>NW_025544726.1:90657-388944 GCF_011800055.1 Colletotrichum gloeosporioides
AGAGTAGGTATATATTCTCTTAGACCTCTTATTTAATCTTAGTTTAAAAAACTTAAATTAAAATATAATAGTATTATTAAACTTATATTTATTATATCTTACTTCTTTAGGTATATATCTTTTTATACCTCTTATTCTATCTTTATAGTAGGAATTTAAACTAAAAGATATAAAATATTATCTTATTATTAAACTATTACTATTCCCTTAGGTATAATTTCACTTAATTTAGTATTTTAAGCTAAATAGGAATTAGAGTTAGTTTTAATTTATAGATATATTAGATTATATTAATAACCTCTATATTAGTTATTAATACCTTATTTATATTCTCTTATATTCTAATAGGACCTAGAAGTTTAATTTAGTTCTTATTAATACCTACTATAGTATTACTAATAATATCTTAGACTTACTTTCTTATTAGTTTATAAAAAGAGAATTAGTAGCTATATATATAATTTATTAAGAGATAACTTTTAAGAACCTAAATATATCTTATTCTTAAGTTCTACTAACTTAAATTATTTTATTAGATTTTATTATATAAGAAATCTCCTTAATATTATTTATTACTTCTATTTCTATATACTACTTATTTTCTAAAAGATTCTCTTTTTCTCTTTTATAAATTTTAAGGAGGAGAATTTCTAAAAAACTAATATAAAGAAAATTTCTTTAAGTATAAAGAAGTCTTAAGTTTAAGGGAATCTTTCTCCTACTCTTATAATATTAATATCCTTAAAAATCTTCTCTATTTCTTAAAGGAACTAATAGAAATATAATAGCTTTAACTAAAATAAGTTTAAAGTTATAAACTATACTATATAGAATTATTAATATCTAATAATAGTAGTTTACTAAGAAAGAATAAATAAGAACTCCTTAATAATATTTAGAAAAACTTATATACTTAATAACTTTAGGGATAACCTTTATTTTATATTAAAGTTATTTACTTTCTACCTCTTATCTACCTCTATTTTTATTCTTAAAATTTAAATTAATTATAATCTTAACTAAGAGATTTTATTTAAACTTAATTAGTTTATATAGAGGAATATCTTCCTAATTTAAACTATAATTATCTTTAAAGATATCTTAAACTTAAATATAGTATTAATAAGTTCTCTATACTTAGATATTAAATATAAATAGGCTAATTAAAGAATTATAAGAGTAGTAGCTAAGTTCTTATAATACTTACTAAGGATTATTTAAGGATAGCTATATTATAGGTTTAGGTTTTAGAGTAGGTTATCTATACTTCTTTAGTATATTTTTTACTATATTAGTAGCTAAATATATAAGTAGTAGTAGTATAATTAGAATAAGTAAAATAAAATAAGGATTAAATTAGGATAAGTGATATCCTCTATCTATTCTAGATTTTTATTAGTAAATTTCTAAACTTTTTAAAAATATAACTTATATATTCTAATATATTTATATTTTTATTTTTTTAATTATAATATTTTACTACGCCTTATTTAGGGAATTCTAATTTAAATACTCTTAGATTATTATTTTCTTTATATATATTATTCTAGTATTTAGCTACTACTTTAGCTAGTAAAACTTAGCCTTAATATTAGTTATATTATTAATATACTTTTATATCTTTATAATATAGGGATTAATAGAATAATACCCTATAGTTTTCTACTTCTCTCTTATACTAAAGCTAATAAGGTAACTTATAGAAATAATTATTATAATAACACTATAGATTATTATAATAACTTTATAGGTATAAATTATAAATATATAGTAGTAGGGATATATCTATAGGTATACCTTAATAGATAGATTAGAGAGATTTAGTATAAATAATTTAAGATATTTAAAATTATACTTATAATAGTTTTATTTTATTAGTTATAAGAGGTAAGATTAATTCTATTAGGGTAGATTTAAAATTTCTATAATATAGCTATATAGACTACTTATATAGGTTATATAATTATTTTAAGGTAAGAGTTATTATTACTATAGTAATAGAGGTGTGTTATACCTACTAAATCCTAGATATAGTATAGTTAGTATATATAACCTCTTTTTTTAAATCTACTAACTAATTAAGGTTATTTTTTTTCTTCTCTCTATAAATATATCACTACTATAATTTTATATAGTTTATTCTTCTATTTATATAAATATTTTTATTTTAATATCTTTATCCTTTCTTAAAAGCTAATTTCTTATAGATATAAATCTATAATACTTATATATTAATATAGTAATAGTATAGGTAGTACTAGAAATATACTTAAGTAGATTACTTATAAGACTACTCCTAAGACTACTAATAAAACTACTAGTAAGACTACTAATAAAACTACTAATAAGACTACTCCTAAGACTACCTATAAGACTATTATAAAGAAGCTATCCTATATAGTTAGATAATAAGTACTAGCCTATAAATATAAGCCTAGATATAAGTTAGATTATTATAATTCTTAAAAATTATTATAATATTAATATTTTAAAGACTATATTCTTTAGGAAATATACTATATCTAAGCCTTATATAAGCTTTTAATTCTAAAGATATCCTTTAAGAATTTTATTAAAGAGATTATACTTAAATACTATAAGGTTTACTCTACTACGCCTAACTATATTTAAGCTTCTACTCTTAAAGTATTATAGGAGAGTTCTAAAACCCTCTTAGTTTCTATATTTAATAATATATTTTTATTTCTTTTTTTAAATTCTTTACTAATATTTTTTAATATATATATAGGTAGCTATTTACGCCTACTAAGTTATTATTAATACTAAAGATCTTATTTTNTATTTTTCAGTATATATATAGGTAGCTATTTATACCTACTAAATTACTATTAATACTAAAGATCTTACTTTAGTTAAAAAGATTTATATATTATCCTAAGGAATAAATACTTTATAGTTAGGTAGTATATAAAAAAATACTTTATTTTATTTCTATTTTATTATTTTACTTTACTTATATTATTTTAAAATATACTATATATATTAACTATTATTAGAGAGCTATTAGTAAAACTTAGTTCTAGAATTATCTATATATAACCTTAAAACTAAATTTAACTATTTAATATAAACCTAAAAGTAATAAAGCTATTCTTAAAACTAAGAAGGGTATTATTATTAAGAAGACTTCTATAAAGTAAAAGAGGTCTATAAGTATACCTAAAGTAAAAAAGAGAACTAAAGTTAATTAAGAAGATAGTATCTCTATTTTAAGTAACTATAAATTAGATATACTTTTAGATACTACTATATTAGAGTATCCTAGCTAGCCTTAATTACTATCTCTTAATACCTACTAAGATATTTAGAATAGCTTTAATATTACTAATATAATTATTTCCTCTAAAATTACTATAAATAGAAATACTACTCTTTAGACTAAAAGTAATATTAATACTCTAGAGGGAACTAATAATTAATAGAATAAAGCCTAAAGGAATAAAGCTTAAAGGAATAAAGTTTAAGGGAATAAAGTTTAAAGAAATAAAATCTAAGGAAATAAAGCTTAAGAGAATAAAGCTTAGAGGAATAAAGCTTAAGGGAATAAAAATTAAGGGAATAAAGAGCTAAGTAATATAAATAAAGAGAAGACTAATTATATTAATAATAACTAAGAATTACTTAATAATAGTAATATTTCTAAGGTAATTAGTAACTATTAAAATAAAGAGTAAGGTAATAGAGATAAGTAGAATATTAACCTCTATAATAGGATTTAAGCCTTCTTTAATAGAGGTTATACTCTATAAAAAATCTTTAGTAGTAGTAATATAACTAATAGAAATATAGAAGATAGTTCTATAACTAAGGAACTTTTTAATAAAGGAAATAGTAGTAATATCTTTAGTATTAGATAAAAAAGTTCTTTTAAAATAATATAAGAGAATAATAATAAATATAAAAAACTATTAAATATATAGCTAGATAATATAGATTTAAAGTGAAAAATCCCTAAGTATTAAATAATATAAATAGGAAATAGTAACTTTAGAACTATAGAATAAGAAATAGTTTAATTAGATTAAGAATTTAAAGAATTTAGTAATAAGAATATAAAACTAAATAGTAGAAACTATATATAATATATTTTAAAGATATATAATAGTTAAGTTTCTATTTATAAACCTATACTACTAAAATGAAATTTTATATAAAATTATTATAATAGTTATTATAATATACTATAATTTTAGGAGGTATAATATTACTTATAACCCTATAGGTATAAGTAGAATCTCTACCTATACCTATATTTATATTTACCTATATACCTAGTAAACCTATCTACTTATAACTTAGGTCTACTTATAACCTAACCTATTTATATAGCTACCTATAGGTATCTATAGTATAGGTAATTTGAAGCCTAATCGTGTGAGAAAGCAATTAAGGAAGGACTGCTATAAGTAGGGATCTTTTTAAAACAGGTTCTAGTTCTAATATCCTAAAGTTTAATAAAAAGTTATAAAGCTAATACGAGTGTGATCTTATTAATTAAGAAGGCTGTTAAATTAGCTGGACCTCTAGTTTAGAGCGTTTGTACATACTGGCCTGTTGTTGTGGTCTATAGCTTGATAGTGTTATCTATAGATAAGGAGGCTATTATAGTTTCATTAAGGGAGAAGTTCATAGAAACAACATGGTTGTCGTGTCCTTTGAGGGTTTGCAGACATGGAGTCCAATCTGTTTCTGGCATCCTGGACCACCTCAGCTCTTCATCTCAAAACAGCCATCTTATGATGCTATTTGTAGAACTGAACATGAGTGCCGAGAGGTAAGGTTGTAACGGATTGACTTCGATCGGGGCCTGAAAATACCGGGTGAAACGAAGTGCATCTCTAACTAAAAGTATTCCTTCTTCTGGCTGTTTTGAGGCCTATAGGCTATCAGTTAACCCTGAGAGTAGAATGTTATGAAAGCGACGAACCTTAATGATTTTCAGGGTGCGAGACATCGATAATATGCTTATGGGCACACTTCGCAAGAGACTTAAGGCCTCTAGCTAGTGAAGAAAGTGTTTTGTAACGAAGGAATAAACTTCGGCGAACTGCTGTTGTCCCGCGTCTTTATATGTGAGGTGATCGGCCCAATAGACGCATGCGTATCTAACGGGTAACAGGGGGTTGGGAGATGGGACACAGATCTCGTCGAGCGAAAGTCTGGGTTCTTTAATGCCGTAGATATTGCGCTTAAACGTCTTGAACATGGACTGGAGGAGCTTCGATAAGATCTGGTTATGGCTGAGACCCAACCCGGCAGGCATGATTCTGTCTGTCCGTCCAATGAGGAAATCTTTTGCCGATTGGTGTATGAAGTAGATAATTCCTCCTTTTACAGTCAAAAGAGAACTGCACTCTTCGACAATCTCACCTAAGAACTCCATATGGTCAAGTAGCAGGGCAAGCTCTGTCAAATCAATCGGACGAGACACAGTCGCCATGATTGCTAAAACCTGTCTGCAGTCTTCACTGTCCAGCGAACCAAGGATGAGATCCAAGATTCGCTGGTACAGTGAGTCTAATCCGGGGGGAAACTCGTCAAGCTTTCGCTCAATATGCCTTGGGCGGACACGACTGTCTGCTAGCTGCTCATATACCAAAGCAACCCAGAGGAAGGTACTATCGGCTTTCGTGAAAAGATAGTCGCGGACTTTGATTTTTAAATTGTCGTCAAAGCCTTTCAGAACCGCCAATTTGTCCACCTGGTGATGTATATAACTATTCACGGCGGCTGAAATGACGTCCTCGTTTAGCTCCAGAGACAGGTAGATCTTTGTGTCACGTAAAGCGACGGTCAAGGCCCTGTCAATTCTTGGCTCGGGACGACTGGAGACGATGATTTTGACGTTTCCTGCTAAATCGGTGATCAATCGGATAAGCTGATCAAGGCCCGAAATGCATTCGTCGAGAGCATCGATAACCAGAATAATGTCATGTAGAGTTTCATGGCTGACCGCGGATTTGATCATTGCGCACAAAACCTCCCAGCTATTCGCATCCTCGAATAGCTGTCTCCCAGCCCCTGCCTTGTCATACTTTCCGCGGATATGTTCGCAAAGGGCCGGTCTCTGATCAAGTATCAGATAAAGTAGACCCCTGAGAACCGAGTTTGCAGTATTGATTCGCGCGTCTGCAGCCTGACAGAAGAAGAAAACGGTTGAATCATATCCCTCTTTGAGAAGCTCGTCGATTATGCCACATAAGAGCATTGTTTTCCCTTTGCCTGGGTCGCCTTTGATCCATAACAGACGTCTTTCAGCTAGCCACTGACAGAACTCGTCATTTTGAAGTATCCATCGATATGAGTCGACTAGAAGATCGCCTTTAGTCCGCTGAATGCGGGTCTTGTCGTCGCGGGGATCAGTGACTCGTAGATCGGCGAGGAACCTGTCCTTTTCCTGGTTGACTACATGCCATGTTAGTATACTGATCCTTACTCGTTATAGAAATGCGCTTTGGGAGCAGGATGCATTCCTCAAGCATTAGCAGAGCGGGGCAGAGTCGTTTTTCCTCGAGCGGGGTAGAGATTTCTTTGGATAGAAACAAAGCAAGAGAGAGAGAGAGAGAGAGAGAGAGTCGTTTGCCACGGGTATGATGAAAGCCATACCTATTTTTATTTTTTCGGCGTTGTACTGAGTACCAGAATGAGAGTTGTTATACTGTTTGCCAGCACCTGAGTTGGTGTGCTCCGTTTTGATCCGCGCTGTGCTGTTTTCCTCCGTACTGAATTCCAAAGATGAGACCCGACGCTTTCGTCCAGCATACTGACTCGACATGTTGTTGCTCTGGTTTGTGAATGAGATACCTCAACGTCACAACCATCTAATGCTCATAATTTTAGAATTTCGTGCTGATCTCGGAAAATTGATGCCGCGAGATGACGTGGCGAGGCAGACTGGAGTAATGCAAACTTTCGTGTAGGAGGTAGAAGAGCGGGAAAGATGAGTCGGTGGGCCAGGTGCATTTGATCGGTGAAGGACGCGCTTGGAGTCCAAGTCAGCAATCGTATGGGGTCAGAAAAATGCTGTCAGCGAATCAATACGTTTCTTGGCAGTCCTTGATAACTTCCACAGCCTGATCCCACTGACCCCTGCTTATACGGTTGGTGATCGACCCAACATGAGCGACACTATTGGCTGCTGTACGGCTGTGCACTGATATGTGCCTTGGTCGTTCTCTCTAAACCCATGGTCTTAGATAATCTTTGTATGAAACTGCCTGATTTCTGGTGCTAGAACGACTATTTTTCCTGTTAGCTATACTCTACCTTACCGTCATTATATCTGGAGTTACCGTCGTTGTTATTAGCGTTATTACTATCGTTATCGTTGCCGTCGTCACTTAGTACTCTCGTTACTGTTAATACTATCGTCGTCGCTACTAAGAAATATTATTGCTTCTACTATCTTCTTCAACACACGTGATTGACTACACAGGAAATAAAGCTGCGTAGATACAGAAGGATTGATCAGGCGGTCTCCGTTGCACTATCGCTCTATCTAACGTTCCCACTTCATATAATTATCTTGCTATTAGGTCAGGCGTGCTACCAACTCATTTATATTCTGATCTGTGGTCTAAATCTATACGCGGGAACCACAAAACCTAATTTCAAAACTCGTTTCAAGTTCGCAAAACTAGGAGGAGCAAAAAACTATATCGGCTGAGACCAAAACAGGGTTGGAAAAAACCTCAACCCAGAGCGAAACACCGTCCCAATTCATGCCCTCAATCATATCATTATACCTCCCAAAGGATCCAGCTTAAAGGTTGATTGCACTAATCTTCGCGTTGTTCTCATTGAAAATATGCAGCGACTTCGCAACGACAGTGCTGCCAAGGTGAATACCAGTAGACGAGGCAATACCGGTAGCAACACCAGCCGCATTGAAGGAGAGATCAATGACACCAGAAACCATGCTCGTCGCAAAGTTAGAGACGGCATTCTGCGCCGCGGCCAGTGGGTTTGCGCCACCCTCGAAGTGGGTAGCAACGACAGGGCCGTTGGTGCGGACATTTGTGAGCTTGTCAAAGTTGGCCGTGGTGCTCTCGTGGCTGCCTGGCAGCAGGTTGATAGTGCAGTCGATGATGATGATGCCGAGAGCCCGGGCGGCGGTGTTGACGACGTGGATCTTGAACTTGGAGTTCATGGCGCGCTTGCTCAGGCCGGTGGAGGGGGACTCGAGATCGGTGGTCAGGGCGAGGTCGCTAGTCTCGACAGCTTCAGGCTGCTCAAAGTTATCCTGAGAGGCGAAGGCTGAGGCTGCGGCGTCGCGGGGAACTTTCTAGTTGGCCACGGAGACCTCGGCGACGGGCATGGGGGAGGCGGCCACGGAGGAGATGGTGGCGATGCCTATGAAGAGAGTAGATATAGAGAACTTGATTTTAGATAAAGAGTGTGGCGAAGGGGAGTCTTCGTAAAGAACGTGGTTTGTAAAACGATAGTAGCGAACGTTATCGTTTAGACTGTTGATTGTGAGGAGGATAGAAGAGAGACTGAAGAACATAGCCAAGACAGCGGCTTATACACTTCTTATGAGATTAAGGCGTGACAGAATCCCACAAAAATATTTGCTTCTCATGGTCTGAGACGGTCTGAGTAGTGAGAAAGCCTAGGATATTACCTGTATTCTCAATAAAACTAGAACGACGCATAAGGCTACCCCTTAATTCCCAGGAAGTTAATGAGACTTTAACGATTATATTCTTTAGGATACGTGGGGCGTCTTAGTACAATTATTGCTTTTAGGAAGTTCTGTTAAGATGTAGATAACTCATAAGTGTTTCCTTTAAGACTATGTATTTAGTGGTATTATTATATAGTATAATACGCTAGTAGTAGAGCCTTAACGCAAATAGGGAGAACTTCCCTCCTGCTCCTTAATTAAAGTAAATACTAATAGAGCATTCGATAGTTAAATAAGCTTAAGACTAGCCCTTCGCAGAAAGTAGCAGTAGAAGAAGCTTTGAGGACTATTAGCCTAATGTTTTGGTTTCTATTAGCCCGCCTGCTAATGCTCTACCACCAGCCCTCTAGTAGAGTTCCGACGATAGTGGAAAAGAACGGGTGGATAATTCAAAGTATATTACTGAGTGTTGTTACTTCCAAGGAGTCATTACAGGTAAATGCTCGCCTGGTATTGATGCTAAGCTACCGAACTTCCTCAATAGAATCCTTGACATTCTTGGAGCAGAAAAACTCCCTGATGTCCTTGATGAAGTTATCTGGGCATTCCAGGGACGAGAAGTGACCGCCCATCTCATATTCCTTCCAGAACTGCACATTTGCGGCCTGCTGGGCCCAGTCCTTTGGACACTGGAATTGACTGTAAGCCCCCTTGCATGTGAAAAGTTTGGACAGATATGACGCCGACTTACGTGGAGCTGTTCTTTGGCGTACATGCTGACGCCAGTGGGACAGGCGACGTAGGCCTCGAAAGTCTTTTCGGCCTCGCGACGGGAGCCGAACGCCTCGCGATAGAACCTCAATCCAGGAGTGGCGCCTTGAATCCAGTGCATCATGACGAGGGTGATGATGGTGTCGTTGGTGAATGCCTCCTCGACGTCACCCCAGTCGTGAATCTTCTCCACAAACCAAGCGAGCAGGCCGAGAGGGGAATCCCCAAGCGCAAACCCGAGAGTCTGTGGCCGGGTCTTTTGCTGCTCTAGATAACCGCTCTGGTCGACCTCGAAATTCCGCCTCACCCTCAACGCCTCGTTCTCAAAGGGGGTGTAGAAAAACCTGGAGAGACACCACCGGAGATAGGCCCTGGGCGCCGAGAAGGGTTTCGGCGGCGGGACTGGGAACATGTTCAGGTGCTGTGCCCTAACGACGGCGGGATACTGCAGCGCGATGGACCGGGTGATGAACGAGCCGAAATCGCCCCCTTGCGTGACGAACCACTTGTAGCCCAGCACGTCCGTCATGAGTATCTTGTAGGCCCGCGCGACGATCTCGGGCCCCACCCCAGACACGGAGGGGGCTGGGGAGAAGCCGAAGCCGGGGATCGACGGAGCGACGTGATGAAAGGCCTGCTGTTCCGGGTCGCTGGGTTCCGTAAGCTCCCGGACCACACGGGCGGCTTCTACAAAGGAGCCCGGCCAGCCATGAGAGAAGAGCAAAGGTATGGCGCCGGGCCTTGAAGACGCTGTATGGGTGAAGTGAAGGACGAGACTGCCATAGCCTGGGACATCGACCTTGACAAGGTAGTGGTTGAATATGGTATTGAGAAGTTCCTATGGCCGAGATGAGGTCGTCAGTAAAATATCGCTGAAGACAAGAGAGAATGTTTGTTCATGCAGCGTGGTTGACTGCAAGGGCTCACCTCTTGCGCGCTCCAATCGTACGTGTTTTGCCAGTATTCGGCGAGCTCCTTCACTGCCGATACTTTGGCTCCTTGGCTCCAGTCTTGGGGTCCGAAGTCGATCTGCTCCTCTGGGTATCGCGCCAGGCCCAGCTTTTGTTTGGTGAGAGACAGGAAGTCGTTCTCGATTCCAACCTTGATTTTCTGAGGGCGATTGACCTTGAGATTTCCCGTTAAGCCATGAAAAATGAACGGGCTCATGTTGAAAGGAGGAGGCGGGGGAGGGAGGGTCTTCCGGCGCGTGATCACTAATTACTAGGTTTGGCAAGGGGTGTTTCTGTCGACAACCTCAAGTCCAAGGAGCAAAGGACTGACCAGACGTTTAAATCCTGCAACTCGTCGTTCCGAGTGTAGCGTGCCAAGGTTTTGTAACCGCAATATTTAGAGGCATATCTAACATGATGTAATGCCCTCACTGTCCATCCTTGCATCCATCCCCAGGCTGGAGCAACCCCCAGTGACAATCGAGCTCCACTCGCCATGAGTGACTTTGTGGGCTGCCCCTGGCGGCGCTTGCGTTTGCACTTTAACGGCAAAGCCTAGCCTCACTCCTTCACGAACATCGGTGTCTGAGACTATCTGTGATATCAATTTTGCGGTGTGCCTCGATTAACCTGCCATTGGCGCTAATAAAGCGAATAAAGCGTATTTTACCACACCCTGCCTCCGGGAAGAAATCGACGCTTCCAGCTGCCCTCTTTGATACTCTGACTCTCCTGCACTACACCATTACCAATGTGGGTGGGTGGGTGCTTCGTGGCCATCATTTGTGATCGTGGTCAATTCTTCAGAGAAGCGGAAAATGTTGACGTGGCTGGTTTTCCTGCCTTGCCATGTCTGCATAGGGTATTTGTGTTTATTCTGGACATCGTCACCGCAGCAACCTTGTCAATCCACTCAATCTGTGTCCAAGTTTAATTTGTGAAATACAACGTGTGAGTAGAGATGACTGCGGGTGAAAACGTCAAGTCAACGGCTGTATTGATCAATCTCTGCTACACACATCACTTCTGCAGCCCCCCCCCTGATCCACTATGTCTACCAGTTGATTATCAGTTACTCCCACTTGAGCCGGGAGCTCATCAGGGCCGCGTACTGGACCGCCGGCTTCCAGTCAACAGCAGCGCTGTAGATGGCAAAAGCAGCCCCCAAACCCACGAATGCAGCCAGAACCTTGCCCATACCCGAACTTTGTTGCTGATCGCCGGCGGGTCCCCTGATCCGAAAGTCGGACCAGCGGGGGAAGATGGTCCTGAGCCAGTACTTGTACATGGGGTCCGGGTAGATGAAGGTGTTCTTCTTCGTGACGGGGTCCATCCACCAGCTCTGGCAACCACTGTTGAACACGAGTCCTTGGACCTTGCCGTGGACCCACTGGAGATCGCGCCTCTGCGCCTTGGGCGTGGGCATGATGGAGTCAACCGGCGAGCGTCTCCGGAGGACGGGTCGCAGGAGACGGCACGAAAAGTTGATCTGGCACTCGGAGTGGAAGATAACCGAGTGCTGTCCGGTGGCCGCATTTGGCCCATACAGGATGAAGAAGTTGGGGAACCCGGTCACAAGGGTGCCCTTGTACGCCTCCGCGCCCCCGGCACCGTCCCACACGTCGTGGATCTCGCGACCCCCGATGCCCCGGATCTCCAGCGGGTACAGCCACTTCTGGGTCAGGAAGCCTGTCGCGAAGACAAGCACGTCCGCGGGGTAACGTTTGCCGCTGGCCGTCTCGACATGGCGAGGATGAAGCTTGACCGCCGAGTCCTTGGCCAGGTGCATCTTGGGAGAGTGCAGGGCGGCAAGGTACGTCGCCGTGTTGACCCGTCGCTTGCAGCCGGGCTCGTAGTTGGGCTTGAGGATGTCGCGGTACTCCGCCGGCGCGTCCTTCTCGATATACTCGTACGTGGCGCCGCGAATCTTCTGCCTCATGCGGGCGCCGCCGGGCGTCATGAGAAACGAGAAGAAGACCTTCTCCAGCTCCCAGGCCAGGTAAACGCGATACACGCGCGCAGCGAGCGGGACGTACTTCATGACGGCCTTGAACGTTTCCGAGTACTTTGGGTTTCCCTGGGATTCTCGTCAGCACGCACGTTCGAGATTGCGGGCTCGGCCGGCAGGGGATGCTGCTCACCCGCTTGGTCCACCAGTGCGCGCTCTTCACCAGCTGTGTGACGCTGCCGCTGGGTCCGACGTCCTTGACCAGCTCGGGGACGAACTGGGTTGCAGAAGCCCCGTTTCCAAGGACAACCACATTCTTGTTCTTGAAGTTGACGTCGTGGTTCCATCTGGCGCTGTGGAAAACTTCGCCCTCGAAGGATTCGTTCCCTGCAATCTCGGGCACGTAGGGTCGGTCCAGCGTTCCTATGGCGCTGACCACGACAGGAGCTTCGCGGGTGAAGGTCTCACCCGTGACGGTGCTCTTGAACTCGCAGATCCAGACGGCCCGGTCGTTGTCCCAGGTGAGGCTCGTACACATGACGTTGAAGCGACAGTGAGGCAGGATGTTGAACTTCTCGGCCACGGAAAAGAAGTAGGCGTGGAGCTCATTGCGTCCCGGGTACGTCGTCGTCCAGTCCGGCTTCATAGCGAAGCTATATGAGTAGAAGTGGCTTGGGATGTCGCAGGCACAGGCAGGGTACCTGTTGTGCCACCAAGTTCCGCCAATGTTGTCCGACTTCTCATACAGCGTGAAGTTGTCGTGGCCGAGGAGGCGCTTCAGCTGGATGGCCATGCCGAGCCCTGATACACCCCCGCCGATGATGATGACTTCCTTGCCAGTGGACATTTTTTTGGATCTTGTTCGCAAGTCAAGCGACCTGGAAAGTTGAGGGAGACTCAGGGAAACGAAAGGATAGTCAGAAACCGTTGGTTCCCTTACGTGTTGTGTCTGGTCAGCGGCACAGGCATAGGCACAGGCATAGGCATGGCCGTCCGTCCGTCTTTTTATCATTGAGCGGCAGCAGGACGTGGGATTGTCTTCGATTCGATTCAGCCTCGTTCTTCGCATGCCGTGTGCCAGCTCCTCCCGGCCGGTCCATCTTTGGCTGCTTTGTCGCGGAGCAGGGCGGTTATTGGCGCCAGATTTGAGCCTGCTGAGTGCGTTTCTGTTGTTGCTGTTGGTGATGAGGGAGGGCATAATTACATGGTGGGATCCATGGGATGTGCTCCGCAGTCAACAGGACAGAACGGTCTGAGCGCGAGCGCTTGCGTTGTGCCAATCTGGGCATGTGGAAGCGCGAGCGCCGGGAGAGACGTCCCGAGCAGACGAGACCCAAAAGCAGGCGAAGGCCACAACAATCTCAATGGAAATTCGACTTTGGAAGACACTCCCATTTCATCGCCGTCAAGAGTCTCGTGTGACATCACTGCCGTCACAGCAAACGTAGGCGCCGCTTTACAAGTCGACTACAACTACGACCCACAATATGCCCCCGCGAACTAGATCTCGCTTGGGATGGTAAGTCCGACTGTCGTTTGTTCCCTGCCTCGCTCTCAACAGTCTCGTCGGTATCATACTGGTCTGACATGGAGACAATAGCCTGCCCTGCCGCAACAGAAAGAGGAAATGTGCGTTGCATAACTCCAGTCCCCCGCCCGTCAAATGTGCTTCGACTTGCCGGTAATAACATTTCGGAGCGACTAGGCGATGGCAAGCGACCGGCATGTCTCAATTGTGAAAACAGAAGTCTAGCCTGCGAGTGGGGTCTGAAGATATCATTCCATCCCTCCCGCATGCTCCGTCTCTCCGACACAGACGTCGCAACTCTGACCTCTATCGAGACACAGTTGCGTTCTGGGCGGCCCCCACGCGGTGAACATGTTTTCCAAGGCTCTGCCGTAGTAAGGTTCCTCACAAGGAACGCCCCTCCGACACGGTTCCTTTTTTTTTTTTCTTCTTTTTTTTTTTTGGGGTGAAAGACTAACCCGCGACTGCAGCAAGGAGTTGCCGATAAAGACGTTCTCTTCCAGGGGGGTCCGGATGTGACAACTCCGCAGCAAGTCGTCGACGAGACGGACGGAAACGAATCCACGGCCTCGACTGGAGAGCTCACGAGCTCCCATGTCCGTTGCTGCGGCCAAGCTAACAATGTCCTTGACGAATCACCCGTCGACGGTCCAACCGGAGATCCCAATACCGCCACGCAGACGGCTCGCCTCGATGAGTGCGAACAGCTATACCCCCCGTTCCAGCACGTCACGCCTCCATTGATACCGGATGGCCGCCTGGCGGCATCGACATCCCAGGCTGAGGGAGCCGGCGCTTTCATACCCCCCTTTTCTCTCGGCCAGGCCGTTTCTCAAAATGCGTCGCCGCTACCCGATCCGCCGCCTTCGGTCTCGGATGCGCTGCGCGCTAGGCTCATTTCTTACTACCTACGGGAGACAGGGACATGGTGCAACACGACCGATTCCGAAATGCACTTCACCGTCAAGGGAATCCACAAGCTGATGAAGTCGATGGCTTTCTCTTCCGCCGCCATGGCCTTGGCCTCTCGTCAACTCGACAACGCGAAGGGCGGGTCAAGCCAGCTGACCCTGAACCTATACCAGGATACAATACAGTTCCTCTTGAGGCATGATCCCAACGTCGCCGATCCATCTATCCTGGCGACGTGCACGTTGCTTTGTGTATACGAGATGATGGCGTCTGGAGTTTCCGAATGGAGGCGGCACCTGCGAGTTCGTTTGCGCGCAAACCGAGACGCCGTGGTGGACGTTTAGCTGACGAGTCTCTCCAGGGCTGTGCGGGCCTTCTCAGGATGCGAAATTGGAACGGTGATAGCGAAGGCATCGTCAAAACCTGCTTCTGGGCATTTGCGAGGATCGGTATCTCACGCAGCCCCCCTTCCCTGCCTCCTGCCTCGGACATTCTTAGGTGCTCTGTTGCTAACCGCACAGGTCAGATGTCTGGGCCGCGTTCATCATGGAACAGTCCACACTTATTCCCACGGATTCCTGGGTTCGAGATGAGTCAGTCGCTTCCGTTGCGGCCAAGAACGATCTTGACGACTACTGCAACCTCGCCATCTTGATCTTTGCCAAGATTGTCAACGTCGCCGGTCCTATGTTACAAAATGCGACATTATCCTCGCCAGAGGTGGCGCCCATCGTCGACGATCTATGGAAAGAGCTTCAGGCGTGGCTGAGCTACCGTCCCAAAGATGCGCTTCCCCTTATGTCGGCAGGCCCAACAAGGTCGAATCCCTTCCCCACTGTCGTTTTTGCAACGTCTTCTCCTAGTAAGAGAATACCGTTTCCCTGCGTAGCCGCTGGTCAGGTCTCTGCTTACTCTTGGCGAAGTTTGCGGACACACATTCTACCACGCGGGATGTATCCTGCTTCTGCAAACTGGCTTGTTGCAGTCCTGCCTAGACGCCACAGACCAAGACGTGGTGAGGAGCCCACTCCTGCTGATTCCTCACGAAAGCTGTTTCGGAGGAATCCCCCCTTACCCTTGACCAACGCGACGTCCTGCCATCACAAATCTCTAACTAATGCCTTGTCGCGACAGCTCGATCCCGTATGGCACGCACGGCAGCTTGGTGGCCTCAGCATGAGCAACGAATCACAGTGAGTTATACCACAGAGAGCTTCGGGGCCCTGGATTGCTCACGAGATGTCTCCAGCCCCAACTGGGTCAACCAGCTTCAGCCATTGTACATTGCGGGGCGGGTGTTTGGGGGGTGGAAATTGCGTCCCGGCCGCAAACATGATCTCAATCACCCCGCAGACAAGTCACGGCACAGGCAACGTAGCCTGGCGGGTTACTGCGATGACGAGCCAAGCTCAAACCTCTCCCACGCAACGACTTATTCGCGGGGCCCAGCTGGTCTTCCACGTCACGATGAGCAGCCTGCCGAGCTGGATCCAGACATGGATGACTTTCCAGCAGAGAAGATGGCCATTCTGAGACAGCTTGCGACGATTGAAAGAAGCACGGGGTGGAAAACGTCTGACAGGGCCAGAGATCTTCGAGTACTGTGGAAACTCGAACACTGATTACTTTGCGTGATTGTCCGAAAGAAGACCATCTTTTTCACTCAATATGGTGCCAATCAGAGCGAGGAACAAACGACGATCTTCACGTGTAACATGTAGCGGGTATATTTGCCTAAAGGTCTTGAAGGCATTGTTGACTTGCAGACTATAATTACATGCCCGAAGCGGCTATCCTAACCCTCGTGCCATCGAGGCCGTCTGTGCATCGAGACCATGTGTCACCGCGTCTCCAACCCCTGTCCCGCGCAGGCATTGTCCCGATGGACGTAAGTGCAAGCGCATGCGCCGGCCGCAAAACGTTAAGTCGATACAAGCGCAGACAGCCCCAAGCAAGTGCCCCCCCAATTGGGAATATAGTCATCTTATTTCGTGATGTCCCATCTCCATCGAACTAAGTACTAGTGTATGCCGCTTGTTACCCCACACAATCTGATCTATTTTCTTCCCCGCCTCCACAGCACGTTGACAAGCGTGGAGAAGAATGCCGCCTGGGGAGAGAATTGGGGGACATTTTGCTGGCAAATCCGGTTCTTGGACCGACCCATGCCAAGAATGGAGGATGTGAAAGTACTCGTCCGAAGTACAGCTGAGCGCTCTGGACAAGCCAAACTTGTGATGTACTTTCGTACCGGCCCTGAACAACAACAGACCATCATGGTTTTTCCTAAAAGTATAACTTCAGCCGGGCCCTCGAAGTGTTGAACTGCTATATCATTAAAGACATTTCTTTTCTTTTCCCAGGTGGCCCGACCTCTGCAACGACCTTTGCAGCCTCCATACATCATCTTTCACTCACTGGGAACAAGAAAGAATGTTCTTCACGTTAGGACGAGGTAAAAGCGTCCAGGCCGGCATCACGGTCTGTTGCTTGATTGCATTCGTCCTCTTCGGATACGACCAGGGCGTTTTCGGAGGCATCTTGCACAACGACGACTGGCTCCGCCAATTCGACCACCCCTCGGACACATTGACAGGCTTCATTGTATCGTGTTACAACTTGGGATGTCTCGGTGGCTGCGTGTGTACGTGGACCTCGTCCTCAACTCCTGTGCCCCAATTGCTCTTTTGCCCACCCACGTCTCATGGATGGTCTCTTCGGAGCATCAGCACCCAATGGCAGTAGAGCCCACGCTAATGACGTTCGTCACCAGTGAATTTCTTCTTTGGCGACATCCTGGGCCGTCGGAGAGCCATCTGGCTGGCCATGAGCCTCGTCGTCATCGGTGCTACGCTGCAGACGACCGCCTTCCACGTGCCGCACCTCATCATTGGAAGAGTCATCACCGGCCTCGGCACGGGTATCAAAACATCCACGGTTCCAATGTAAGTTGCAGATGGATCAAGCTGAGACCCGGAATGAAGGCTCGACTGACGCGCGAATGACCACAGGTATCAAGCCGAACTCTGCGACCACACGACCCGCGGACGGCTGGTGTCCGCGGAGGTCCTGTTTGTAGGCGTAGGCATCGTGATCGCCTACTGGTTCGACTTCGGCATGTCGTTCGTCGGCGGTGCTATCGCGTGGCGTCTGCCGATTGCCTTCCAGATGGTGTTCGCCTTGGTAGTCATCGTTCTCATGTTCGCCCTACCCGAGTCGCCACACTGGCTCTTCAACCATGGTCGCGAGGCTGAGGCTGTGGATGTGCTTTGCAAAATCTACGATATGCAACCTACGAATGATCACATTATCCGCGAGCGAACTGCAATTACTCAAGCTATCGGATACAATGGAGCTGGAAATACGTCGAAGTCTCTTTTTAGTATCTTCAGGAACGATAACGTGCGGACTGGGTACCGCGTGCTGCTAGCGTGGGGTATTCAGTTCATGAACCAAGCAGGCGGCATTAATCTGGTTGTCTACTACATCCCTTCGGTTCTCGTCCAGAACGTCGGCACAACGACCCGTACAGCTCAGATCCTCGGGGGCTGCATCAACATGATGTTCATGTTCGGCTCCATCCTTCCGTCTCTAGCCCTCGACCGGATGGGCCGCCGGAAGACCATGATCAGCGGCTGCTTGGGCCTGAGCATCTGTATGCTCTTAGTCGCCGCCCTGCTATCGCAAGCCGAAAGCCCCAACGGACATGTCTTTGCGACGGCCTCCATTGCCTTTTTCTTTGTGTATATGCTCATCTTCGGCATGAGCGTCAACTGCGTGCCGTGGGTCTACGTGCCCGAGATCCTCCCTCTGGAGGCTCGGGCACGTGGAACGGCGTTAGGAGTTAGCTCCAACTGGCTATGGAACTTCACCGTCGTTATGATAACGCCAGTCATCATCAACCGCCTGCAGTGGAAGGCATATTTGATCTTCATGGCCATGAATTTATCGTTTGTGCCCATCTTCTACTTTTTCTATCCGGAGACGAGTAATCTCCGTTTGGAAGACGTTGATCTTTGTTTTCCAAGGGGGGCGACCCTGTTCAGAACGGACGGGAAATGTCGAAGGTGGCTGTAACTGGTGGATTGCACAGAAGTTCCCTTTCAGGCGACTCGAAGGATGCGGCTGGCTTAGCGGTCCCAGGGTCCACCCAGAAAGGCAGAGTTGAGATGTTGGAGGTAGCTTAGAGGCAGCCGGGTTGGTTCTGTGGTGGCTGTTGTGAACTGTGCCCAGGAAGCGCTGAAATGGTCGTAAGCCAGAAGGCCGAGAGCCGCACATTAGAGCTGCTATGGCCGCTAATTGTAGTAAATAGAGCTTTACAGTCTGTCTTTATTAGCCTGACTACGGGGAACCTTCACAAAAGAATGAAGACTTCTGGTATTATGACGGTAGCACAGTGACGTTATAATTAAGAGTTTTGCTAGTCGGGCAGTGTTCGTTAGCTATCAGGGTAGTATCCCCTATAATCTGTGATTATAGAGAGAATAATAGAAATAGTAACAAAGATAACGACGACGATAATAACAATAGATAATATAGAATAATAATAAAAGTGAGAATAGGAAATAAAATAGTTACTTAGAAACGGGCTACGGATTATATATATATATACTTTGTATAAATACTGCCCGGATAGCTAGATAACACTGCCCGACTAGCAAAACTCATAATTAAAGGACGCGACGAGTAGCTAGAGAAAGCACGGTGGTGCTTGTTTATTAGCAAGAAAGAACTTGCATCCGGGAGTCACCGTCAATAGTGTCTCATGAGAAAGGTGGAAGGAGTGAAGGTGCGTCGGGATGGTGTAAGTCAGCATGGCTCCTTCCCAGGTGCGAAAAATGAAAGGTGGCACCAGCTGTCTTCCTAGACTGCTGCTATCTGACGCCAAAATCGGAGCAATATCATCGCGGGGAAGAAAATTGGAAATGGGATATGTTATATGAAAACCCGTTGCAAAATACGCATCCGACCGAAAACCTTGGACTTGGTGATACTTCACATCGGCGGTCCCTCCGCCGCCCCGTCTCCACCAAACAAGAATCCGGCGTCCAATCTCCACTCCGCCATCAAACTCCGCCGGCATCCCACGCCTTACATAATCACGCTCCCGTCCGCCGCCCGGCGCCCGCAGCGATAGTCCCAGGCGTCGCATCCCCCATTCCCGCGCATCGCCCAAGCGTCGTCATCCAAACCAGAAAACCTCCGACAAACCCAATGGGAAAATAAACCTCCTCCCAACCGCCGACCCTCCTCTCAACCATCATCCCATCTCACACCGAATCCAGCATCATCCCAGCTTCCCCGTCTCCCCAACCAAACAAATACCCGTCGAAACGCCCCTCCCGCACCAGCATCCATCTTATCATCAGCTCAACCCGGCCACAAGCACCAATCGCCACCCGCCGGCGCGTGCCCATCGCCCAAAGATGGCATCCTCACGACACTGCGACTCCCTCGCCCTCCTAAACCGCCTCCACGAAGCGACCTTCTCCAAACCAAAGCACACCTACCCGCCCATCTCGAGCATCCCGCGCACATCCCCCGCCCGCCTCGCCGCCGCCTCCTCCGAATCCTCCTCTGAAGCGACATCAGTCCTCTACCTCGCCTACGGCTCCAACCTCTCCGCCGAAACATTCCTCGGCGCACGCGGCATCCGGCCCCTCTCCCAAACAAACGTCTCCGCCCCCGCGCTCTCCCTCATCTTCGACTTGCCGGGCCTGCCGTACCGCGAGCCGTGCTTCGCCAACACCGCGCCGCGCAAGGTCCCGCAGCTCCCGGACCCGTCTGACCCGCCGAAACTGCCCCCCGTCCCGCCGCTGCCGCAACCACCACACCCAACCGCGGATGTGGAGAAGGGAGCACCCACAAAGACGCCCCCGGATCTGGGCTGGTCCAAGGGCCTCTACGGCGTCGTCTACGAAGTCACACCCGAAGACTACGCCACCATCGTAGCCACCGAGGGCGGCGGGTCGTCCTACCTCGACATCCTGACGCCCTGCATCCCCCTCCCGCCGCGCGTCTCCGTGCCCGAGAAGCCGCCCATCGACATCCCGAAGCCGTTCTTCGCGCACACGCTCTACTCCCCCGCGATCCCGGACGCCCCCGAAGACGATAAGAACCCCAAAGATGGCGACGACGACGGTGACGATAAGCCCTCCGACCCGCGCAAAAAGTGGTACTACCACCTCATCACGCCCCCGCGCCGCCCGGACCCGACCTACGCGCAGCCCTCGGCGCGCTACCTCAAGCTCATCACCGACGGCGCCGCCGAGCACGAGCTGCCGGACGACTACCAGGCCTGGCTTGCTTCGCTGCAGCCATACACGGTGACGAGCTGCCGGCAGCAGCTGGCGCAGTGGCTGCTTACCGGCATTTTCTTCCCGGTGATGCTGCTCTTCTTCCAGCTGAACAAGTGGGTCGCGAATAAGGAGGGGAAAGTGCCGCTGTGGTTGGGCGTGAGTCTGAGTGTGGTGTTTAATATGTTGTGGATGGGGTACGATGCGGTGCTGAAGCCCGTGTTTGGGGATGGGGAGAGGACGGAGGAGGAGGACAAGAGGTGGAGGCGGGCGCCGGCTAGCGACATGGAGAAGATGAATCTGTTGATGCGGGATTGGTAGGTGTTAGGGTCAGAAAGGAGTTTTCGATTTTTAGGTAGAGCGTAGAGGATACCAAATTGATCAGAATAGCTTTTTCATTGCTTGAATCCGTCTACATACATCCGTCCATCCCACACCATGCCGCTGTGGTATTCAATCCAGGGATATCAATGCGCGCCTATCTTTCAAACCCAGCCCAAGAATCCTCCCGTCTCAGTGCCCACATATCCACACATGCCATTAACATTGTTCATCCTGCTCATCTAGTCATCCGAGATAAGGCTCGGAATATCGTCAACGCTGTACCGCCCCTCGAGAATGCCGTTCACGGCCGTGAACAGCGGGTAGTCCTTCTCCAGCCCCCTCGCCTTCAGGAAGCTGTTGACCTCCTTGGCGGTGCTCGTGCCCTGCAGCAGCTGGCCGTTGAGCTCCCGCTTCTCAATCTCCTGCACGCTCAATCCCTCCTCGACGGCCATCTTGGCGCACTTGAAGTTGCGTCCACCGCTGCACGACGTGATCAAATCCGCAACGCCCGCCGACTCCTCGGTGAAGGTGCCCGTGTGCACCGTCTGCCCGAAGAACTCCTTGCCAAAGTTGACCATCTCGAGCAGGCCGACGCGCATGATTGCGGCCTTTGCGTTGTCACCCCAGCCGCGGCCATCCACAAAACCGGCGGCAAGCGCGACGATGTTCTTGAGGGCGCCGCCGAGGGAGACGCCGGCGACGTCGGAGACCAGGCGGACGTGGAAGTAGGGGCGGTGGAAGAGGGTCTTGAAGATCTGGTGGTCGAGGGGCGGGTACTCTGCGGGGACGGGGGTGAGCTTCGTCTTGGAGGTGCGGCCGCGGGCGTCCTTGTGCTGCATCTCGACAGGCGTCAACGGGGCGATGCCGTTGCCGTTGGGGTTCGGGGAGGTGGAGCGCGGGGTGGGTGCGCGGGAGTTGTCCATCGGGGGCGGGTCGTAGGCGATGGTGGTCTCTGACCACTTCTCTGCGGCGATCTCGGAGGCGATGTTTGCGCCGGAGAGGGCGCCGCAGTAGATGCCGAGGCCGTCGCCGATCCACTCGGAGAAGAGGGAGATGCCGTCGTCGGAGACGTTGACGCCCTTGATGCAGGAGACGCCGCGGGCGAAGGGGAGGATGTGGCCGCGCAGCTGCTTGCAGACGTTGCCGATAAACTGGTGGGGGAGGTTGAAGACGAGGATGGTGGAGTCCTTGACAGCGTTCTGGAGGGAGGGGTTGGCGACGAGGTTGTGGGGGAGCTTGATGCCGGGCAGGTATTTGGTGTTTTCGTGGTACTTGTTGATGACGGAGGTGAGCTTCTGCGGGGAGGAGCCGACGGCGGGGTCGTGATAGGGGGAGGAGGCGTCGAGGACGACGTCTTCTTCGTACACCCACATGTGGACGTCCTCCTCGAACAGATCCGGGTGGGCTTTTGTGTTTTCGGCCACGATCTTGGAGATGGTTGAGCCCCTGGGAGAGGTTGGTTAGCGTCGTGTGCAGCTCGCAGGCGGTGGTGATGGTGATAGCTTACCAGTTACCAGAGCCCACCACGGTGACCTTGTGCTTCTTTTCGGCGCCGAGGGAAGCCATTGTGGTGGAGGAGTAGAATCGTCGTTGGGGAAAGCTGCTTCTTGCGAGTGAAACAACGGATCGCAGGCGGAAGAGCATGAGGCAGAGCTGGAGGGAGCGTCGAGAGAGGGGGTGTGGAAGAAGTTTATCTATTATGTACTGGGTACGGTGTAAGGGAGGAGGGTCCCGGTCAGGTCCAGGTCCAGATTCGGGTAAGGTGCGGTCGGCGCGGATGGGTACGGGCAGTCCAGACAGGCGCTTTAGCTTGAGGTGGGTGCTTGGCAGCTGCTGGGGATCCGTATCGGCGGGCGGACAGGCGGGATGGGCTTGTGTGTGGTCACCTCGTGAGGTATGGATCGTGGGTGGACAGTGTCTTGGGTCACGGCAGTGGCAGTGGTGGCAGAAAAAAAATAAAAAATAAAGCGAGACAACGACAGCATGTGTTTTTGCCCCTCTATTTGCGGTGTCAGTGCCGGTTTGGCTGGGCAAGCAGGGTCACCGCCCACCTCCTTCCTCTCCATCCCCAATCACCTCCCCCAGTCGCATCCCTGGAGGGAAAGAAGCTGCCAGGCGAGTGTCAGCGAGTGCAACTGCAGCTGGATGTGCCGGTGCCGGGGTCTTCCTGCCCAGCGGTGCTGTTGAGGGAAGCATGACGCACCGCCAACCCTAGGGTCGCGGCAGAAGTCGTCACCGCTTCCCTTATCGGGGATAGTCGCTCAACGAAATGCCAGGGGGTTGAGGCCGACTCACTCTTTAGGGAGGACCACCTTCCACCGTGACCTTCAGTTGGCAGTTGCGAGTCCGGGCTGCCTCGGCCGGACACTCCGCCTCCCCCGGACCTGGCCGAGGCAGCACGCGGAGTCGGTACTTTCCTTTACTCGCGTGCCTGTGTTTGCTCGTATTATCTGCTGGAACACTATCAAGTTTAATCTCCATTTTATTACCTTGCCCAAGGTTCTCCAAGAATCTCGGCTCATCACAAGTCAGAAGCAACCAACGCCAACAAATTGCGCACCACCCATGTCACCAACGATCGCTCACAATTGCTGTCCCAAAAGTGGCTCCTCAGTGGGAACTGCGCGAAAATGACCACTGATAGAAAAACAGATTCCGGTTCTCTCCTTCCAACCCAATCACCCCTGTCGCTAGATGGAGAATCACATGCCAATCCCTTTCCCCCTCCCCTTCCATCCGTTTCTTCTGCATCCCGTGCCTGGCCCGCGGCCCTGGAGATCGTCGCAAGGATTGACGTCGCCGCCTTTCTCATTGGCGACACCACGAGATTGTTCGCGGCAGCGGGATGCAACGGCCTCCATCAGCCGCCGTCCCGCGCCTCGAATTCCGGCCGACGTTGCTCAATGGCGCTACACGTGCGACTAGGATCACGCCGTTTTTTGTCTGAAATGTTTCCCACGCCCTATTTCGCCTCCCCCGCGCGGGCGGGAACCGCTTGGAATGGCCGCCCGGCGCCGCGTGCCGCGTGCGGTCGCTAAACTCAATTGCGCGCTTCCCGAGGCACATCTGACGCCGAAGCTCTCCCCAGCTTGTCTTGAACGGGCATGGTATTGCCGCCTTGCGCGTTCCTGGGAATTAACGGGCTGGGGCCGATCCCCAGGTTTCCTGTGTAACTGTGGCTTTGCTTTCATATATTTGTTTCTTCAGTGGCTTGGTGGTTGTTGTGCTTTCATCGCAAAAGCAATTGCCAACATGCAAATGCACCATATCACTCGGCGCCAGTCTCTTTTTTTGAGCTCGTCGTCGCAGAGACTCAATCTCTTCCCCATACTCCGATAAGTCAGATCTCCGCGCGGGGTAACTCTGTTGGTGATTCATTCAGACGCTGAAAGCCTCAGCTGAGCTGCACCGCAAAGCTCTCCTCAACCCCGGCGAGAATGAATACCAAAAGGCAGCCCCCGCAAATCATTCCTGCGGAGAAATACAAACTCTCCCCACAATCTTAAAGAAACTCTGACTGGTCTCACAGCCGTCAACAAGCTTTCGGTTGCCGGATGTAAACCCAAAGCTCTGAGAGTTGAAAGTGTCTGGTGGTATTTGCGTGGTGTTTCTTTCACATCAACCGCCAAACATCGACATGTAGGCGCTTTACTGTATTTGGGAGCTGTTGAGATTCAATTACGATGTTTACTAGGTCTCATCCCCCGCGAGGCTACGACAGGCGGCTGTTTTACACATGCCTCCGTGATAATACCTAACGAATCTCTGATTTGATGCTCCTCTGCACTAAGTTGCACGTAACACTCTGTTTACGCCCAACTTCAATCTCCTTGCATTTCGTAGATCACGCCTCCTAGCACCCTAAAGTCTCATTCAGAATCCTAAGCATGACTTCCTGGCCCAGGGCCGTGGGATGCGCCAACGGCACCTCGCTGTACAACCTGCCCGCAGTCGGACGTGGTGCTGACCAAGAGGAAGAGCATCGTGAGATGGACCTGATTGCTTGATTCACCCTTTAGAATCTCAAACGACAACCACAATGCTGCACAACGCCCTCTGGTAAGTTACGTTAGAGATACCAAGAGAGAAGTTCCTAAGCCTTCGAGTCAAAGTTGACATCATTCAATCGATGCGAAGATGGTAGATTCAAGACAAAGAAAGGGCAACGCCTCACAATATTACTATGAGCCTGACCCTCAAATCCCGTCGTTACACAGTGCACCAAGTATAGATCCAAAGACCTATCCCGGTTGATGACCATGAAAATACCATAGGTCCGTTGACCGAAGAGACCGGCACCTCAACCTGCAATACCGGCTTTAAGGGTTGACCTTCATCACGTTATGGCGATTGCCGCCAGCCGGCACAACGTTGGCCGGCAATCCTGGCTTAGCTGGGTAATGGAACACGCACCAGCCCTGGATCGGAAGGAAAAAGAGAAAACGTCAGTCTCATTGTCCATCAATCCGGCAGAAATCCGGGGAAAGAAACAAAGCACGGTACTCACGTTGGGCTGCCATCCAACTCCCAGGCAGTTCGATTCCTTGTTGCACTTGTATGCCAAGCATTCGTTGATCGTAGCGTATGCGTTCGATTTCTGCAATGCCGTCCGTTGGGCAAAGGCATTGCATCTGAGCTCGTACGGCACCCCGTCGATGGCGAATCTCTTGCATCCGGGCTTGCAATTGGCGAAGGTACTGATGTTTTCGCAGTCTGAATCGCCAGCCTGAAGGAACGTGTTCGAGCCTGATCCAGAGCTCGAGCCGGTGCCGCTGCCTGAACCCGAGCCGGTGCCGGATCCAGTACCGGACCCAGAACCTGATCCCGAGCCCGTGCCCGATCCGGAGCCAGAGTCGGACCCGGACCTCACCTGGTCTTCGAGATCCTGCACCTGCTTCTGCAAGCCATCCACCTGAGACCTACACTCCTGACTCTGCTGGCTCTTCTCCTCTTCGCACATCTCCCGGTCATGCTCCAGCCCGGCCTTGTCCGCATTGCACTGGTCCCGAGCCGCCGTCACCTGCCGGCTCTTGTCCGCCTCGCACTGCGCCTTCTCCTCCTTACAGCGGTCCTCCGCCTGCCTCAGCGCGCTCTGGTGCGCCGCCTTCTGCCCCTGCACCTCCATCTCGCACTGGTTCGTCATCTCCCGGCGAATGGCGTCCTTCTCGTTGTTACACTGCGCGATGGCGGCCGGGTCCGCTACAGACGGGTCGTCGGTGGGCGTCTCCTCGGTCTTGGCTATGAGGATAAAACTCTTGCCGAGCTTGGGCCCGAATGAGGTGCCCTCTCTGGTTACGTAGCATAGCCCGTTGATGCTGGCCCAGGTGGCCGCGACGCAGGTCGGGTCATGCGCGCAGAGCTGGGCGCAGTCGCGCGGGCTGGCGGTGTTCTGGCCAGAGCTCTCGTACGGGGAGGCGTATTTGCCGCAGGTATAGGTGAAGACGGTGCCGTCGACGGTACCCTTGCCCTCGGTGGCTGGAGTTGGGCAGCATGTGGAGAGGGCGGCGGCTCTGTTGGCGTTGGAGGAGGAGAGGCAGCTTCCCTTGCTACCGGCGAGGGGAGCTTGCTGGGCCCAAACAGCTACAGCACTGAGGGTGAGGAGATGAATTGCACGTAAGAGCATGATGGCTGTAAGAGGCATACAATGGGGGGAAACGTTGGAGATGTGGTGATGCTAAGGAAAGCATTCTTTATCTACTTCTGAAGCTGGCGGCTTTATATACGCGGCAGCACAGATAATTCCACTCCGTTCTATGACAGAATAAACATACTGTGGACTATGTCAAGTGTGTAGCCTGTAGGTTTTCAACATAACCAAAATTCCTTCCCTAAACTGGACCTATGACAGGTCATAGTCCGTTGGCCATTATCCAAGGTCCCGAGACGACGAAGACTATTCCCTCAGACTCTGTTACAGTTAGCATTGTAAGACCACAGCAGCCCGTTTGCAAGAATCAAGCTTCTGCTTTCAGCGACCCCGCTTCTCACGACGAAATCTCAAACCTTCGGTTGCCGTGGGCTCTGCGGCTCAGACATTCTCAGATGTTAATCGAGATCATCTTGACGATCTCGGATCTCGCCGGAGCGGGGTAACGCGGCGTCGATGGTCGTTGGGAGCTGGCGTGTAATAGATGGGTGAGGGACACACGGGCCGAGTTGCTGGGCCGTCCCGTCCCTTTCACCACATCTCGGCTCGCCAAGCGCCCGCTGCCCTTGGTCTGCGGGGCTAAACTATTGAGCCGTTCTGACGTCGCTGATCAGCCACTGGCCTTGGCGAGCTTGCCGGATTTTATGAACAGATCCGGCCAGCGTAGCTATCTCGCATCCACATCAACTGATTGCGTCGGATGATCTCCGTTGAAAGAGCGTTAGACATTGCATCTGGAGGTGATGTTTTCAGGTCCTAGTGAGTATTTCCAAAAGCTTCATACTCTTAAGGCCGAAACAAGTGGCTGCTACTCCAAACCAGGCACAAACTGTCTACGAGACGCTCGCATGTGACGGGCCTTGTGTCTTGTCGTCTCTAGCTTTGATGAACATCAACGCCCGAACTCATTTTCCGTTGGCCTGTTGAGACAGTTGTAGGTGTGGAGGCTACTAAGACCTCATGTCTCGGGTCTCATGGTATATAGTGCGGAGTACATTCCCAGGCATATCAGCAAATTGGAAGCGCGGACGGGATCCGTTTTCAGCCGCGACGTTGAGATGGGGCAGAACGCCGCTGAGCGATCTTGTCTCGGGAGTCGGGAGGTTGCACACGTACGACACTAGCCAGGGGCTTGGGGAAAGACGCTTGCACATTCCCATCCAACCCGAGAACGCTTTCAGCGGACCGCAGTCTGAGAATTGAGAATCTGGTCACTCGAAATCGTACAGCTTTGACTGAGACAGATTGATTCCAAGTACGTGTAGTTGGGAGCCCTAGGCACTAGGTTGATGTCTTGACTAGGACGCCAAGTGCTGACAGGTTACAAAGACTGAGACGCGGGGTCAAGATCAAGTTGAGATGTGTTTCAAACTCTGAATTTGATCCTTGATGCAAAATCCAATACCGAACTTGATCTATTCCAGTTATGTGAACCGAACCTTGAACGGTTTAGGCGCCTACGGTCACTAAACGAAATATGCATTGATTTTGTTCTCCATGTCCCCATTCGATTGACGAACTTGGGGGAAATCGTCTATGTTAGTTTCGCGACTGATGAAGCTACGTCATCTTTCGGTTGGAGCTGTTGATCTCTCATCTTCAAACTTCCTAGATTTCTGTTTCCGAGTGTGGACCGAAACCAGATGACCTGGATAGTACGGGCAAAGGTTCTGCTTACCCTGGAGCCAATACAGAGATTGACTAACCCAGGTGCAGCACAACTTCGAAGATGCGTATAAGACTCGCTGAGCCATCAACTTCATGATCAAACATATCCATCAACCAACCACTCCATCACTTCTTTCATCGAGCCCTACTTTCATCATGATTACTCTCCGGGCGAGCCTGGTCGCCCTCCTGGCAACCCACGCAACAGCAGCCGCCCAGATTCCCCTCGGCTCTTCTCGCCACGCCAAATACACCCTCGACGCAATCAAGCCCCTTTTCAACCCCGATACCGGCCTGACCAAGTGTTGCCCCGAAGGAACGCTCTTTGACGGGAAAAGCTGCATCCTCGGCGTCCCCAAATGCCCGCACGAGACGACATTCAAGGACGGCCGCTGCATCTCCACCGTCAAGCCAGCATGCAGCGAGGGCTCCGAGCTGGAAGGCAACGTTTGCGTCACCATAGCGAAGGCCTCCTGCCCTCCCCCGCTGCAGTTCAGAGACAAGGCCTGCATCTACGATGAGCCCCCCAAGTGTCCTTCCACCTTTTATTTGGAGGGCCAGGTCTGCGTCTCTGACAAGAAGCCTTTCTGCGGCGACGGGGACCGGTTCAACGGCAAGGGCTGCGTCAACACCATCGGTCCGTCCTGCCCCGAGGGTTCCAGCCACACCAATGGTGCTTGCGTCAACATCCTCCCCCCGAGTTGCTCTGGAAAGAGCCAGTACGACAAGACACTCAAGGCCTGCGTCCATCACCAGTCCCCGGAATGTCCTCCCGGTAGCACCCTTAAGGGAAGCAACTGTGTGGCTGACGGCCCCCAGTGCCCAGAGGACACCAACTTTGACGCAAAGACGCAGACATGTGTCTTGAGGACTCCTCCGGAGTGCCCTCCCGGCTACAAGCTGGAGGGCGAGCGGTGCATTGCTACAGATGAGCCGTCCTGCACCCCCGGCACGGAGCTGGTTGTTGACCAAAAGGCCCGCACAGCCCGTTGCTGCGCATCCGGAATGAAGTTGGAGGGAGAAGTATGCTACCGCAAGGTCCCCCACGACGGCGAGTGTCCGCCGAACACCACGCCGATCGGAGACCGCTGCCAGTTCACCACGCCCCCGCCGCCCATCTGCCCGCCTGGCACCAAGCTCACCCGCGACCAGTGCGAGCTGATCGACCCTCCCGACTGTCCGCCCGGCTACACCCGGGATGGAGTCATCTGCTCGGCCGTAGAGAAGCCAGTCTGCCCCGGAGACTCCACCCTTACAAACGGCCAGTGCATCGCCACGTCAAAGGTCCAATGCCCCTCGGGATCGATCCTCCAAGGCCAGGTTTGTATCGTCGGCCCGCCGTCTTGTTCTTCTGGTACTTGGAACGGTGCCCATTGCGTCGTGGGCCGGCCTAGATGCATGGACGGCGGCTACTACGTCGATGACGACTGCCTCAAGCCTGAAATCCCGAGCTGCATCGACAACACAATATTTGACGGCGGTCGCTGTATCTCGAAGGAGTCTCCCCAGTGCTCTCAAGGGCAGTTGAGCAACGGTACCTGCGTCGGTTCCGCCATACCAACATGCCCACAAGGCTCGACCCTCGACGGCGGCTCATGTTTGAAGGGCCCTCCCACCTGTCCTCCGGGCCAGATCCTCCAGAATAACGTCTGCAATCACATCGAGGACCCGGAGTGCGCTCCAGGCTACGACTTCATCGGTGGCCAATGCAAGAGCGTCGACGAGGAGACCTGCCCTCCAGGCTACGTCCACAAGAACGGCGACTGTATCAACGATGAAAAGCCCAAGTGCGCCGGGAACACACACTTCAACGGCACCGCCTGTGTCGGCGACGACCCCGGCTGTCCGCCCAGAGCCACATTCGTCGGAGGAAAGTGCCGATTGGCCGAGGAGCCGGCATGTCCTCCTGGCTTCCATTTCGATTCAAAGCATTGCGTGGCAAAAGAGAAGCCAGATTGTGCACCTGGTACGGAATGGGATGAGGCCTCCGGCCAATGCATCGGAGAGGAGAAGCCCAAGTGCCCGCAGGGTCAGAAGTTCAACGGCGTGCAGTGTGCGCTGGAGACGGGAGACTGCATGGAGTTCGAGTACTGTCCTCCAGGGAATAACATGTTGCTCATGAGTACGATTTGATCATCGAGACTGACCTCGATGACTTGGAAAATGCTCAGGATATGATTGGATTCTGGTCTTCACTATGAAGGGCTGGCGCTCGTGTGATCTCCAACTAGTAGCTTCGATAGCTTTTAATGCAATAATTAATCACAACTTCAAAAGACGTGTCGCAAATCCACATTGACTTCATGATGATGGAAAAGTGATGTGGCATAGGGGATGAAGTTTGGTATCTAAGGCAAAGGGGTGCTGAAACGAAAAGGGCTATGCTACATGTAAATCCCAACGCCTCGCTCTTTTGAGGTAGAAGAAAAGAAAAAGGAAAATCTCTGAGGTTCTTCATGATGCCAGATCAAGCCTCAATGACAATGTCCTTGACCATGTCGATGAACCTCTGCTGGTACTCGGCGGGGTTGGCGGTGATGCTCATGGGTCCATGGCCCGCAACAACGTTGTAGGAGTCGACGAGTCCCGTCATGAGCTTCGCGCGGAACTTGTGCTTGGCCCAGAAGAAGTCGAGGACGACAACGCGGTAGATCCAGTTGCCATCGGCGTCGACGATGCCGGTACGCCAGGGGTGTGCATCGGATTGGATCGAGGGAGGATTCTCGCGGTCGCCGTCGGTGACGTTTGGGCCGGGGTAGCGGACGAGGAAGAGGGAGTAGTCGACTGCGTTGTTATCTGCGAGGAGCTTGGTGTCGGCGTCGAGGAGGTCGAGGAGCTCTTGTCTCTTGTCCGACTTCATGCGGATCTTGTCGGGGAATTCATCGATGAGCCTCTCCTTGACGCTCTCGGGAGCCAGCTTCCCTCCTGCGATGTCTCGCTCGGGGAAGAAGTAGTCGTTCGGCTTGAGATCGTACGTCTCCCATCCTGATTTCCGGTGTTCAGTCTCCTCCATCTCCTTGCCGTAGAGTAGATTTTCCATGATGATATGATGCGTCGGGGCCGTGCCCAGGATGCCGCCAAGAGTTGCAAGGGAGGTGTAGACCATGTCGGTGATGCGCACCAGCAGGCTGTGAGGATGCTCCTTCATGTGGGCCACGTAGGCATCGAACAGGTCGTGCGTGAAGAACTCGTGCTCGAATCGGCGAGGCAGCGACTTGATGAGGAACTTGCCGTCGGCTGTCGTGAAGAAGGTTGAGCCGCTGTAGCCCAGGTCGCCGACAGGGTGCAGGTCGGACTCGCGGCCCTTGCCCTTGCTGCGCTTCTCTGCTAGATGGAAAGAGTTCGCATACTCTTCTTCATCCATTTGCCAGACATTGTGTCGGAGCTCGAGAAAGTCGGCGGCGCGGTAGCGGGAGAGGGGCAGACTGAAAATGGAGAGGAATGACGCGAGGACGCGGAAGATCTTGATGCGGAAGCTGCGTCGCTTGGGATTGTCGGGGTCAGTCGAGATGGCTGCCAGGATTGAGGAGGATATTGAGGCGCTTCGAATTTGCATGCTGGCTCTAAGAAGCCGCGAGGCTCTTGGAATGTCGTTGAAAGGTTCGTGATTGATGTATGAGGGACGCTGATTATCGCGGGACGAAGTGCAGGAGAATGACGTGCAGCTTGGGGGATTTTGAGGGCAGAGAGATCCAGCTGCAAGCTTGGGCTAGATCTGACGTCACTACCTAGGGAGTACCTTGGGGGGCCACACTGCAATTAGGTTAGCGGGGCGCTAAGACGGGATGACAGCTGGAGGCACGGGCACTAAGACGAGCAACGGACGGACGCATCGTTCCACTTTGGTGCTTGTTTTTCTGATGTTCTAGAACATGACATATGTCACTTGGTGGTAGATCGTCATATCCCGAGAATCTGATAAACAAAATCGGGGGCTTGGTAATAATACCCCGCCAGCGACGTGTGACCATGGACTATATGTTATCATTTCGTAAATCATGGGGCGAACTTCTACAATATTGTCAGCATAGACAAATTCGTGGATAGTGAGCCAGTTTTTATTGACCCATAGAGCAACAGCGCCCACCCCAAGGCAATCAATCAAGTTTGAGGCCCATAATTGACTTGATTGCCACATCGCGATGCTATACTTGATTGATTGCCAATTAATTGCAATTAATTGGCAAATATCCCCACATATAGGTGAGGGCTCTAGAGGGGGGTCCTAGAGGGGGCTAGAGGGGGGCCCTCTAGAGGGGGCTAGAGGGGGGCCCTCTAGAGGGGAGGGCTCTAGAGGGGAGGGCTCTAGAGGGGAGGGCTCTGGAGGTGAGGGCTCTAGAGGGGAGGGCTCTAGAGGGAAGGGTCCGGAAGGTTAGGGCCCGGGAGGGTGGCCCCCGGAGGGGAGGCCCCCGGAAGGGGGGCCGGAAGGGGGGCTGAAAGGGGGGGCCCGGAGCCGGGGTTTCGGGGCCGAGAGTCGGGCTGGATTAACGATTTTCCGGGCTTTTCCGGGTCCCTTAGCCCCCTTAAGCCCCCCCCTTAAGCCCCCCTTAAGCCCCCTCTAAAGCCCCCCTATAAGGCCCCCTAGGCCCTAGTAGCCCCCCTCCCCCCCTGTCAAAAGAGTCAAGGCAATCAATCAAGTTTGAGCCTCAAACTTGACTTGATTGACTAGCGATAGCTTCATAATTGATTGATTGATTGATTGAACTTGACAAGTTTACTTGCCTTGCGGGGAGCGCTGTAGAGCAACGGAGCCCGAACGGAGCGATGCAGCCACCATGCTTTATCGCCCAGGAATACATAGGTGGGATAAATATCCAAATTCACAATTGTACTAGCACGAGGAGTAAATGGATTATATGGGGTAAGATGACATGTTTAATTATATGACTGGATTGTCAAGAATTGACATGTTTGCTAGACTGTAACGCACTTCAAGCTACGACTTCTAAGTCTATGCCGTCTTTTTGACAGAAGATGAGCAACCTTAGACTTCCTCTCACAAGATATCGAAAACTATAACCCTAGCTCAACCCCAGCAAAGGCTTTGTTTACTTCCAACAATTTTCAACCACGGATGGTTTGCAGTGGCAAACCTGAGGGCCAGTCAGTACATATGACGGGATGAGAACTCGGAAAAGGCGCCGCCTTGGCTATGGAGGACGTGTTCAGTTCACTCACAATTGAAGATCAAGTTCGGCGTGCTTCTGTTTGCCCTCTGCTACACATCTGAGCGTAGATTCGTCCTAGCAGGCCGAGGACAAATGAGGCATCTGATAGATGTTCCACATCCCGCGTTCCTTCGTGAACCGGCAAAGTGTTGTTGTGGCGCCTTTGTCGAGCTTCTTGGACGGCCAAATATCCAATCCAAAGCCCAGCGAGAGCTAAAATTGATGCCAAGAGGCCAAATATGAGAGAGACAACCACTTCTATAGAGAGAGAGTTGCTTGAAGACATCGCAATTAACAAATGTAGAAAGAGCCTAAAGAAAAGGGAAAAGACTGCGGGACCTCGATGATGATGTGGGATTGTTTGTGACTTTAAAACACTGACTGAAAAGTTCAAGTGAACGAAAAGAAGAATATACAAATATGCCATTGGCCGAAAAAACAGCTGACCTTGCAGTAGCCAGCCCAATTGGCAAAAATGAGGCTTATTCAGTCAAGGGCCAATCGCATCGGCTCAAAATGGAAAGCAGGGATGGGGGACGGGGACCTATGCGATACATCGCCGTGACAGTACGTATCCATGGCCGCTACGTAGCCCACTTCAGTGTCCGAATGAGGAGGAGGGCATGGGGTACGGATCACCTAACCGTTCTCTTGATATCCCGATCGCCTGCGAGACGCCGACACTTTCCGGCATCTTAATAATACACAGCCCGCGGAGCGAGAAAGCCTAGGGGCTGAGGAGGAATCGCAACTGGTTGGTTTTGGAGGCGTTTCTTGATTATATCAAACGTATGATAACGCCGCGCGATGTCACTTTCTCCGCCGCGTTCAGTTCAACAGAATAGGGGCTCTAAGTAGGATAGGATTGAGCGTATCTATACCCTAGGTGCTTTGCAGGCAACCTCTGTTCCTCAGGCTTGACCGAGCAGTCTCTTAATAGGTAAGCATAAGACTATTGAGTTTCTGAGTTTGGGAACCGTACGGTGTACCATCGTTGGGGCGGCGGACACTCAACAGCGGGGACTCGGGTTTTGGTCAGACAAGCCACACTTACCTCGCAGTTTTCAAACAACTACGAAGATGAAGGAAAGGGAAGGAATTGCGGATGCGCAGGAAATATGGAACACACCATTACAGGTCGGAGGCTGAGGGCCTTCAAAGCGGTTTAGGAATCTTTTTAGCTGCGTGAATCCCATTATGTTCTTCACGTCGATCTCACAATGTCAAGTTTTTCTGCTCACCCTGAAAGTACCTTAGAGGCCTGGAGCAACTTTCGGAGTCCTGTATTCAACTCGGTCATCCCCCGTTACCCAATGGCTTCAGAATACGGTAACGCCAGATGCTTTACTCAAGACGAGATGGTCAATGGGAGTCAACGCATCGCGAAAGCAATATGCCGAGCCCTCGTATGCATAAAGGAAGAACACTGGGCGATTTCTATTTCTAGCCAGAATACGACGGTTCTGCTGCTCGTATCGTGCTGTGGTTAGGTGATTGAACTGAACTAGTACAAGAAAGATTTGATACTAGACTCAAACCAAATGGTGCCCTTCGCTGTCTATAAATCCTCAGTGTGCTGGCACATACCCATGCAGAAAGGTTCGCGTTGAGCATCACAATGAGAAGCATTTTGATGAAGTGTAGCGTGAAAGACCTCTAGGCCCATGACGCGCCAAAGAAGGCCATTGGTTACCTTAGGCAACTGCCTGCGTGGCGGTTATCCTGGGTAGAAGTCTCCGTATAATGCCACTTTCCCTCTAGACTTATATAAGCTTCTCTACAAAACTACTCAGATCTGAAAGGATCTCGGAATAGATGGGCTTTCTTGTTGATAGGCCCGTGGCCAAGCCCTGACAGCCAAAGAATAATTGGACGTACGACAGACACTAAGTGGAATTTGAATGGATTGGAGTTCGGCGTCGGGGGAGGGATTAAATCAAAACATACAGTGGCGGAATGGTAAGTAGATGTAAGTTTCCTCGTCCGAGCTAACGGCATGAATCCCTCATCGAGTGTTTGCCCAAGTTGATGCGCAGAAATGGTGATATCGGAATTGCAAGTTAGTCTCCTGCCTAGAGGCACAATGTAGTCAGTCAATATTTATTCCGTTTTAGAATGCCTGCGGGATCCCCACAAGACAGCCAGTGACCAAGCACAAGAAATAGCTAATCTCCTACCACAACCAAGAATCAAGAAGAATGACCTTGCTGTATCCCATTGTTTGTGATGAAAGCGCCCCCTCAGCTTGCCGTAGAGACTTGTTGACGACTATGTTCGTAAGACTTTCTCGAGACGCTCGTCCTATACGAGATGAGTGCTGTTAAGCAAATTGGGCTCACTTCCATGCAAAGCATCATAGGAGTAGGAGCATGAGCAAGGAGTGCGACCGCGGTGGCTTTCGCTCCGCGAGTATTGCTAGACCCGACGCTGGTTTCAGCGTCCACAGGGCCTGGTATATACAAGGACAGATTCACCCTGCATAGATGATGACCGTAGATAAAGTTATCGTCGAAATTTGAAAGGTGGTCTTGTATAGCGAATGAACGTTTCCACTCCCCCCTATCCACATTGGAGCAGTCCTGTCCCGAAATATTTCACATGCATATCCGTGGACAGAATCTTGTTTCGTACCTAGCTTATCTGCAATCAGTGAATAACGACAGTTCTTTTTCATTATTGAATCTACATGCCTCCAGTCGTAAGATACAGTGGCGATCCAATGAGCCCCAATATGCTGCTCAAACCCAATCCCACACATGCTGACCGTCCGAAACTGACGTGATTCTTCGGAGAGGTTCAAATTGGGGAACTTGTAAGTCTGCGCTATTGAGTCTGGACAAAAGCGACATGGAAAAAAGGGTAAACATCATTTATCTGTATTTCTGGAAGTTTCATCGCTCCCAACCACTGAGGGAGAACGTCAATTCTTTCGGTTTGAGATCTTCGATTCACTTTAGGGCGTTGGCGTCGTGGCGAACCAAGGGTGACAGTCAGCGGCTGCCTTACCGACAGAGGGCGGGGTCGGTAAGTGTGGATGGCTGCGGCATGGATAGATGCGTTGCAATCACATCCAATGATTTGTGTGTAGATATCCGCCAGCGTTCGGGCTTGTGACACCCAACAATACTTTTCCGCAAATGATTGGCGCCTTCCGTTCACACAGCCCTCCACATGCTTGCCCCAAAATCGCCAAAGAAAACGCCCGGAAAACGCCTGCCGAAACGCCTGGAGGAATAATCGACCTGTGAATGATGTAGAAAACCCCTGTTTCATGCAAAGGCCTTTTACTAGAAGCAGACTTAGTGACTTGGCTGCCTTGAATTCCAATTCTGTGATTGGTTTTCCCTTCTGACTCCCTTTCATAAACTTTGGTGGTACTATTCACTTATGCCCCCTTTCTGTGCTGCTACGGCCTGGAGATCTGATGGACCAATAAGCCAATCAATTTAAGGTTTGCCATCTTCCTAATATCAGCAATGGTTTCAAAACCCTTAATTTCCACCTCGGGTGAGCGTGGGCTAAGTGCGAGTTTTGAAGTTGGTACATTCTTCGCAGAAAAAGAAGAAATACTTGAAATTAATCTCTTGGGTTCTACAAGAAACAAAATACTGAGTGAATACTGCCTGGCTGACTTGCGCTTGCTTCGTTGTTGTTCTTATTGCAAATGCCAAAGGTAACACGCAGCAACCGCTATCCCCGGCGTGGATCCGAGGATCATCGTAGAAATCCGGGTCCCGAACCGGCACTCGATGGGCCGTTGCCGAGGTAGGACTCGAACTCTAATGGATAGCGGGCATCCGGCCTTGTGCAAAGATAGGTCCAGTATTGGATTTCGGGGGAATGAGTAGGGATGTCTAGGTCGAGCTGTGAAGTATGCGGATTTGACATTTACCGTGCCGCCTTGCCTGCTCAGAGTTCAAATGAGAAAAGAACGAAATATCCAGCCACAAAGGTGTCTGTAACCCACCCGAAACGGATACATCAAGTGGCACGTCCCGAAATTGATGTACCGGTCCCCTACTGATGATTGTGGAAACAACCTCACAAGCACAGCTGGATCGGGGGTTCCGATAACCTGGTGTTGAATTTTGATCCTGCTTGCTGGACAAATCAAATGCAACGGTGACAATATGTCTCCCAGACCGTATTCTCGATTGCAAATTGCGGTTGGGAAGAGACGAAGACTGTTCCTATTTGCGTGTTACCGGTGGTAGCTCCTCTTGAGAAGTTTCAATGCCGCATGTAGCGATCGGAATCATAGTAATGCATTGCAACAGCCGTTTCCCTATCTCCGTCTCCAGGGACAAACCTTGTATACCATGGTTCGACCGCAAGCCTCAACTCCAGATAGTATCGCAAATTGGAAGAGTTAATCTCCAGGTTGAACCGATGACCTTTCACGCATGATGTGGACTCCAGCCACGCGCGTGACAACCCCGCGCCAATGGCTACTAAGCATGTACTCGACCCCATAAATACGGGATTCAAGTTGGGCAAAAAGTGCTTTTTGGACAACTTGAATCCCGAAGCCTGTCCAAAAAGTGATTTTTTTGGACAACCTGAATCCCGAAGTCCGGAGATGTTCAATTCCGGACCACAATACAAAGGGCTTACAACAACTCAAGTTGCACGATCTCAGGTTATGCCATGTTCCCGACACACAAACCTTGCTCAGTGTGCCTCTTTTATCCCCTCTGTATTATTTACTTCAGCAATGCAATCCGATAACTGACATAGAATTTATCGTCACAAATATCCCTCTCCAATACGACCCATTTCAACGACGGGCTTGAACGAGCGCCAAGTCTGCAATCATCTGGACAGCCTGTGCAGCTTAAGCTCGCAAAACTAGAAAACATTACCATCCATCATACTGAGAAGAGTGGCAGGATGAGGTAAGCTGGGAAAGTTGCGACGCATAACATCTGCACCGTACTCGTCCTTTTGAAATCATAAATCGACGAATGCTGAACACACAAAGTCATCGGTTTTGCCTGGACCTTCTACCATATTGTGTCGTCGCGATAGTCATGGAACGCAACTTGTTGCATTCGTCCTCGTATCACTGAACCCCTATTGAACCGCTAATCCTTAACGACGCTTCTTCCTACATCACTTTCAACAAGAAATGGTCACTGGAGACTCGGTAAAACGTTACAACTATCAATCGAAACCAATGTTTTATGCGTAAGCATCAAACGCGGCTACAAGGTCTCCTTCTTTAGGAAGAAACGATGCACTCTTCTCAAAGATACACCATCGTAAACAAATATCCGCGAAAAAAACATAGCCCATCCAAAGCCGGCAACTAAGACGCCTCCTCCCGGATATTGAACCCGATGTCTTGGAAAGCTAGCTTACTTTGTGTGCCACCCCGCATGGTGACAGAGGCCAGCTGAGTATGTTGCAAAGTCTGAGGGTGTTTGTAGGCGTTCTTCGCAATCGTTAGTGGCGATGGAGTCTCTATGATGCATAGGGTATGAGAGCTTCGGACTGACTGACAGCGTGATTTCAAGGTAATAGATTGGAACGCCGCCTAATCGCGGCCGCCGTCCTCGAGTAGGCCGACCCTACTCTCAGATCTATGGAAATCTGGAAAGAGCATGCGATGAGGATGACTGGTCTCGCAGGGAAGCTTGCCGCATGGCTGGAATCGAGAATGGGGTAGAGACTTGGTTGTGTGGCAGTTCTTGGTTGGTTTTCAACGTTGTCTAGGTGGGATCTGGCATTGAGGGTCTGTCTCAAAGTGATGTACGTTAAGACCGAGGAGATGATAGACATGATAAATCCTAATACTCCAAAAAGTATGGCAAGTATAGCTTCATATGAAAGCGACATGTTGATCGATCTTTCTTTCTCGTGATGTTGGAGGGGCAGAACGAGAACTTAAAGAGATGGGCAGAAACGTCTGGCATCGTCCGGGTAGAGAAGTTTATATACTGTCCAGAGGGGCTGCCAGTGTTCAATGTTGCGACAAGAAGAATTTGCGCCGCGTTCTGTCTCCCGCATGTTGGTCGAGAGCAACACGAAATTACGTCAATCATACTATGAAGCTTGTGCTGCACTATTTGTGTTGTGCGCTATGCGCTCCGTTTGGGAATGTCTTCCAATTCATCTATTGATGACATAAAAGAGCAATTTCATCAGACTCAGCTATTCAAAAGCACGCTCAGAGAACGATTCTTAAGCTCAATATTCTTAAGAGGGAAGGAAGTCACTGTGGGGTCAGACTTGAACATCGATACACGATGGGTTCATGAGCTAAAGTCGGCCGGGCAATAAACAACATTCGTAGAGAGGGTGGATTATTAATAAGTGGTGCAATAATTTTCGACTTCATCGAGTCGAATTACTGCTAAAAGGGCGGAAACTTGACGTTTAGAGATCATTCACATGCAGGTCTTATCTTGTGCGCACAATTGTGCAGGGTGGCGCGAATGAGCCTTATGAAAACCAGGAGCTTTGGCGTTGGGCGGCTTTCCCTGCTCCACCTTTCCAAAACATTTGATATGACGTCTTGTTTTGGTCGTAAGATGCCTACTGTTTGCGATGAGGAAGGGTAATTAGGAAATGCTTGACAGGCTTGAGGGCTTCAGGTTGCGCACTCGTAATGAAATGAAGGTAGATTCCGTCCGGGGCTAGGTGCTGTAGGGGAGGGACAACGAGTGGGAGAGATTCGAAAGAATGATTGTGATGCCGTGTTCTCATCTGTTTTCTTCCGGAGAGGCCTGCTGCAAATTGGCCAGCCGCCCTAAGTTACTTTCTGGCTGGGATTTACGCAAGGGCATGATCTGAAAGGGGGAGCCAACGGCAATGGCTTCCGACACCAGCGCTGCCTCAGGGGGCAAACTGTCAAATAGGAGAAGAAAAGTAAATGGTAGGGAAGGACAGCGCGGAAATAGGAATAATTTTTTTGGCGAGGGTTACCAAGGAGAGATATGAGCTTAGTTCTCTATAAGTCTTCCAGAAATCTTGATGAACTCGCCGTGGCCGTCCGAGGGGACAACCCTACCGGTACACGCTAGACCAGGGGGGGGGGGCCAAAAAATCGTTTCTTGGCCCCCCCCCCCTTGTCATGTTCGACTGATCCGTGAGCGAACTACCTGTGCAGATAAGCATGAAATAAAGGCTGGAAGCGACTTTTGTCCCAACCTGAGGATGGAAAAAAGCATGCGCGACTAGTTCAACCCAAGGAAAGGGCCAATCATCATCTTTGGATCAATTCACTCGTCAGTCGGAATGGCCCACGGAGCGGCATCAACAACCCTCATCCTCAACCTATCAGCAGATACGCAGCCGCCGAAGACACACATTGTCAGTCGCATAAGATCGGGGATGGTCTTGCGTACGACCTGAGCTCCTGCTATCGCCTCGACATGCGCGGACATCAAAGATGCAGCCTTCTATTAATGATAACCATTGATTGTGAGCCAGAGATGGCCAGGCAGACAACATCAAGGGCAGAGAACCTGATGTGCTGAAAACGAGTGTGACATCAACTCCGGACACCAATGGTCTGCGAATGTTAGCCTGCGGCTCTGGGCCAGTTTGGTCTACATTGACTGCCCACAGTCCCAGAATAAAGGGGAACACTGGACGGAAGGAAAAGGGGAAAGATAAGCGCAAACTTGGCGGCATCCATCAAACGATTGTTCCTAACAAATATCAATGAGATAGGCTTGATTGTAACTCACGATAGTCAGTGGTATGCCGCCAAAAGCGCATCGTTGCTGTCTCCCCCCCCCCCCCCCCCCCCCCCCCCCCCCCNGCCCCCCCCCCCCCCCTCCCCCCCACAAATGCACTGCACTCTCGTACATCGCCCCTTTCGAAGTTGCCAAAAATGAAGTGCACATCTCCTGACACTTAGCCTTTTTTTGGAAACAAGAAAAGGAGACGTACCAATATACCCGCCCGAACTTTCAGTCTGCTCTTAGTTAAAAAGAATGATGCTTCCGTTTCCGCAATCCAGGAGAGAGCGTCGGAGGTGGGGCCGAGAACGGTGTCCGGAGCACCCGTTCCACATGAGGGGCCGGAAAATAGGGGCGCCGGGGCTGTGGGTCGATAATGAAGGCGAATAGATTGGAAGCTGACCTACTACAACGGCCGACCACGGAGGTTGGTGTCAAATCAAGATTTATACCAATATGCAATCTCATACTCTTAGCAGGCGACGTTCCAATACTCCGCTAGAATGAAGACTTCGGACGTTTAGAAGTATGATCGAATCATGACCGCGAGGTCACCGATTACGGGATTCAGAGACTCATCGAAAGCCAACCGAGGGAGGGCAGTGAAATGGAGTTGGTCCGCTTTCTTGGAAACAACAGCAATGGCGACGAGACTGACTGATTAAGGGCACATATTGAAAACCATGGAGAGGTTTGACTGCAAGGGTCGGGACTTCATGTCTGTGATATATGCTTTCTGCACTTCAATGCAAGAAATCCCAAGTGTCACAAGGCACTGAAAACAGCCAGCTAGCCATCATACAGCATTTCAGATTATTGATGCTAGAGGCAAAGACTGTCCTTTTTCGGTGGGAATGAGGCTTACAAAAGTTGATAATTTGCCTGGATGTTACTTCTGATGATGGCAAACCCACCTGTGCAACAACCAGATGCCGGCTGACGTCCATAGATGTACGGAGCAGTATCCGTGAACAACTATTAGCCAATGATAATTTATCGCTTAATGTTAAACACGAAATCCACCAGGTGTCCTATATGTGAGTCTATCTCAGATATACACAGTAGTCGACCGCTTCTGTCAAAGACTTAGCCTAGGCGAAAGGGCCACCTAAAGAGCAACATTTCTTAGGAGACCTAAGTTATGAGAGAACGCATCACTCCTGATCATGCCTACAGCGTGATCCGCTTCTGCGGCCACTACCTAGTCAAAAAGAATTTTACGGCAGCTACAAAAGTGGCCTCCGTAGTTTACGTTGTTGAGCGCTTCGTCGCCATTCGTTGTGCACAACTTGCTTCAGATCTCAATTCCATCAGGAATTTGATGGCGAAAAACCTACAGATCAACTCTTCTGCTCACCCATCCATGGAGTGATGCACCTTTTCGATGGAGAGACAGGGACATTACGCGCTATTCTCCTGCGACGTTTCTACGTCCCCTTTTTTCCGGATTTAAAACAGCGTCTGCAGCATAGGTGGGTGAGCTTGCTTGTTTGCGACGTATTTCAAAGATACCAATAAGAGAGTGTGACCTCAGACAACAGGCTTCTAAATAGCAGAGGGTGATTGCGTCTTACCCGAATGCAAGCCTCTGAATCATATTGTAGCGAGCGTGACTAAGATGGCAGGGGACTACTGCGCTGATTAATGCTGACCCTGGGGAACTTTTGGAAAAGCAGCTCTTTGGCCTAGAAGTCAGAGCGCAACCGCTCACTTGAATGGAAACTCGGCAGGCAAATGATTTATCTCTACCCGTCGAATCTTGAAAAGTTCTGATGATACTCAGTGCAGAACACCTGTTGAGCCGAATACGACTCAGCGTATGGCTTCATGATTCAAACCATTCATCAGCAATGGTTGAATAAGTGCTCGACAACGAAGCCTGCGGGCGATTCGGATAAGAAGGTTTTCCACCATGCAGGTGAGGGACACTCCTCATCTCACGACGCGTCCGCATGACAGCAAACAATCTGCTCCCGAATGAGCAACTTGCCTGACTTGAAGCGTGGTCGTTGCATTCATTCGAAGCAGCACCCTCTCGCACTGCTGTTGCGAGACTACGAAGTTTGTTGCACTGGAAGTTGTCTCCCAAAACATGTCATTACAGCGACTGTACAAGCCTAACTGCCTGGTGATACCCTCCCTCGCAACCCTCAAGCAGCCAAAACATGATGAACAATTATTCAACCGTCGGTCGAATTAAGAATTGCTGCCCTCGAGTGCCGAAGGGCAGCCGTTACAGCCTATATTCCGCGCAGTAATCCAGCTCGCGGATAGGTCGGTCTAGACTGCGTCGCACCCATTCAACTCCAATGAGTCGCATGTAGTATCAGATGTGGAAAATTTCGCCGTACTGCCGTCCAATGTCCTGACAAAGCGGGCACCGCCAGCTTGGGTCGGGCCCGGTGTTCCAGTCCCAACTCCGGTCCCGAGGACACACCAAACTTTACTTTCATGTGTCAGGTCCCGGCCGAAATTTCTAGACCCTGAGATGGTTGCAGCAGTTCTGGAATCAATTCAACTTGCCAGCTTCACGACATGGCACCCGCTCAATCTTTCGCTGACGTTGGAGACACAGGCAGAAAACCTTTTTGAATATTTCATCGTTTCACCGACATATGTTCGTTTTCGTCAAATACAACTTGGGGGTGGAAACCGCTGTGACAACATAACACCCGTTGCATCAACCATATCACGAGGCCAACATCTCCGAAGCATTACCAAATCCCGAGTGTACGAGAACCCCGTATAAGGTATAGCGACGTCTAATAAGAGAATCTGACAGCTGGTTTCAACATGAAAACGCCAAGCGCCGTAGCATCGAGATCTGCAAAACTGCCATATCAGAGGCCGATATAGCCATTTCCGATAATGTCTCCATAAAACACCAGAAACTCATCACGAACTGGTCCCCGAGGCGGAAACTTTGTTGACATTCTCTCCATAATTCTCGAAACCGTCGGCGTTCTCTCTGACGACTAACAACGTGATACGCGGCTAAAAGCGCATGAATCGTCGCGTTGGTCCGCTTATAAGGCTGGGGTTGGGGAAGACGGCACACACCGGTGTTATCCCGAGTGGATCTGCGTACGACTTCACTACTACAGCTCTGAACTGTGATCCGTCCTGTTGATCGAACTTAAGGTGAGTGATCGTTCTTCAGCTCGACTGAGATGCCAGCCGCCTCCTTTATCTACACCAGTTTGCCAAATCGACTCGAGGCAGTCGGAACAGCCCCGCTGCCGGAAACAGGAAAGTGGGATGCACGGGTTCCGTGCCGACCCCGACACCAGGACCAGCGCGTCGGATTCAAGTTCCAACGGCGTTCTACAGGACATATCACCAAGGAGTCTTATTCAGAACCCTCGTCAGAGTTCGACCAGCAACAACGGCAGTCCCTGCCCCCGTGACTGTCAGCGGCCGATGGCATTCCTGCAGAGAGCAGTTCTCGATGTGCTGCCCAGCGCCCAGTGCCGCGTTGCCGTTGCTGGGATCTTCGTACTGGGTCCGGCAGTCACATTGAGTCTATTAGGCTTTGGTTACCAGTCGAATGGTATTGTCGGTCTCGCATGCTACGGCCGGTGAGTTTACGAGATTTCACGTAATTAGAGTTCTACTGCTTCTCGCCGTACCCCACCTGCGGAAGCAGCTTGTCACAGAGCTACCCCAACTTGGGGAGTTTTGTCGGCGGATCCCACCTGCTTGTTCCACCCGCGCGCCACGCCTTACCTGAGAACCGCTGGGTGATTCCAGAAACGAATTCGAAAGGAGTAGTCCGGCGAGTTGATATCGCGAGTCGTGTCCTTGCACTGCAGCACTGCAGGTCATCGCATGTCAGAGCAGAAGGTTTGTTGTATATCTCATCCGTAACTCGTTTGTCTGCTTTCCACGTGAGACACGTTCATGGATGAAATGCCGGAAAGGTGGACTGCCTCATCCGGATAGAGGAGATGTAAGCGCCAAAGAAATGACCAAATTAGGCCACTGCTTCATCCAGTCTGATATTCACAACCTCGCATTCTCGGTATCGAGTCCCGAAAGCCACGACTGAAGTAAAAAATTCTAATCAAGAGCCTCATTGGCCGGGCCATACTGACAAGCTTGCGGAACTGTTCGTAGCTGTGAGAACATAGGATGAGAACCTATTCATCGGGTTGCCCTACAGCCCATCGACGTTTGGAAGTGGAGGAAATGTTGGGACGGGGGACACTGACCTGAGAACCGGCTACTATAGAGTTTAACATAACAGTGAATCAATGAAACAAAGTTAATCGCACGCTGCTCTGACGGAAGTGTTCAGTCTGCCTTCATATTTGACTCACGTAACATCAGCCGAAATCCCACATACCACATTAAGGCATTTGCCGTGATCGATCGCGATCGCGAAGTCACTCCTCTGCCAGGAAGTAGCGGAGTAAGCCGCGTCCCCTGATCGACAGGTTGCCAAGTCTCTATGATTAAGTACTCGCCCGTCTGCATTGCTTGTCAAGTTGCCAATGGTTTCACTGCCAACTTGTCCGCATCATCAATGGCAACCCGTACACCTATCCAAGACTCAATCCATGCGTTTAGCCGCAAGCAACGGAAAGTACGGCAGTCATGTAACGCGTGCAGTTCTCAGAAGATCCGGTGCGGTAAACAGCGCCCAAAGTGCAGTCGATGCACGATGAAGGGGCTGTGCTGTGAGTATGGCATGTCGATGCGTACTGGGGAGCGCCCTCGTGTAGTTGCTTCTCCAATCGTGCAACGAGAGGCGGGCAACACGACCCCGATCTCATCGAGAGACGCTCCACAGTCGACGATTGAGAATGCATTTAATCTCACGCAAATGGACCACTCCTCGGACCACTCCACTGGAGCGGCCCAAATGGACGATGTTCAAGATGATATCGACTGGGTTCTGCAGGCCACTCGCCTAAGCAATGCAGGAACACCCGAATTCGGACTTTCGAATGAGCAAGAGGATTCCCTCAACCAATCGTACGGCCTGCTACCTACGCCATCCACCCAGGAGTACAGCTTCAACAACTTCAACCAAGACCATGGCCTTCAGTCTCTCGAACAGCAGCAACCACCTAGGGACCTCTCTGGCAGTGTGGACAGTCGACGAAGCTCGTCCATCGACTGTGACGCATTCCGGCCCAGCAAAGTCCACGACTGCACCACCGAGGCTCTGATGCTAGTTGCTGATTTCCATGTCTTGGCAGCTGGCTGCTTGACTGCAGCGAAAGACCCCATTTCTCCCTTTAATCTGGGGTGCTACACCGAAGACACTCCGAGAGAAATGGGGACAGTCCTGTCAGAGAACCGAAAGGCCCTGAAGAGACTCGACAACTTGCTGGACTGCCGCTGCTCTACCAGGCAGGAGGTTCTGGTCTTAATCTACTTGGCCATCACCAAAGCTGTGGAGTGGTATGCAGCGGTGCTTGGTAGCGACGACGATGAGGCGTCGCAGGAAGACGACGATCCAGCCACACCCCGGATGTTCAGACGGATCGCGAGAACCAGTTCATTTATGGGCAGCTATTCTTTGGACAACGACGCCCAGAGACTAGTCAGTGCGCACCTCGTCTTGACTCAGCTCAAGGACCACGTCCACCCTCTCTTGAAGAGATTGCGTCATAGACACCCGTCAACGTCGGCTTCGATGGCGGACGATTCCTCGGAGCCGTCGACGTCAGGCCGCCGTACTTCCAGCGTTATCGAACATCACCACCTTGCTCTTTCGGAGGAGCTCAACCGGATTTCTGCGAAGGCAAACACCATCAAGCAAATTTGTTAAACGTTTCTTTTCATCTCTTGGGGGTCTTTGATTGTCTTTGGTCTTTTCTGTTATCATTAGGGGACGGGCAAACAGAGCCATGGATGCGAGCTTGAAAATCTCAATTGAAACAGCAGTGGACATTTAGCATAGGAATCGAGACATGAGCATATCAGCGGGTCGGCTTTTAGGCATATGATACCAGGTTGCTATTAGGCATATTGGCGCGGGGAATCGATCTGTACAGCATCTTTGTTGCTATTAGGCATTGGCTCGAAGCGGGTTGGAGATATCCTTTGTGGGCAGTTAGTCCAGTAGTCGGTGGTGGGTTTTCCACGTCGCCCTTTCGGTTTCGGAGTTGAAGGTTATTTTGATTTTTGGACATATTCTTTAAGAGTCAAATGAGAAACGGCCAATTCCGATAAAGTATAAACTACTATCTACTATGGGATCATTCGCTTGGTGCTTTATCAGCAGGCAGCTATTCTTTACACGTCCCAGATGTGTGCAATGACAGGATCTCCGAAATCCCTCGCATTATTCAAGCTGCTGTTTACAAGGAAGAATCAGACCGTGTGATCTCAATGAGTGAGAGCTCGCCTTGGTTTGGACGATGAATCTTATGCACTCGCAACCTGGGCGTCACAGAACTGCACAAGTCTTCGAATGCTGCTCTTGTTCTTTCACGGCCGTTCAAATTCATGAGCATCAACATATCACGGTCACTGGAGTTGTCAGCTTAATCTTTGTCGGATATGGAGATGATGAACTTACTGCATCCGGCGTTCTCTTTCGCGGCTTTCCGTTCCTGGGTCTGGAACCACAACCTCGTTGACGATGATCCGGTCTTGTGGCCGCAGAGCAGATGCAAGGCCCTGCAAGATGTTCCGCGCATACTTGTCGCTCCAGTCATGGAGGATGAAGCGACAGAAATAGGCAATACCCTCGTTGTCAGCCACATCATGAGGCGGCTGCGGCGTCATGAAGTCGTGGGGCCGGAACATGATGCGGGACTTGAGAGCGTCTGGGCAGGACTTTTCGCCAACGGCTACAGTCTCCGGCAAGTCCTGCACCTCGAAACGAAGCTTGGGGTACTTCTCGGCCAGCGCGATTGACACATGGCCTGGGCCACCACCGACGTCAACGATGAGATGCCCGGACTGATCCAGCGTGTGCCAGGGATACCCGCCGTTCACCGCATGGCGAAAATCGTAGGCACCCCCCGCGGCAATCCCGCGCATCGCACGGGCGAACATCTCATGCAATTGAGTTCCGTCGCCCTCGCGGAATCTTTGGAATTGGGAGATTTTGCGACCGATGGACACCCCGTAAGGAGCCTCATCGGCCTCCATGCTGTAACCGTACTGCTCAAGAGCCTTTGGGATGGAAGCGCCCGCGGGATACGCGATAGTTGCGCTCAGATCCATCCAAGCCTCTAGATCAGGATCGGTGACCAAAAGCGCAGATGTGGGGTTGTGCGCTACCAGCCCATCGGGTCGAACATTGAACAAGCCATAAGATGTGGCATGCTCGAGAATACGCGCAACAAGCGCGGGCTGAATCTCAGGCTTGCCTACAGCTTGGGAGATCGCCGCATATGTGATTGTCCCCTTGAGCGGGACGTGGTTGGCGAACTTGTACTTCAGGATGACCTGAAAGGAGGCCGTGGCACAGTGTTCGAAACTCAATGCCAGCAACTGCTCCCTTGGACCCCGGATAAGCCGAATGAGCTGCTCCGCGGAGTCAACGATGGCGGCCTTTGCGTCGAAGTAGGGCGCGTTCTCAAGAGTCAGGTCAAGGTTAGTCGCGGGAGCCGAAGAGGATGGTTGTGGGAGCCGACGCTTTTCGCAGAACTTCGCTATGTCCGCCGCCGAGGAATGAATCGACGATACAAGCTCAAAGAGCTCGTCCTTTTGGGCTGCGCTTGGCATGACTGAAGAATTTGGGGAAATGGGGAAAAATGATTGATGTTGTTTTTGCAAGGGTGTGGTTGTCAATGCGAGCCAACAACGTTAAGCACTTAATGTTGGAAGGTGAGACTGTGGACTTGGTTTCTCTTTTTAAGACGGGTTTACATCAACGGATCGCGAGCTCCCCGTGAAAGTTGTGCGCAGGCAGTTTTCCCACTAAACAACAAAGCATTCACGGTTCGCGATAATCGTGGGTTCTTCATCGGGCTTCTGTCATCTTGACTTTCCTGTCATCCAACGGTTACCGCGATACGGAAAACCAAGGCATCCCACAGATGTAGGAACGGGAAGCCTGGAGACGGGGTGGAGCCGCCCTCGTGATCCGTCTCGGCAACCTTACGGGAACCACAGACGAGGTACACAGGCATGGGTTATTAATCCCCGATACCAAGAAGGTTTGCTTGGTGTATGAAGAAAGCTTCTGTCCATAAGAACGAGACCGACAAACCTGGCTTGAGCCAATCAGGCTGCTTCGTAGGGAACACTCCTATGCGCTCTTGGCTAGGTGTCGCTGTTCATCCGTACACACGCCCGTAAGCCCTAGGCGAATTGTTTGGAATGATTTCATGACTCTACTGGTTGGCGAACCATTTGCCTGTCCCGTCACCACAAAGCTTATTTTTGAAGCAACATCCATCCCACGCGACCCCCACCTATCGCAGGCATCCCCTCGGAATCTAAATAGACTTCACTTCTTCCAGAATTCTTGTTCCGTTAGCAAGCAATGATGTCCTAAATAGGAAGATTTTCCCCGTAGTTTACAAATAGCCTGCCAGACAGCAGCATGCATTTCTCCCGCTAATCACTAATGTCAAGTTCCTGCCCCCAGCTTCAAGCGTATGAACATCTTGATGTCTCGCAATGTGTGATCACAATGTGTGATAAACTGTCTGCATTAGCATTATCAAACTAGCGCTCATTGATGATGATCAGCTTCTTGGGGATTGAATGAAGAAGTTCAGTCCCAAGGGCATGCCATCCCTGCGTACCTTACTTTGCAATACGGCGCAGAATCTTGGGGACGGAGTGTTCCAACTTCCGGCAACCCAACCATGCCAGATGCCGGATTACTCAACTATGACCGGTGACTCCAAACAAGAGGGTTATGCCAAAAAGTTTCCCGCAATATTGATCCCCATTAAGATGACGGACCACCCGACGCTCCGTAGATCCCACGTGTCTCTTACCCCTAACTAGCCTGGTGAAACAGCACCTGAACATAGAAGCACTGATTCAAGTCTACGACGGTAGTCCATGTAACCGAGTTCCTAATGAATACTAGAAAGCTCATTCTAGTGAACCTACATACCGATATAGTGCAACCATATCCCAACTCGACGAAATCGGCGAATCCACCCTGAGAAGTGGAGTCGCATCTTCTAACTGTCGGCGTCGAGAGCCCGGCCATCGTTTCTTCTGATTGGGATCTCGATTTCATTGCTCTGGCCTTTCATGGTAACAGCGGTCAACTCATACATCGAGATCTACGCGGTTTCGAACTCCCAAATCAGAGAGATCGCGATTGCAGAAAACATCATGATAGTCTTTTACACGCAATTTGAATCAGCACCAGCCAACTAAGCTATTCGGAGAGTCAATGTGAGGTTACAATCCCAACAGGCGACTTATGGTTCTTGGAAACAATGTTACAATACGTAGTAAACTAAGATGTAAGGACAAGTCCAGTAACAATCTATGGGCACATCATCGCGATCCTCCGTCTAGCACCCCGTCCAGGGCTTGCAGTCTACCAAAGACCGCAGACCAAACATTTTCTGTGAACCTACTTCGCTATGCTTGATGCTTCGATGAGCTCGATTGCGCATGCTTTCCTCAAATACTCCCACAGCTTGCGAGGAAGGTGATCCCTGAGTGGCAGTGAGAATCTTAGCTAGACTGGCAGCATCGCAAATTGCGGTCTGAGCCCCAATACCACCACAGGGGCTCATGGGATGAACTGCATCACCAAGTACTGTCACCATGGAGGATGGCTGCCATGCGGGAACGTCTGGGACCGACGACACGACACGTATGAGTGTTGCCTGCCGCGTGTCCTGGAGTTCGAACACACAGCGGATGGAAGGGTGCCACTCTTCCGTAATGGCCAAGCTAAGGTTGGCAGCATCGTTTTGGACTTGTCCTGATGTCAGCCCTCCGACTTTGGACGCCGAGGTGCCATCGGGAAATCGAAAGCGGGGCTCAGGACCGATCAGCGCCCAGTAGAGATAATCTTCTGGCAAGGAATGTTGCGAGCGGCTGGCCTTGCTGAACCGAATAGGCTCTAACAGGAGGGTGACCGGAGAGTCCCCGATGAAGCAGGACTGGAGCATGGGTGCGTGGTCGGAGACAACTGTCATCCACCTAACTCCTTTCTCCGGAAACTTGGCAAGTACCTCAGGGGTCAGAGGTGTCTTCCCATAGATGCACGCAGCCCCAGTGTCCTTGAGCAGAGACTTCGGGATGTGATTACGGCGGATCACCGAGTGTAAGCCATCAGCGCCCACGATGAATCGGCCTTTGACTGTATGGCCGTCTTTGAAACTCGCTGTGACCACGCCATGCTCAGTATCCGTCTTGTATGAATCAAGCTCTTTCCCAAAGAAGATGTGCTCTTCAATGTCGGTCATTAGAATCTTCCGGAATGACGATCTGTCGACGCAGTAGTGTGGGTTGAGGCCGATCTTGCCACTCAAGCCTCCGCCAGACCGGCTTTTGATGACCATGCCCGTGAAGGGGTCCAAGTCTGTTTCCCCGATGGATAGAGTAGCGCACGAGGTTTGGAACATCTCGTACACGTCCTTGGGCAGAATGTCGGAGAGCGCTTCAGCAGCATCACCCTGGAGCTTCAAGCGGTATCCCTGCGAGCGCGCGTCGACAGCTGGATCTCGCTCGTAAACCCGGAAGGGGATTTGGCTTTTCCTCAATGCTTGGGCCAAGCACAGGCCGCTTATCCCTGCCCCAACGATGAGGACGGGCTGATCCGCACTGGTGGGTGTGATCGGGCTTTTGGGTGTGCAACCGTTCCACAGATCGGACGCTGACTCTTTGACGTGATTGCCGTTTGTGGTAGGCTTCAGCTGAACTGTCAACAGCCCCATCACGCTATCTTCGGGCTGCTCCAGATGCGTGATCTGCATGCCGACTTCACTGAGCAGAACTTTCCAGTCATCAAGCTCGCGTTCTCTGGCGTTGAAGACTTGCATCATCATGAGATCTCGTACTCTCAGCTGCTGTTCATGGAGGACTGTTGTTGAGCCTGGCGGAGGAAGCAGTGTGTCCATGATCACCACGCGGGCATTGGGCCGCTTCTCCAGCACTTCGCGAAGTTGCTGAAGAATGATGCGGGCATCTCTATCCGGCCAATCATGGATGATCATTCGAAGGAAGTAAACATCTGCATCGACCACAGGCTGGGCCTTGAAGAAGTCGTGTGACATGAACTGGATCCGCGACTTGACCGCGGCGCCGAGCTTGTCGTCTGCCTCAAAGGCCTTCTGGGCAGCTGCAACGGTTTCCGGCAAGTCCTGGACGACAAACCTAAGGCGCGGGAACTTAGTCGCGACCTGCGCGGCAAGTTGGCCGTGAGATCCCCCCACGTCAACAACCTTGGCGCCATCAGGGAGAGAGTCCCAGTCAAAGCTTTCAACGGCGTGGGCCAAGCTCCATGACCGGGAAGCGGTAACGTTGCGCATGTAGTCGGAAAACACCGAGGTCAGCTCCGCGTTCTTGCGGATGTGGTCGAAAAACGGGTCCGGGGTGTCAAGGGCCAGGTTGAAAGCCGTCTGGTCTTTGGCGTCGGTATCACCCCATCGGCGAGTGGCGTCGGCGAATCGATAAGCCACCGGCATGGAGTAGTTCATCATCCAGCGTGCCCAGCTCATGAAGTTGTCATCCCGCAGGAGGAGAGATGACGCGCGGCTATGAGCTACGTGGCCGGGAAGAGGCTCCTCGAGGAAGCCGTTGACCACGGCCATGCGTGCAACACCTTTGAGATGCTTCACAGGGACGCCGGCGTCGGCTGCCAAGGTGGTATAGGCGATAGACCCGGTGGCAGGAAGATGATGCAGAACATTGAGATCTACGAGCCAGCGTACGCAGGTCAACTCTTGATACTATGCATTGTTAACATGTTAATGGCGATGATGAGTGAAGCCATCCCAGACTTACGCTATTAGCTAAATGCTCGAGGTATCCATCCGCGGTGGTGGCAAGTTGGAGCAACTTAGTGGCCGACTCAATAAGCTTTTTCCGCGGGTACTGAATCGAAGACCTCGAAGTATCTTCTAGCAAACTGGCCAATGTAGTTTGGCCTGATGCGCCGTTGTGCGACTCCGTATCCAAGTGACGCAGCAGCTCCGGGCCGTGTAACGCAATCTCATCCAGAGAGCTCTTGAGTTTCTGGTACAGATCCATTGTCAAAACAAATAAGACTGATGTTTCCAGTGACTGAATGAATGATAGGATGATGATTGTGAACCTGAACGAGGGAATGATTGAGACGGATGTGTTTTCTTGACGGTCCCTTGAGTCTAGGTTGCGAAAAGTGGGCAGACGAAAGTCGTTCTGTTTCGGGGTATTCAATATAATGCCCCCTCGGGAACCTGAAAACCGCAACTACGGGGACTCGGTAACACCAACTACACGATGGAAAAGGCCGAGTCATCTCATGATGTCCAAATTATCTCTTTAAGATGCATTAAATCTCCAGACGACGAGAATTTACTTCGTCATCAGTCGTCATCGAACGAATGAAGTCTTTGATTTATATCAGCTACGTTTGAGTTCGGATGCAAGTCATCTTTCATCTAAACCATAACTCTCAGCCTCTCGTCTTTTGGTGATCTTTAGTCTTCTATATTCATTCTCTTTACGCACGCCCATACTTGTGCACTGCCACCCAAGACGTACACCATTACACGATGGCTGTCCACAAGGAAGTTTACGCCTATGTCTTCGGCGACCAGACCTATGATAGCGCAGAAACGTTGCGCAGTCTCGGGCAAACACACAATGATCCCCTTGTTACGGACTTCATCGAACGCAGTTGCGCCGTGCTCAAGCGCGAAATCGCACAACTGCCTTCAGCACAACAATCGCGATGCCCTCGCTTTGCGAAAATCGCAGACTTACTGTCACACTACCGCGCTGGCGCCCTCAACCCCTGCCTGTCCCAGGCTTTGACCTGTATAGCCCAGTTGGGTCTCTTCATTCGCCAGCACAGCAGCGGCTGCCAAGTATATCCAACTTCCGAGCAGTCATGTCTTGCTGGTGTATGTACAGGCGCTCTTGCTGCGGCGGCAGTGAGCTGTGCTCACAGCGTGTCCAGCCTGATGGAGCCTGCTCTGCACGCTGTGGCTATTGCCGTTCGTCTTGGAGCTCTTGCTTGGGACGTTTCCGGTAGAATCAACAACGATGATGAAAACTCGAGCTCTACTAGCGAATTCGCTGCTTGGTCCTATGTTGTTGCGGGCTCAAGTCCCAAAGCACTTGCCGATGCTCTGAAGCAGTACGCTGCTGAGATTATGCTTCCAATCACTTCCGTTCCCTACATCTCGGCGATCGTGGTAGGTCAACACCAGCTCCAAACGTGACTGTTGCTAGCAATGTGGCTAACTTCGTGACAGGGCCCAACCCAATCAACTGTTTCTGGACCCCCGGGTGTTGTAACCGATTTCCTGGCTTCAGCAATGGGAAAGGCCGTTGCGTCAACCAGTACAGTTCTTCCCATTGCGGCTCCTTATCATTCAGCCCTTCTCTACAGTGAAGGAGACATTGCTCAAGTCTTGTCCGGTCTACCCAAGAGCAATTTGCCTCGCAGTCAAATTCCTATAATCTCCACCAGCGCCGACTGCCAAGACGTTATCAGTGGCTCCACACTTCGCCACGTCTTTGAGGAGGCTGTGAGAGACTGTCTTCAGCGGCAAATGGCCTTGGACCAGCTCCCCGAGCGCCTTGCTCAGCATGTCAAGCATGCTTCAAACTCTGGTTCTGAAATCAACACAGAAGTGGTCATCCAACCAATTGCCTTCAAAGGCACAGAGCGACTGGTGCCTCCCCTCCGCCGCCAGTTGCCGACAGACTTGTTCTCTGTCAGGGAAGCTTCGCATCACTCCGTCGAAGATCCTACCTCAAACTCATCATTGGCATCAAATGGAGGAGTTGCGAAGTCTCCTATCGCAATTCTTGCTGCTTCTGGAAGATTTCCAGGCCGAGCTGACACGATGGACGCCTTCTGGGACATTCTCATCCGTGGCGTTGACACCCACGAGATGGTTCCTCCTTCTCGTTGGAACTCGTCAGCTCACGTTGGAGACACCAGCAACAAAAATGTTTCAGGAACCGGCTTCGGCTGCTGGTTGCACCAGGCATCTCAGTTCGACATTGCCTTCTTCAACATGTCTCCACGAGAGGCTTCTCAAGTTGACCCCGCTCAGCGTCTGGCTCTTTTGACAGCGGCCGAGGCTCTTGAGCAAGCAGGTATTGTGCCTGACCGCACGCCGTCTACTCAGAAGCACCGCGTAGGTATTTGGTTTGGATCAACCAGCAACGACTGGATGGAGACAAACAGCGCACAGAACATCGACACTTACTTTATTCCGGGTGGCAACCGGGCCTTCATTCCCGGCCGCATCAACTACCACTTTAAGTTCCGGGGGCCCAGCTACACGATTGATACCGCCTGCAGCTCCAGTCTCGCAGCTTTGCACCTAGCATGCAACGCGCTCTGGCGAGGTGAAGTTGACACGGCCATTGTCGGCGGCACCAATGTTCTGACGAACCCCGATATGACTGCTGGTTTGGACCGAGGCCATTTCCTCTCCCGAACGGGCAACTGCAAGACCTTCGACGATAGCGCCGATGGTTACTGCCGCGGTGAGGCCGTTGTCACCATCATTCTGAAGAGGCTCGACGATGCTGTGGCAGACAGAGATCCGATTCAGGCCTGCATTCGCGGCATTGCGACCAACCACAACGCAGAGGCAGAGTCTATCACAAGACCCCACTCAGAGGCTCAAATGGAGCTTTTCGACCATCTCCTCGCGGAGACGAACATCAGCCCTAGCGACATTAGCTATGTCGAGATGCATGGTACGGGCACCCAAGCTGGAGATGCGGGCGAAACCACGTCTGTCGTGACAACGCTCTCTCCTCTCACCGCACGGGGCTCATCTGTTCGACCTGCAACACACCCTCTTCACATCGGCGCTGTGAAGTCAAACGTGGGACACGGCGAGGCTGCTGCGGGCGTCACAAGTCTGGCCAAGGTGCTCCTGATGATGAAGCACTCCACTCTTCCGCCCCATGCTGGAATCAAGACTAAGGTCAACCACAGACTGCCTGACCTGCCATCGCGTAATACCCACATTGCTATGGAAGCAACGGAGTGGCCCAGACCTCAGAACGGCACCCGCAGAGTCTTGCTGAACAACTTCTCTGCTGCTGGTGGCAACACCGCCATGATTCTGGAAGACGCACCTGTTCCCCGCAAGATCAAGACTCGAGACCCGAGACAACATCATATTGTTGCCATTTCCGCAAAGACTCCAGACTCTCTGGTTGCCAATCTCCGAAACATGATTCAATGGCTTGATGGTCCCGCGACACTCTGGGATACGAATCTTCTTCCCAAGCTCTCTTACACCACCACGTCTCGCAGGATGCATCACCGCCACAGAGCTGCAATTCCTGCCGCCAGTCTCGATCAACTTAGGGCTTCTTTGCAGAAGTACCTAGACTGGAGAAGCGGGGACAAGAAGAGTGTTCCTGTGCCGCCCCGTGGAGCAGGCGTCGTGTTCACCTTCACCGGACAGGGTTCCCCTCAGGCTGGTATGGGAGCTGATCTGTACGCACGCTTCACGTCCTTCAGAACCGATGTGCAGCGCTACGACCATCTATGCACACAAATGGGAATGCCGTCAATTCTTCCTATTTTTGAGCAGGCAAGCAGCTTCGGTAGTGGATCTCCCACTTTGCTTCAACTGTCTCATGTCTGCTACCAGATGGCTCTTTGCAGACTCTGGCAATCGTTCGGCGTCAAGCCTCAGGCGGTTGTTGGTCATAGTCTGGGAGAGTACGCGGCCATGTATGCGGCGGGTGTTCTGTCTCAAGCCGACGTAATTTACCTGGTTGGCAGCAGGGCCAAATTGATGGAGGAACACCTCTCAGCTGGCTCCCACATCATGCTAGTAGTACTAGCGCCAGAGGCCACCGTCCTCGCCGCATTGCCAGAATCTGCAAAGACAAACTTCGAGGTTTGCTGCCGAAATGGAAAGCATAACGTTGTGCTCGGTGGCAAAACCGCCCAGATGTTGGAGATCAGGGTGCTCCTCGAGTCGAAGGGCATGCGATGCCACGTCCTCGATACACCTCTTGCCTTCCACACCTCGCAGGTCGATCCGATTCTTGTTCCGTTCTTCAAACTTTCATCGAAGGTTCGGCTTCGCGACCCCGTTGTTCCCGTTATCTCCCCGACCCTCAGCAAAGTTCTTCGCAAGTCATCGGAGTTCGGCGATGGCTACTTTGTCCGTCACTGCAGGAACCCCGTCAACATCCAGGAAGCTTTGAACATTGCAAAGAGTGAGGATCTTATCAACGACAAGAGCATTGCCGTCGAGATCGGTCCAGCTCCGGTAGTCTGTCGCATGGTCAAGGACGTTGTCGGGCCCCAGATGCAGGTGTTTGCTTCTTTGCACAAGGGGATCGACACTTGGCAATTGCTTGTGGAAGCCATGGCTGGCATGTACATGGCTGGAGTCAACTTCGAATGGGACAAGTTCCACGAAGACTTCCCCGAGTGTCATGAAGTCTTGCAACTGCCAGCCTACGGATGGACGCTCAAGGAATACTGGATGCAGTATGTCCACGACTGGAGTCTTCGTAAGGGCGAACCGGCTGCTATCATGGGCCCTGCCAGATTCCCTCACTCCTCGATCTACAGAGTGGTAAAAGATACTCTGAGGGGAAGCGCCGATGGACAGGTCGTAGTCGACATCGATCTCAACTCGAAGGATGTCCATTCCATGGCTCAAGGGCACAAGGTCTACGGTGTTCCGCTGTGCACTCCGGTAAGTTCATCAGTGTCACTGATATGACTTCGCTAACTCTTTTCCGTAGTCTGTTTACGCCGATATCTCTCTCATGATCGGCAACTACGTCACTCAAGTCACCGGTATGGCCGTTGACGAAATGGTCACCGAGATCGCGGAGATGCATATTCAAAGCGCCTTGGTTGCGAACGATGTCGGCAAGGAGCAGATCCTCCGTACTGATGCCAAGTTTGACAAGGAGAGCAACACCGTGTTTTGCACCTTCTCCAGCGTGGATGTAAGTTTGAACAGCCCATGACTGGTTGAGTACGGATATACTGACATGTATATCCAGAGCAAGGATAAGATCATCGAGCAACATGCCAATTGCAAAATCCGCTTCTCTCCTTCCGAGGCAGTCAGATCGGACGCCACCCTCGAGGCGGCTTCGTCAGATGCATTGGCTCGCTCGAAAGCTCTACATGCGCAGGTTGGAGAGGCTGGAAACACTTTCCGATTCAGCAAGGCCATGATCTACAAGATGATCACCCAGCTTGCTGACTTCGATCCCAAGTATCGTGGTCTCTCCGCGGTCACCCTTAACAACGACACGTTTGAAGCGACCGGCATGGTTTCCTTCAAGGGACTTCCTGACAACGACACTTGGTTTTCCAACCCAGCGTATCTCGATGCGGTCTCGCAGCTTGGCGGTTTTGTGATGAACGCCAACGAGGGTGTCGATCTGGAGAAGGAGATCTTTGTCAATCACGGATGGGAGTCCATGAAGCTTCTCACTCCCAAGCTGGACCCGAACATGACTTACTACTCCTACGTCAAGATGACTAAGGGTGAGAGCAGGCTGTGGATGGGAGACGTCATTGTCTTTGATGAGAGCTACAATCTGGTCGGGTTTGTCGGAGGTGTCACGGTAAGTCCACTTGCGGTCGTCCGCAGACTCCATTGGTCACTAACAGCAACTAGCTCCAAGGTGTTCCCAAGCGACTCATGCAGTACATCGTCAACTCAGCCAACAAGAAGGTATCTGGTGGCATCCCGTCGGCGGATCAACGCGCACCTACGCAACAAGCCCCACTTTCACCGACCCTCGAGAGGCACGCCGATGTTGCCCCGTCAGCTGCCATTGACGCAGTCCCTCAACCGCGTACCGATACCCAGAACGAGTCCGCGAACATGTGGGAAGCTGCTCTCACCATATTGTCAGAGGAGAGCGGCATCGACCAGGCAGATCTTGCTGAAGATGTCGCCTTGGCGGACTTGGGCATTGACTCTCTCCTGTCTCTAGTTGTCTGCGGCCGTATCCGCGATGAGCTAGACATTGATCTACCTGAGCGAGCCCTCTTTGTTGAGTGCACTACCGTTGGCGATGTCAAGCTGCGCATCTGCGGACCTGATTTGTCATCGCCTGTGTCTTCGTCAACAACGCTTACTTGCAGCGACTCTGACTCCGTGGATTTGGAGTCGCCGGATCTGGTGGAGAGACCCTCGCCAATTCTGGACATGGACACTGAAGATGCGTGTCCCACCCCAGCATCGTCTCTCGACGACGAGTCTATCGAGGACCTGAAAGAATTGATCACAAAGCCGAAGGCCGCAGCAATTCCACCAGCGTGGTCCATGTATCTCCAGGGCTCTCGGAAGAGGTCTCCTCAGACGCTCTTCTTGTTCCCTGATGGGTGTGGTGCTGCTACGTCGTACCTCACTCTTCCGGCCATTGCCCCGACTACGGGACTTGTGGCATTCAACTCACCCTTCATCAAGTATGTCCATTCTTCACATCTGTAATGTCCTTTCTCTTACTGACAATCTTTGCTTTGCAGGACTCCATCTCGCATGTACGACCACAACCTCCAAGAAGTCCTCGACTCTTACATCGCCGGTCTCCGCAATCGCCAAGAAAAGGGCCCTTACCACCTCGGAGGATGGTCGGCCGGCGGAATTCTCGCCTTCGCTGTTGCATCACAGCTGATAGCCGCGGGCGAAAAGGTCGCCTCCTTGACCTTGATCGATTCACCGCCACCCAACAACGGCTTGGACTGCCTGCCAGACAGGTTTTACGAACATTGTACAAAGGTCGGCATCTTCGCCAACGAGATGCGCCGGGGCGCCGATGATGCCCCGCCGCCCGACTGGCTGATGCCGCACTTCCGTGCCTCGACGCAGTTGCTCAATGATTACTATGCCCCTCCGCTGTCGCCTTCTGGTGCAAAAGGACTGCAGGTCAACATCATATGGGCGGGCGAGTGTGCATTTGACGGTATTCGCTACCCGAAGATGCCCCCGCCAAAGGAGGGGGAGGTGGACGTGGAAGACATGAAGTTCCTCACGGAACGCAGGAAGGATTTCGGGCCTGGGAAATGGGCTGAGCTATTCCCTGGGGCGAACATCACTAGTGGAGTTGTGGAGGGTGAACATCACTTTAGCATGATGCGCGGAGAGGGCGCTGAGAGACTGGTGGAACTCGTGAGAGATGGTTTGAGGAAAGCATCTTCTGCATGAATCAACTTCATGTTTTCATTTGTTGGCGTTTAGGTCATGTCATAGCGTCGGCTAACTTCATGGCGTTGGCGTTGGGCATCGGCATCGGTTCGGATTGGAGTTTCTTTTTCTTTTTCGTACTACCCAGATTGCAGCTATCATCATAGAACATCAATTACAGCAGATAGAACACTCCGTATGCAAACATTCTTACATATCTGATGCTGAAGATTCATTAGTTTCACAACGTGATCCCCACGACCAGGGAGTAAACATCTGAGGAACAAGACACAGAGTTCCAGAGGCGGGGGCCAACAGTAGCTCTCATCTTTCCAAGAACGGAGAATTACGTCCGTCAGCAGATTACTAAATCACCGGTCGGTTTCATCTCTGTTCGTATTGAAGGCAAATAAGCGAGATCTCCGGGACGCTGCCGATGATGTGCCTGCCAAGATGTCTACCTTAGGGGACCCCGTCACCGGCCTTCAGCCCCGAGCCCCGCCGACAATCGGCGATCTTCAAAAAATGGAGTTCACTGAAGAACGGAGTCTATTGGAAAACGGAGTCTACCGGACATTTGGCATGTTGCGAGTTTCAAATGGCGGCTAAGAGTTGAAAGCCTGTCCATTTGCTTGTCCCACGTGGCGCCGGAAGCTTCGCACAACACATTGAATTCACTTTTCCTCGGAGGGCTTTTCCGTCACACACCCAGTACGGCAACTGATCGCCAAAGAGGACATAATAGGGAAAGATTCCAACCATAGGATAACGTGAACATGTCAAAAGTATGCTGATGTCGTCTGATTGACGTTGCACGGCGGCCTTGCCGTGGCACAGAGAGAAAAACAGGCCTAACATGGCTGTCTTCCCACACAAAAGTTCGTTTGCATTAACCTTGGGACAAAATGGCCGGACAAACGGGTTTTAGTTATCATCGAGATGGTTTTATGGTTACCACAAGGTTGATGAAAGCCTATTCAATAGTGACAGTTGACAATCACGGTTCAATTCCAATGCTAGTTGTATGTGAATGCAGTGCTATCCATGTATTTCCAGTGAATGTTGTCCAAGTACAATAGTGAACTCCGAGATGTCGGCAACATCATAGTTCCTCCTGCAAGGCACCTCCCTGAGGCAGCTTGAAACCACCCGGAACCTGAATCTGAAAAACCTGCTTAGGATCATACTTTTTGCTTGTGGCAATCAGCTGCTCCAATGTGCTGGGACTGCGACGAAGAAGCGGGTTCTGCCAGCTTTCAGCGTAGGTTGCCTGCAGGTAGCTGCGGTAGACGCCCATCTCCTTCGCCTTGCGCTCGGCACCTTCAATCAGGTCCTGAACCGCCTGCTCAATGGTGTCATCGCTAGACCCCTCATTGCCATCGACAGAAACTGCCAGGTGGATGTAGATGAGGTTGCCTTCCGTCTGGATGGGGCCCATTGAGTCAGAAGCCCCACGGCGCTCAGCCATGACGGACGGAATTGGCTGGTAGGCCATGGCAACTGAGAAGCCATCAAGATCCAGGTAACGTTGGAAGGCTTTGTCGGCCATCTGAAAGAACTCCTCCATCATTTCCTCAGAAGGCGCGAAGCTGATGGTGGCGAACAGCCATCTCTTTGGGTATGTTGCCAAGGCGGCGTATTCGCGAGAGACGGATGTCACATTGTCAACGCGAAGGGTGTTGGTCGGGCCACCTGGGAACAGCGGCTTCTGCGCAATGTTGAGGAACGGCTTGAAGACAGCAGGCTCGATAACAGGTGGGTCGCTCTTGGTATACTGCAAGCTGCTGCCAATGAACCAGCTCCTCGTGGCGTTGCTGAGAACGAGGTTGTTGATGTAGTGCACGTAGGGGTCGTATGACTGCATCGACGCAAGGTCCGCGTGTGCCTTGAAATGCTCCTTGCGGGTTGAGATGTCGTGGAATGTCTGGCCTCCCCAGAACTTGCCCTGAGGGAAGGTTTGCATGGTGATGGCCGTGACGACGCCGAAGTTGTTTGCGCCGCCTCTGAGGGCTTTCCACAAGTCCCTGTTCTCTCGCTCGTTCGCGTGGACGATATCGCCGCTGGCAAGAACGACCTCGAAGTCCTCAACCACGTCGCAAATGAAGCCATAGCGAGGAGAGAAGAATGAAGTGCCGCAGCCGAGGACCGCACCGCCCACACCAACACCGGCGACACGGGCGCCGAGGGTGCTAAGATCGTACGGGTCAAGTTGCTCAGTGACCTGATCCCAAGTCTGACTGGGGCTGACGACGATTGTCTTGCGATCCGATGAGATACCAGAGGCCGGAAGACGAGTCAGGTCGATCAAGACTCCGCCGTCGATGCTTGCGGCGCCCTTGTAGGGAGTATGCCCGCCACCGCGAATGGCAAACTGGCATTGGTTCTTGCGCAGCTCAAAGCCCCGAGTGAGAGATCTCACTGCAATTGAGACATCATTAGATGACTCGGGAATCACGATGCAGGCTGGGTGAGTCTCGGCGTTCTTGAGACTGAAGTACGAGCCGACCGATGAGGTGTAAGCTGTGTCGCGGGGTATCACCGCATTGTGGCTGCCCATCAACTTAACCAGTGCTTCGCACTTTGATATAATTAGTAAATGAATTGTAGAGAGCTAGTTGATTCGAAGACTTACGCATGATGTCGAAGATGCAACCGCGTCATCCACTGCTGCACTGCCAGGGGCAGAGTTCAGACTCCCCAGGAGGATCTGATTGCTGGATGCCAGCTTCGAGAGGTTGAGCACCCACTGTTGGAGACCTGCGCCGAACATGGTTCAAAATCTTAAAATTCTAGAGCAATATGGCAAATTGCGAAATTGAACTTTGATGGGATGGACATTAATGAGTTCTAGAGACAGCGGATCATGCGTCAACAAAAGTACTGGGCGATTACACGAGTCGGCAAGATGAGGTGTTGTCGAATCGCCGAAAGTTTCGCACGTTTCCCTAAGTTTGGGCGGTTACCGCACCCCGGGAAAGCACTACGGCGAACGAACAGCACCCTGTAACGGACAATCATGACCATTCACCGGTGCCATTAGCGCTGGAGACATGCTGGTCTATCCGCAGGTTCATAATAGAGCAGGCGAAGACATCTGAACCTAGGTTGAAGCTTTGTCGGAATCGTCTACTCCAAGAACATTTCACAAACATCATTCGCCAAAATGCCTGGTCGTACTACTACCGATATTCACAAAGTCGCGGTGGTTGGGGTAAGCCCTAGGCCATCCATGTCTATAGGGAGTGTACGCTGACAACATGGGCAGAAAGGATATGTTGGAGGATACGTCTACGACAAACTCGTCGACGCCGGCTTCGACGTGACAGTCCTCTCTCGCTCGAACCCAAACAACAAGGCCAACGTCCGGGTTGTAGACTACGAATCCACCAAAAGCCTAACAGAGGCGCTGGAGGGCCAAGATGCCGTCGTCTCAACCATCTCGATGGCAGGCTGGCCGCACCAGTACAAGCTGATTGATGCCGCAGTCGCCGCAGGCACCGTTAAGCACTTCATCCCCAGTGACTTCACCGCACTATCCACCAACCCACAAGTTGCCCATCTGCCGTACTACAGAGACGCGGTCGGCATCCAGGACTACCTGCATAAAAAAGCAGAGAACGCAGAAATGAAGTGGACCGTCGTTCAGACCGGCCCCATTATCGGCTGCGTGCTGAACGGAGCATATGCATACAACTTCCAAGACCGGACTGCGCTGCAAGTCGGCGGCGAGAGCAACAGCGGCCACAAAGTCAGCATGACGCGGGGCTACACCATTGGAAAAGCAGTCGTCTCCATCTTTGGCAAGACGAAGGAGATGAAGAGCGGGCCTATTCACATCCACGATGTTGTGACGTCGCAGCAAGATATTCTCAGGATTGCGGAAGAGAAGTCCGGCGCGAAGTGGTCGGTCTCTCATGTCGACGCCGAGGCCAAGCTTCAGGAAGGGTTGGGCATGTTCAAGGCAGCTGGAGATAACCCACCTCCCATCTTCGCGACGTTTCTGGTCATCCACTATACCATTTTTGGTGGAAAATACAAGACCGACTGGGACGGAAAGGGTAATAAGGCTCTGGGTATTCCAACTTTGGCGAGGGAGGAGTGGGAGGGTTTGATTGCGCAGAGGGTTCGCAACGAGCCTATTGATGGTGGGCTTCCGTGGAACTCTGCACCCAAGCCAAGGAAGTAAAATCCTACAACCTGTGTGCTAGAGCAAACCACTGCATAAAGTCACTGAAAATAAAGAGACGGTTCATGTCTAAAGCCATATTGTGTTGCTCTGGTCAAAACGTTCTAGCCAATTAGAAACGATGAAATGACGATACTGTGAGACAACTGAAGAAAGAGACGCAATCACCAGGCTCAAGAGAAAACGTCTCCTGGACTCCTGATAATGATGTCCATATGATGTCTGCTTATTCAAGTCAAAGATACAAATTTTGGTGTTTTAAATAAATGATTCATACGATGATGCTCTATCTACTAAAAGGGCAGAGCGAACCCGTTCCATTCGCGGTATTCCAGCGGTACCTCCGGAAACTGGTCAATGCCGTCCATCAATACAATACCCATTCCTCCAGCCTGATGGGTCTGCACATGGCAGTGCAGAAGCCAAGCACCCGGATTTTCAACCTGGTATCTTACGACGGTCCAGACAGCAGGTGCATTACCGGCAATGTCTGGTGTGGTGAATGTATCCAGATGAGCCGGGTTTTCGAAGTTGAATGACCCCACCGGAAGGCTTCGCTCAGCTTCTTCCACACTCCTCCAGGGGAACTTCCCGATCCCAGAACCAAGAAAATATACCTTGTTCCCATGCTTGTGAATCGGATGACTTTGAGCAAAAGGGCCTTCGGTCTCCAAGATCATGTCTACCCAACCACCAACTTCCGAGAAGACCACCAGCTCACTATCGGGTGCTTTGGTAGGTCCCCGGAAGAGCATTGGCGGGTCCAGCTCCTCGGCAGTCATGTTGTACAGCTCATGGCCAGACAGACTCCACTCATACGCACCGTGAGGGCGGCCAGGCTTTCTCAAGACCAGCTTGACTGTCCGGTCCGGTCGTCTAGCCGGTCGCCGTTCAGGATATGGCCGACCGTCTTCTGGCTTAAATGAACGGAGTGGGTCGATGAGCGGCTGGCCTGCGTAATTCATCTTTGGCTTTTGGTGTCGCGGTGGGTGAGCAGCGTCGCCATACGCCATCTCGGCGAAGCCCCCCAGGATCTGGTTGAGAAGGTCATTGGCCATACGGATAGTGTACCGCGCAGGCTCCTGGTCGAGCTTTACTAGCACTGACACTCGATTTCCGTTGCCGACGTACACGCGATCAGTAACCACAGGGTGAATATACTGCCCGTCAACGGCATAGACGTGAAGCTCGTGGTTGTCAATGGAAACTTGCAATGGGTAGAGACCTCCGACATTGACGAAGGTCAGCGCCGCCCAGCCCAGCTTCTCATCAACACTGAAAGTAAAGTTGCCTTCCGGGTTTCTTCCTCCAATGCATTCTCTCACAGCCTGTGGTGGAAGCTTCCCAACATCCACATCGTAGTCTCCCTGCAGCGCCTGAATTGGTGGCACGCAGCCCTTTTCCGTCATATGATCCTCTCCAAGGTCTTTCAACATCTTGAGGATGATGGGATTCGTCATGTTATCCAACGTGACGGGGTCCAGGCAGTACTGTGAACCCACGCCATTGACAATTATGGCATCCGTGCAAGCCAAGTCGAAGTTTGCCGTTGTCTCTATGTGGTAAAAGTCGTCAAACTTGTACTGGCTCCAGTCGGCTAGGAGCAGTGGCTGATTTCTCAACTCAGCCGTGCGCATAGCTTGTTCCTCGGATGCATCGCGGCTGATGAGATGAAATGGTCTTTCGGCTTCAGAAGAAGCATGTATGATGATTGCGCCATAGAGACCATCCATCAGCTGACCCTTAGAGTGGGCGTGGTAGAAGAAGGTCCCGGCTTCCTCTGCGATCCATCGGTAGAGATAAGAGGCACCAGGGTGGATCGGGCGTTGTGTAAGTCCCGGAACGCCGTCACTCCAGGGTGTCGTCCGTTGCTCTATCCCATGAAAGTGCATCGTTGTGTCTTCACGGAGGTAGTTCCGAACCAGGAACTCGACTTCATCGCCTTGTTCAAGCCGAAGCATGGGACCCACGAACGTCCCATTGACAAGAATGGCATCTCTGGTGCCCGCGCCGACGACGTCCACCTTCCCAGAGGTGATATGTAATTCGAAGCGGACAGGCTGCCGGGCCACCGACGATTCTTTTGCGCTCTCTAACTGGAGAAGGTCTGGTCGTTGGCACCAGGTAGTAGACCATATGCGCAAAGCGCACGAAAGAAGGGTCATAAGCTGCATGATTGACAGGTCTCAGAAACGAAGCCCCAGAAGTCATCGAGCAAGACTAGCTCGCCACGTGGAGAGTTGGTGGTTCAGGCGATGAAGAGATGAAATTTGGAATAAGGTCCCAGGTGCACGCTCATTTTAGGGATTAGAGTGGTTAAGGGGCAAGCTCTGCGAGACTTTGGGGCGTCGTGGCAGTGGTGACGGCGGCAATCAAACACCGATCAGTGCGTTCCGGCAATCTGCCCACACCCCCACGAGCTTAATCGTAATAATGACCAGACAGCACTGATCGACCTGGCAAGACACCTCTTATTACAGGTAGAGATTCAATCTCTTCCAATATCGTTATTCAGAGGCCACATTCTTTGCAGTATCTTTCGCTGTTCGCTGCGGGCTAAGTCATCAATGCATTCACGAATTCTTTCAGCTCTCGCCATCGTCCCCTGCTTGGTAGCCGGAGAGTCACTGAAACATGTCCTCGCTCGTCATGGGTCACTCACTATGCTCCATGACCTCCTTGTGGAGCTAGACCTGCTGGGCACATTCGAAGCGGTGAAGAACTCGACACTGATAGCGATGAACGACGATGCTTTCGAATATCTCGCCAACTGGGGCATGAACCTGAGCTTAATCGATCCAGAGCTGGCAAGAGGAATCATGAAATACCATTTCCTAGAGGGCTCTTACACTTCGACGAATCCCCTGTTGGAAGTCGAGACGCAGCTGGTTCATTCCGTCCTCCGGCCACCCGTTCTCACAAACATTTCGGACGGTGCCGTGGTCAAACTGACGGCTGCCGATAATGAAAACCCATTTCGGGTGGAATGTGGGATCCAGAAAGTTTTGCCCATCGTCGAAGCCGACATCTTCTACGACTCCGGCGTCTTGCACACCATTAACGAGAACCTCGTCCTTCCGCACAATTTGTCAGAAACGACAAACTTGGGAAATCTTGAAAAGTTCTGGAGCCTCGTCAAAAAGGCTCAAATGAGCGAGTTCTTGGAATCCCTCCGTGACACGACGATTTTGTTGCCAAGCAATGAAGCGATGGAAAAATACAAATTTCACCTTGAATCACTCGCCCCAGAGGACCTCAGGACCACAATCAACAACCACGTAATCCCGAAGCGTGTCCTTTACCATGTGGACTTTGGAGACACTATTAATGAGGTTACAACCATGAGCGGACTCAAGCTAAGACTGAGCCGTGACTCCGCGGGCCGTCTCTTCGTCAACCATGCGCGGGTTTTGAAGCAAGATGTACTCATCTACGGTGGTGTTTCACACGTCTTGGACAATGTGCTTATCACGCAGCTAGGTATGTTTGTAAAAGGGAATACAGCCTAGATATTACAACTAACGTCTTCAATAGGATCATACTTGAGTGTCGAAAGCGATGGGCTTTGGCGGTATGTGGTGTCCTTGCGATGGTACGAGTATCCTTGGAAGAACACAACAGAAGTTATTGTCGGAGCGGCTTTGCTCTTTGTACTCGGTGCTCTGGTTATCCAAAAAGTTGTTCGGTGGAAGGTTTCAACGAACCAACGAGACTTTGGCGGTCGCATCACGAAGGAAGGGGTAGTTGAGGAAACACAATTTAGGTCTTCAGTTGTGTACTACTACGTACCAGTTTAGGCAACACCAGAATCTGGAGCAACACAGAATTTTCAACATTGTATTCAATATCCGGCTTCGTTGTATTGGGTTGACTTGGTCAATAGTAGGTTTCAAGTACCGCAGATGGTTATTGACTGCCAGGATTGTGTTCATGTTAGTTTTCTATTGAACTCCTTGCGTCCCCGAAGATATCCCTGATTCTGGTATTCCTTCAGAGACACATAGTCCTGGTAAGTGTGATGGTGAGCATACCACTAGACATGTGAGAGTAAACACTCATCAGTGGTAAAAAAGACAGATGTCATTCCACCATGCGTGGCAGGCTTCAGTGCTATGTCATCTAGATTGGGAATCCACTGTTGGGAGAGTTGCGCAAATTCATTGGCTGAAGTTTCAAATGGTGCCCCTTTCAGGCACACATAAGTTCATTTGGCCAATAGCATGATAGTTAGCGTATTCCCAATTCAAAGCATCTATTGACTTAGCGACATGAAGAAATTAAGGTTCTCGCAATGGGCGTTCCACGATTTGGATCACGGAAAATCATTTGTCGCTCGGCAACTAGTTTCCGAGAGACTTTCATGCCCAATTGCTTACCTACTCCAACACTCGGAAACCTCTTGGCCACTTGCGATGGGATGAAAGGCTTCCCGAGGCGACGGTGACCATTCGCCGAAGTCTGCGATGTGAAGGTTCTCGAGGAGAAGTGGTGGACTCTCCCCGACTTGCGGTTAGCGGGAGTAGCCAACCAAAATCTGAACATGGATGGCTTTGAGGGCGGTCAGCACGGCAAACCGGAGCCCAGTAGGGACATCGCTCTAGCCCATTCTGATCCTCGTCCAGGGGTAAACCATAGGGAGCGTCTGGCAATGGCGCCATTAATCATCGCCCATGAGAAATCTTGAAGAACTACTACTTCGGCGAAGAAGAGAGAAGGCAGTCTCCGATCACCTCCGATTGATACCGCATCTGACGCATCGCATTCAGTAGGCTCAGCCGTAGCTTGACTTAAGCCGCCTTCCACTCTGAGCAGGGCGTACTGGTTTTAATCTGTACAATCTTTCCGCCTTTACTTCTTTATACAGAACATTTTTGAATACGGTCAAGATGACGTCGACCCAAGAGTCTGTTCCTGTAGATGCGCTCGATCTCGAAGAGGAAGCCGAGTTTGAGACCCGCGTCTTCGAGAAGATCCAAGGAGATGACTTCATCGTGGACTGGAATGGTCCCGATGACAAAGGCAATGCCCAGAATCTCTCTAAGCCGCGAAAGTGGCTCATCACCTGGGTCCTTGCCCTGTATGTCTTATCGACGACCTTCTCTTCCTCCGTCTTCAGCGCTGCAGCGGCAGTAACCGCTAAGGAGTTCGACACTACCGTCCAGACCATGGTGTTTGGCGGTACATCGCTGTTCATGCTCGGATTTGCTGTTGGCCCAATCATCTTTGGGTGAGTAACATCCTCATGTTCTGATCCTGTCTTGAGTACTGAACAGAGGCTAGGCCACTATCTGAGCGCTATGGGCGAAAGGGTCCCCTAGTAATTGGCTACGTCTCTTTTGCTCTCCTCCAGCTTCCCGCAGCCAACGCCCAGAGCCTCTTCACCATCTTCGTGTCTCGTTTTCTCCAGGGAATCTTTGGTGCAGCACCTTCTGCGATCTTGAGCGGCACCCTGGCCGATATCTGGACACCAAAGCAGAGAGGCTTCGCCATGCCATGTACTGGGACCTTTCTCATGATTGGACCGGTGATTGGACCAATGACTGGTTCTGTTATCGTCCAGAGTTCCCTCGGCTGGCGTTGGATTTTCAACTTCACCGCCATCTTTACTCTTGTTATTGCAGCAATCACGTATCCTCTCTTGACGGAGACCTATTCGCCAGTTCTCTTGGCAAAGAGGGCAAGGCGCATGCGCCATATGACACGCAACTGGGCGCTCAGGGCAAGATCAGAGGAACAGGACCGAAATCTCAAGGATGTTGTAGAAAGCTGTCTTTCTCGACCTGCGAAGATGCTTGTCCTAGAGCCCATTCTTCTTCTGATGTCTACATACATCTCTGTGGTGTTCGGTAAGCCATCAACCACGATCTCACATTCGGTTGCATGTGACGATGGCTAATGCTTCATCAGGCCTCATGTATATCTTCTTCCTTGCATACCCCATGTCGTTCGCCAACGAGCGACACTGGGACTCCACCTCGGCTGGCCTTCCCCTTCTTTCCATCCTTCTTGGAACCATCATCGGGGGAGCTCTCATCATCCTCACAGTCAACACAAACATGTCCCCAGATCCCAAGGCTGGCAGGCCGCAGGAGAATAGGCTCCTCCTCATGATGCTCGGTTCCGTCTGCCTGCCTGTCGGAATGTTCTGGTTCGCCGCGACAAGCTCACCAGAGACGAGCGCGACACAGCAGATCATTGCAGGTGTCCCAATCGGCATGGGTATCATTCTGATCAACATGCAAGGAATGAATTATATCGTCGACTGCTACGGGCCATTCTCGAACTCTGCAATCTCAGCGAACACTTTCATGCGGTCGCTTTTCGCGTCCGGCTTTCCCGTCTTCGCGTAAGTCTCCTTCTCACCCGAGTGTTGATGACATTAACATGGGTTGCAAAATTGCAGGACCTCTCTTTACAGCTCAATTGGCGTCGCACGAGCGACGTCATTTTTGGGCCTCTTCGGCGTTGTTCTGGCGCCTATCCCGTTTCTCTTCTTCAAGTATGGGGAGGAGATCCGTTCCAGGAGCAAGTGGGCGCCCTCCTAGTTACCTGCGCTGTATCATTTACGGGGTGGTCAGGGGGGCCAAGCCCATAAACACATGAGCATTTTGGACATTTCAGAATGGGCATTGTAAGTCCATAAACACGGGAATGGTTACACATTGAGGAAATTTTAATCAAGTCCAAGTAAGACCTGGCGTCTTGAGCGACGAAGTCTTCTCGTTTGGTTGCCTCCCAGTGTAGCTGTTCCTCAGATAGGTACGCAATCACAATCAACTAGACCATCTGTCAACCGGGCTCCCGCTCTTGCCACGTCTACCTGTGAATGAAAATGGGATAGTCGTTCGTCGCACCGACTGAAAGAGTGGAATTATTTATGATTCTCAAGCATGCGTACGGAGTTAGTAAAACCGTGACTCGTAATCTGAACACAAATCTGTCACCAAGATCTATCTCATCGCAAGACTGGAACCCCCCCCCCCCCCCCCCCCCCCCCCCCCCCCCCCCCCCCCACNCCGGGACCCCCCCCCCCCCCCCGCCCCCTTCTCAACTGAGCGATACATACTGCAATTTGATAACACAAGAAGAAAAACCACGGAGTAAGTTCAAGAGACGTTTAAGCCAAAAATAAATAAATACTTGATGTGTACCAATTGCTCAATTTGGATCTACCTAAGTTATGTATGCAACATATTCCAATTTCACCACATCCTGTCCAGTATCGTGCACCTATTCGCAGCTCTCGTCCTCCCAGAAGACGAAAAACCTGGTCTCGATACTGCGACGAGCAGGGCCAATGTCATCAGGGGTAGGGAAAGCGCTATGCGGTGTACGGCGCGCTCTTCCGTCCTTCTTAGAATCAAAAATCTTGATCAAAATGACATCGTCCCTGGTCATGCCGCTCCTGAACCACCACTTGTGCTGAGTTGAGCTCTCAGGCGGCGCAATCTGCCACATGTGGTTCTCTGTGGGCTTTCGCGGCCACTGGAAGGGCACGCAGTGCATCGTGTCGTGCAGCTCGTCGTCCCGCACTGACCTGGCATCGCAGAGCGCGAGGGGTTCGCGGTGGACCTGCTCCCAAGGTCTCCAGAGGTTGATGATGGCCCAGCGGTGCTTGCCATCGTGCTTGGCGCCCTCACCGGGGGGCATGTCGTCGTACAGGCGGCGGATGGCGCCGAGGTCAGACTGATCAATGTGCACGAATCTTGCGGACAGAAGACCTCCATCAGTCATGGCCATGTCGGGCTTTTTGGCCTCTTCTTCAGGGTCGGTCTTTTCCCATTGGCGTTGGCGGATGATGTGGGAGATCAAGCGAACGTCAGAAGCCCCGGTGCTGTATGCAGATTAGCGAAGCCGCACAGGGGAAAACCCCTAGGGCTGACTTACATCTTTCTCATGAACTCCTCACACTCCGCATTGTACACCTTGTTGAGGTGCTCGTCGATGGGGCTCCAGGGAAAGTCTTTGTATGACGTAGGAAAGTGTTCGAACTGGAATCCAGTCTTATCGAGACTGAACTCGCTTTCCTTTCCTCTGGCGTTTTGGATGACGACCTCGCGGGGGTCGTACTTGCGTCGCATCTGCGCGAAGGTGCCGCCCCAAATCATCTCGTCTCCGCCCTTTCTGGGGTCGAGGCGGTAGTTGAGCGTCACGGTGTAAGCAGACACATTATGGTTGTCAATGGCATCGAGCTTGGCGCGCTCTTCAGCCTCCTTTTCCTTGTCAACTTCTGCAGTCGCTTTGTACTCGACGGTGTCGCCGGAGACTGTGAGCTTTCTTTGGATATCGGTGTCCAGGAAGGCAAGCTCGTCCTTCGTGGCATAATTGAGCTCAAGGGTAGGCATTGTAGTCTGGTTGGGAGCGCTGGACCGCTGGAAACAGAGAGCTAGGACTGGGTAATCTCAAATGGTAAAACTGCGTCGCGACACGTTGCGGTTGTTGATGATTGACGGTAAATAGTAAATCTGGCTGGTGAAGAAAGGCTCTTTTATTAACATGCTCAGGCCACGAATGCCTCGATTCGCTTGTCGCTGGCGTTGAATATTGTCCCCTAGCGTTCTCCGGTGTAGCAGCTGTATGGCGTTTCGACTGGTTCGGTCGGTGACTGGATGCCGAAGCAGTGTAAGTGAGCTTGAGAGCAGGGATGAGGACACTTGAGTGGAGTGCCGAGTCCTCCAAAGAAGCCGACGAGTGTTGAAGTTTGGCATCAACCACATCGATCCGCATCATTTAGGATGGATCTTGAATGTAGCGTTTTCGACTTTCCTGTCAATTGAAGCCAAAGCATGACGATGATCAAAGAGTCCAGACGTCGGGGTCTTGAACAGGCTTCGTGAAGCCGAAGCCAAGCGGGCTTTTAGGCGAACAGCAGTGCTCCAGCGCCTAGGACGAACCTAGGGCGCTGTTTCCCGTCATTGACAGAACACCAGATCGCCTTTACGTCAAAGTCAACATTCGTTGAACGACGGATGAACGCGATGAGGATGCAACTAGGATTTGAGCAAACTTATGTGAACTATATTAAAATAGTCTACGAAATAACTGCAAACACGTCACACTCCGTTCTGGAAGTTGTAGTTTTCCACCCAACCAACAATGCATCTGTGCACAAACAAATCAGCTCAAGGGCACTGATCGACGAAGAAACCCCTTACCTGCTTCGGCTCATGTCAGCAAAGTTGAAATGATCCGGGATGAACTTTTTCATGAAATCGGGGTCTTCGCGCATTTTCTCAATGCACTCAATATTTGGGACGATCATCGAGATGACGCTGTCGTAGTCCAACAGCATGGCTTCTGGCGCGTTAGGAAACAGGCGCTTGAATGCCGCTTTGGAAGTAGAGTCGTTGTGCGTCTAGGGTGTAGCTGGTCAGTACCTCGAGCCCGCGATCAAATTTGTAAACGGCACCATACCACACTGTAAGAGACCGCGCCGTACTTCTTGAGAAGAGATGTGATGATTGGGCTGTTGACATGCTCTAGGTGGTGGTGATGGCTTTGCTCATCCATGTCTGGCTTTTTGTAGACGTAGATGTTGTACGCCAGCAGGCGGTTGGGTTGTTCATTCGAGCCCATTCTGGCGATTTGGTGGATTGAATTAGGAACGTCTACGACGACAGAATGCCTATGCCAAATAGTAGATTTACACGCGGTCCTCGCGTGTGCAAGATAGATAATATCTGCGATAAGTACTTTGATCGAGAGCGATATTCTGGCAGGCGGAATGAGCCATTGAGTGGTTTTCGTCAAGCTCTTAGTAGTGGTATCGGGGATGTGTTTCCGCTAAAGTTTGCTGTTTACCGGCCTGTCGGCCCTCATTTGAGGACACTGGACAGTGCACAGCGTTTCGGCACCATTGAACCACTTCTGTCCCAGAAGACCTGGCCGCCTCCAGCGTGCTTCGCGGACTCAGCTTGGATCGCAGTCCAGGGTTCGCCGGCCAGGCATTACCGATGAACACGACAAAAGACCAAAGCAAAGACCCCTATATAGTTTAGGCCAAAGACCAACGTCATGTCGTGGTTTTCAAGATGCTTCTTTCATCATCTTCTGTTCGCAAGTTCCCTATTCTCTCTTGCAGATTACACGCCCAAAGAAATTACATTTTGCGATCTCCCCAGTCGTCTCCCACAATGCCCGCCATCGCTGATCACAAGGTCGTCGTCATCACAGGCGCCAACAAGGGCCTGGGCTACCAAGCTGTGAAGACACTTCTCGGCTCTGACAAGAAATACCACATTTTCCTGGGGAGTCGTGACTTCGTCAAGGGACAGGAGGCCGCAGACACGGCGCGCAAGGAGGTTTCTTCCCTCAGCACTGTCGAGCCCCTGCAGCTCGATGTCGAGAGCGATGAGTCCATCCAGAAGGCATATGAAACTGTCGAGAGCAAGTGCGACAGAGTTGATGTGCTCATCAACAACGCTGGTAAGTCATATCTCCTCATCTCCTTACGCCTTGAACTTTGACTAAACTGCCTGTGCTGTTTAGGTGTGATGCTTGACCAGCAAATCGAGCGCGGCAACATGACTGCTCGTGAGGCTTACAACAAATCATGGGACATCAACGTCACTGGACCTCACGTCATTACAACCACTTTCCTACCGCTGTTGCTGAAGTCTTCTGATCCCAGACTCATCTTCAACACCAGCGGTGTATCGTCCTTGGCCAACGCTGCGGACTCGTCCCATTTCACGTACAAGGTGCCCCCTGCTGGTGCACCCAAGCCGGTCGGCACCATCTCCTACAGAGCTGCGAAGGCTGGGTTGAACATGGTTATGCTCGAGTGGGTTAGGATGTTGACAAACGATGGGGTAAAGGTCTGGTGTGTCGCCCCTGGTTTCTTTGCGACGGACATCGGAGAGGGCAACCCGGAGGCGATGAGGAAAATGGGTGCTGGCGATCCCACGGGTGGTGGCAAGGCGCTCGTTGATGTTGTTGAGGGCAAGAGGGATGCGGATGTTGGCAAGGTCTGTAACATGGCGGTATACGGCACACCTGTGCAGGCATGGTAGGAAGCAAAATTACATAGTCTGGTTAGGAATACATGCATGTTCGTCATCATAAGCATCCCACACAATTACTACAATTTGGCATCCATGGTGGTTGACCTGGATCAAGTTAAAGCGTCGGCGGAATCCAGAGGCTACGCGCTTCGGGTCTTGTTCTTGGTTTAGTAGCGATTGATGTGAAGTGTTCTGCGATATCCATACAATTTTTAGGTTCGTGATGCACATGGCTGAGGAAGTCAAATTTTATCGTTGTGTGGATGTCACTATATTTGAGCATCTTGTTTCATTTACACATTCCTTGAGTACGTACCATTTCCATGGGATACCAATGCAGGCTCGTGTTTGTTGTGAGCTTAGGGCCACAGTCTAGCATCACGGTATCATCCACCAATGAAAGGTCATGCATCAAATGAAGTAGGGCTCAATATCATTCTGTTTCATACGTCTAAGAGAATGTGATACGTCTTGGAGAAGCTATTCCTTTTCCTGGCCCTCCCAGAAAACAAGACATCTGATCTCAATGCTCTCACGAGGTGGACCGAAGTCATTCGGGGTTTGAATTGCGGTGTGCGGTGTCCGCCTCGCCCTTCCATCCAACTTTGAGTCGAAACACTTGATCAATAGCGCCTCGTCTGTCGTCATATTGCTCGCATAGTACCACTTATGCTTGGGGCTTGCCTTCATATGCCACTGCTCATTGTCTTTGTTCATGGTGTTGGGGGGCTTTCCAATTACAATGCGGGTAGTGACGGGAACAAGGTCAGACTCGTCAACACTGCGGGCGTCGCAGACAGCGAGAGGCTCACGGTTGACAGGCTTGAGAGGCTGCCAGACATTGATGATACCCCAACGGTTATGTGTCTTGGCACGAAGCATCTCTGCTTCGGGAAGTCTGTCAAGGATGATTTGAGCCCCGTCGTAGGATTGATCTAGACTCTGTCAATTGAGGCGTTCTTTAATTTGCGCGAGGTATGCTTACCGACGTGGACAAACATTGCAGGCGGTTGCATATTCAGCATTGCATCGTCAGGGACATCATCCTCAATGTTGACAATCTTTTGGTGACTGTCACGGCGAATCACATGAGGAGCGAAGGGATGGACGTATGTCGCCCCTGTGCTATGTTGGGCCTCAGCAAGGACTAACTGTTCTGAAGATACATTGGGGCACTACACTTACTGTCGCTTCAGAAGATCTTGGACATCTTTCTGCAGTTGAGGGGGCAGTCCAAATCGATAGTCGCCGTCCCACTGCTTCTCTTGGATCGTGCTCTCAACCCACTGAAAGCCGTGGGTGTCAAGCTTGAAGTCGTCCTCACACGTACGACTGTCGGTGACGTTGACCAATTGCTTATCATACTTCGCCCGCTGGAAGCCTACTGTAGCGATGTATTGGACTGGATACTTTTCGCCCTTGGCTGGTGGCAGGTGACAGTTGACATAGGCCAGCACAGACTCGGAGGTTTTCGTGACGTGTGGCATCGTTGATTTTTGGAAGTATGTATCTCAGAGTGATAGCAAAATTGGACTAGAGGGCTAGGGTACAGGATTGAGGGCAGAGAATGATGATGAAGAAGTTTCAATATATGGAACTTAAACCGAAGACAGTTGTCGGTGATTGTGGTGTCTTTTACCGCGAGACACCCAACATGCCGACCTCTGCTGGGCTGCTGTACCACCGCGGGATAGTGGTTCATAAGCGGCGAAGCTTCAGTAGTAGCTCATCATACACCTATTTTCTTTATTGATTGTCACTTATTAACATTTGCAATATTAGAGCCGGCAGAGAACTTTTCAGAGCGATCAACAAGTGCGCAGAGTCGGCTGATCTAGAGTAGGCCGGTAAAAGTGTTCGGGCAGACAACAGGACTTCGCGGTGTGTCTTGTCACGGTGACCTTTCGCCGGTTGCCGGGCAGAACGTGGACAGTTCGGCTGCAGGAGCCTTGATGAGCGCTGGACAGCGGAAGCAGACTGCTAGACAGAGCTAGAGACCGACCCCCTGGGGTTGGCTTCCAGCAGAAGCCGCCCTCGCTGTCGCCGTCCTTCCCGTCCCAAGTCAGTAAATCAGCGAGCAGACGTCTGAAATTTTCCATCAGCTGGCTAAACCTTAGGCGCCCTGGTCGCTAATCACCGGGCAATTTGGCGTGTTTACCGGTGCTTAATGCTCTGAACAACGCTCTAGCTGTGAATCGGAACTGGGGCAAACTGTAATTAATATGCTCAAGTGACCCGATTTACCTATTGCACAGCACCATGGACGGCTGACTGACTGTGCCAATCGTTATCTGTGATGAAAGATCACGATTTCATAGCCTCCAGATCTCGATGGGCGCTTTCGCAAGGGGAATGCTATTCCCATCACATTCCCCGGTGTCCATAACAATCTCCTGCTAATGTCTGTAAACGTTAAAATCGTGCTTGAATTCTGACTTGACAAGAATGCCGTTCAATTCGAGACGCAAATATCTAAACGTCAACCTGCCTTCCTGAAACTCCTTGGCTTTCAAAGTTTGCCTAATCACGCGACAATATTGTTGTTCACAATCATCTTCAACACACAATCGTCACGATGCACTACGCTCCTAACCTTCCGCAAATTGCCAACCGGTATGCATCTGCTCATGCCAATCCCCAGGGCGCTGGCGACGCGCGGCCTACGGCCCTGCAAATCATCCAAGATGAGGGACTCGTCGGCAAACTAAGCCACAAGGTAGCATTGGTCACTGGAGGGACCAACGGTATTGGCCTTGAGCTTGTGCGCACCTTGGCAAAGACTGGCATGCGAGTCTTCTTCACAGCCCGCGATCCTGTCAAGGGCCAGAAGGTGAAGGAGAAGCTTCAGAGCGAGGACGCTCTCTTTAAGCTTGAGGTCGTCGAGATGGAACTCAAGAGCTTAGAAAGTGTCAAGGCTGGTGCGGAGTTGGTCTTGAGTCAAACCGACAGACTTGACGTCCTCATGAACAATGCAGGCATGTATTTCTTCAGCGCCATGGGAACTCGAGGCTTTCGGACATCACCACTAACATATGCCGATAACATCAGGTATTGCGGCGACACCTCACGGGTTCACGAAAGAAGGCTTCGAACAGCAATTCGGTGTCAACCACGTAGCGCATTTCTACTTGTTCCAACTTCTCAAGCCGCTACTTCTGAACACCGCAGCAACCCACGGCGTGAACATTCGCATCGTTTCGACGGCTAGCACTTCACACACAGCGTCGACGGTGCTCCCCGAGAACAATTATGACACCGCCAATCCCAACGGCAAGGGCTATGAGCCCGGTGTGTCCTATGCCCACTCCAACACAGCCAAGATCTGGTTTTGCAACGAGCTGGAGCGGCGATATGGGTCCAAGGGTCTGCATGCAATTAGCATCCAGCCAGGCGGCTTTACCAGTGGGCTCATGGACTCTTCTGAAGAGCACAGTAAGGTGATGCTGAACAAGATGATCCAAATGCCACACATCAAGAAGATTTGGAAGAGCGTCGAGCAAGGCGCAGCTACGAACACACTTGCAGCTGTCGGCAAGGAGTTTGATGGTGTCGGAGGAATCTACATGGAGGACTGCGGCGTGAGCAAGCCTATCCCGGATGATCTGCATTGGGCGGGTTACGGTTTCAAGTCCTGGGCGTTTGACGAGGCAGGCGAGAAGAAACTATGGATCGATTCTCTTAAAATGGTTGGACTGGAAGACGACCAGTAGATTGTGGTGGCGGGTTCGCAGCTCTTAGACCAACAATAGAAATACTCTTCTCTAAATTCACAACACTATACCAGTACTTCTAGTCTAGATGATATTTGAATAGTCACTGTTAGATTGTTCGACATGTTAGAAGATGTCTTGCCTGCATTGTTATACCGTTCGCTACAATAGAGCAGCAGTTAACATACGTTGAACATGACCATCGTCATGCCATTAACATAGGACTGATTTATACTGCATTCCTCATAATACATAGAACAGGTGCGCAGAATTTAATCAAATCATAAGAGTAAAATTTACCAGTTAATCCGTCTGAAAATTTGCGTCTGGATATTATTGGGCATCAAACCCACCGAGGTCAACTTCTTCAGGCAGCGCATTTGACGAAAGCAGTGGCCGTGTACAGTGCTTTCTCGACAAAGCAAACACTGTCCGGCAACCGTCGCGAAATGGTAGCCGCAGCGCCTCCCGTGCATGCTTCCGAGATCGATCGGATCTTCCGCCCATAGATCGATTATGTACGTGTCATGCAATTTTGACAGCAGTCTGTTAAATCTGTAGGCCTTCTTTAAATGGTATTCTTCTATGTCCCTAAGATAAGTATTGCTTTTTGATTCGTTGATTACTGCAGATCACGTTCTTTCTTTCAATCTTGATCCTCGTTTTCACCAATATCCAGCCATGCCACGTTCTACAAAGTCATCTGGCTCGTACGAGTTGCACGATCGCTCGAAGGAAGCCTCTTCCGTAGCACTGCCATACGAAATATCCTCTTCGGAACAGGTTGGAAAGATCGACAAGGCCGATAAAAATGCCTCGAAAACACAAGCCAGTCCTGGTGGCTGGGGAGAGGATCTTGACGAGTCACAATATCCATCTGGGCTTCAGTTTGCACTCATTATCTTCTCCCTATTCATTTCTGTCTTTATTGTTGCCGTCAGTCAAACTGTTCTCGCCACGGCGATCCCGACCATTACAAGCGCGTTCAACAGTTTCGATGACATCGCATGGTACAGCACAGGCGAGCAGATCACGGCAGTCGCGATGCAACTCCCGTTCGGCCGAGCATATACACTGGCAAATAACAAGTGGACATTTCTGGTATCTGTCATCATCTATCTTGCCGGCAGCGCGATTTGCGGATTTGCGCCTGTGTCCGTCGTTCTCATCATCGGAAGAGTCATCCAGGGCGTGGGTATGGCCGGTGTCTTCGGAGGCTCGTTCATCGTCTTGGCTCGCGTGACTCCGCTCAGGAAGCGGAGCTTGTTCGCTGGTCTCTTTGGAGCGGCGTATGCCATTGCAAGTGTTATTGGTCCAATCATGGGTATGGGTCCTCCTCTCTTGGTCGTTCGATATTATCCAATGCTTACTTGCTGTCTGCCAGGCGGTGCGATGACTACTGGAGCCTCTTGGAGATGGTGCTTCTGGTGTACGTCTTAAACGTCTACGACTTAACTTCAGAAACACACTACTGACGTTCTTAGTCAACCTTCCCATCGGTGCGGTGGTGATTCCGACAATCATCTTCTGTCTGCCTGATTCCTTGGGACGAACATCTGCAACTCTAAAGGACATGACATGGAAAGAGATAATCATGAAGTTCGATCCGCTGGGGACTGGCTTGCTCCTAACTTCTCTTGTCTGCCTGATGTTGGCCTTGCAGTGGGGCGGGGGTGAGTACGCTTGGAGTAATGGTCGTGTTATCGCCGTCTTGGTCGTTTTCGCGGTGACCATCCTGCCTTGGATGGTCCTACAATACTTCCAAGGTGATGATGCTACCGTACCTCTGAGCATTTTGAAGCAGCGATCAGTCGCAGGCTCCAACCTGTACCTGCTCTTTTTGAACGGCGCTTTCGGTGTCTTCATCTTTTTCCTTCCCGTCTGGTATGCGCCTCGAAGCACCCAGCATATACGTTTAACTGACACTTTGCAGGTTTCAGTCTATCAATGGCGACAGCGCCCAGTCATCTGGTTTCAAGCAAATAGCGTTGTGCATCAGCACTGCCGTTGCGTCGATCGTCGCCGGCGGAATGGTCGTCGCCCTGGGGTTTTACAACCCCTTCATCATTGTTGGTTCAATGTTGGTTACAGCTGGATCAGCCCTCTACATGGTCATCAAACCAGACGCTACTCTCGGGATGGTGTGAGTGATTCCAAGCGGTGTCTGTGGATTGGATTCGGAATAACAGGCTAATGAGTTTCAAAGGATTGGCGCTCAGATTCTCGTTGGTGCTGGTGTTGGAGTTGGTGCAGAGCAAGCAAACGTTGCCGTCCAGACTGTGTTACCGAGCGAAAAGATTGCCAAGGGCACAAGTCTTACTCTCTTCACCAGATTGCTAGGTGTAGCGTTATCTGTACCGGTTGCTCAGAGCGTTATCCAACAGGAGCTCGTGAAGGCGCTCGGCCCGTCTGTCGCTGGTGTTGTCTATGGTGACGGTGGAGCTCCAGATCTGCGCATGAAGCTGCAAACGATGTTTGGAGACAATACTCCAGCATTTCAGAACGCTCTAAATGGGGTGAACTACGCCATCACGAGAACGTTTATGCTGGCTATGATATTGGCTGCTATTTCGTTCCCATTCGGCCTTCTCGTGGAATGGAAGAGTGTCAAAAAGGAGAAGAGAGCCGAGGAGGACCAGAAGGAAAGGGGAGGCAACCCAAAGGCCAACTAAAGTCTCCAAAATCTCTGTACAGTAGACCAAAGCAGTCTCGTTTATCGAGCATGAGAATGCATGACAAAAACGTCGCTTCTGCAATGGTCTGCATCCAATCAGCACACAGGGTTGGTAGGTGGAGGAATAAATATTAAAAAGAAGCATTTTGGCTTCAACCCTATTAATTGAGACTTTGCAGGAGATGTTAAATTGCTAAGCTAGGCATCAGTATGCTATGGACGGGTTGTTTGTGTTGATCATTTTGACAACCTTTAGATGAAGTTGTCGACTGATGTGGTCGTGTTGAACCACAAGTCCACAACGTCCAGCCATAAACGTGGAAGACAGTAGCTGACTGTTAGACGTCAGCCAAGATCAAAGCTTCATGCAGACAGACAGACATAAATATCGATGCGCAAACATTTCATCCTATACTACATTCATCATCTCGACCGTGTTCTGAATTTCTTTCTCGTGTAACTTGTGGTGCTGATTGGAATGGTGCACATGATCACTCACAATTGCCTATCTGCCATCAAAACTAATTCCTTAATGTACTTTACCGCAACGCGAGAATCAACGACTCAATGTACAACTAAAATAAACTGTATCCACAATTTCAATTACATTTATTTCTAAGCCAGAGGGCACTCGCGACTTGCATCCATCCATGCCATGAGATTGATCAGCAACACGTCGACCGAGCTGTGTCGTCCTGCGGATGGCATAGCCAGCGTCAATGCTTTCGGCTACACAAGAACAGGTGGTCAAAATGTTAGAGGTAGTAATTTTCTTGGCCATGTAATATCGGGCACTGATTTCTGAAGATTCCGGTCAATCGGGAACCGTCAAACTTCCTTTTGGGGTCGATATTTGAGACCGGGGAACGGCGTCGGCTTTCATTCACCGCGAAAATCTGCCAAGTCGGCCAAAGCTGCGAAAACTCTCAGAGGCCAATCACGTCTAAGCTGAGGGTGGTAAATCCGCCGGTCTCCGCTATGTCTGAAAGATGATGAACTCGGAGCTTGAGCAAGAGCGCCACGCCAGAATTGTCGTAAAACAATGGCTAACCTCGTGTAGTTGGGGTTAGACTCAAAGTACCTTACGGTGTTCGACTCTTAATCTTTACAGCACAGTCCAATTTCAGCAAGTTGACCCACAATCATCTGAGCATATTCTCGCTTTCGCTATGATTTCATCATTCAGGAAACTCCTGATACCTATCCTAGCGGCTATGCATACGCAGGTATGCATAGCCGATGAGGTGGGGGAAGCAGGCCACGGTCTCATCGGCTATGGTATCACAATGTACCAGGTGAGCATGATTCAACCTCAAGAGTTAGACTCAGAACTGACGGCGCTTAGCCCCTCTGCGCCTACTCGTGCCGCGTTGTGCTCTCCGGCAGCGCACTGAATTGCAGCACGATGGTTGTCGAGGGTGGCCTACCAATGCCTCGAACCTCCCCTGAGTGCTTCGCGACTGACGATGCCTTCCTAACATCCATGGCCCTTTGCCTGCAATCAGTGGGTCACATCTTTCGTGAGTCCGATAGCGAGAACTCTACTGACCTGTAGTAGCGTTGCACCGACCTTCCCGCATGGAAGATTGAGAAGTACTGGCACAAGACTGAAGCGAGCATCCGGAATAGTCATAGACGGCTTGATGAACCTGGAGTTCATGTTGTTGCGAAGCCTCCGGTTCCAAAGTGGACTTACCAGCAGGCCCTCGCCCAGATTCAGGGCAACGTTACCTCGACTTTGGCATATGGAGAGCCCCTCAATCGGACATTTTTGGTTGCCGACTTCCAGTACCAGCTACAGTATGATACAATGGAAATGTTTGAGAGAATGGAAACCCATCATGAAAAATATGGGTATGCCGTGTCTGTTGAATTTGGGAGAAGCTTTGCTTACATGGTTCCAGATTGGTGCTCATCACTCTGGGAGTCATTGTTCCCATTGCAAGCTCTTGGCTCCGCTTCCTCCCATTGCCCAAGCTATTCAAAGCCAAAGTCAACGCCGCTATCATAGACCCGCCCTTGTTCGGCAGCCGCCACCAAGCGCCCTATTTCAACATGTTCATCATGCCAACGCGTGGCCAGGCGATGCTCATAGCGTATGTCGTGGTCCTCAACTTCGTACTCAGTGGAGTAGATATTCAGTCAGCTCAGCCTAATGCATGGTGGTGGGGCAATCAGTTACAGGAAGTCCTTACCTCTGTCGCCAACCGCACTGGTGTTCTCAGCTTCGCGAACGTGCCATTGCTCATCCTATATGCCGGCAGAAACAACTTTCTGTACTGGCTGACCGACTGGACACAGTCGACATTCATGGTGATGCATCGTTGGACTGCATACCTTTGCACGCTTCAAGCTATCATGCACTCTATCATATGGCTTCGCATATATGTCGTCTTAGGATGGCATGATAGCGAATCGAAGCTTGCTTACTGGGTGTGGGGTGCCATCGCAACGCTTGCGATGAGCCTGCTACTCCCAGCGTCAGCCATTCCCTTCCGTGCCAAGATGTACGAGATGTTCTTCTTTTGGCACATCGTACTGGCTGTCTTCTCGGTGGTAGGTTGCTACCTGCATATTATATACCGCTTCAATCATCAATGGGGATACGAGATTTGGATGTACATCGCCATTGCAGTCTGGGGATTCGACCGCGTTGCCAGACTTGCCAGGATGGCCAGAAATGGCTGGCGGCAAGCCGTTGTCACAGTCATTGACGACGAATACGTCCAGGTTGACATAGAAGGGGCAAAGGGTCACGGACACGCCTATCTCTACTTCCCGACGCTAACGTGGAGAATCTGGGAAAGTCATCCCTTCTCCATCATGGGAACTAGAGTGAGACCTGCGGATCCTCCGCGATCATCCTCGGGAAGCTCAACCGAGAAGTCACTGGGGTCGACATCCAAGCTTGCCAGCACCACAGCCGCCGATGTGGTCATCATCCACGAACCGCCTCATGTTGGCCTTTCCTTCTTAATCCGAACCTTTGACGGCGCCACAGGTATGCTTCGCTATAAGACCCGACTCCCCGTTCTCGTCGAGGCAGACTATCTGCCGTACCCCGACTTAACCAAGTTTCAAACTCTTATATGCATCGTTGGAGGTGTCGCAATCACAGCTGTAGCACCAGCTTTACGTGCCTACCCAGGACACGCCAAGGTGTACTGGTCATGCAGGAGTCCTGGTCTGGTCGAAATCGTTGATCTTGATCGTATTGACACGGACATCCTGGTAGGCGAGAGGTTCAATTTGCGCAACGTTATGGAAGAAGAGATTGCAAAAGCCAAGGGAGATACGGCCGTCGTCGTCGGTGGTCCCGCAGCTATGACTGACGAGGTGCGATGCATCGTCAGCAAACTAGCACTCAAGGCAGCGATCCCTGTTACTTTGATCGATGAAACCTACTACTGGTAGACCCGCATAGCGGTGCACTTAAGCGATCTGTGTAGTCTTCTGTCAATACCCTTGGCTGTCAGATTACCTTTATCGTGAATAATATATGGGCATTGAGTCTGCAATCTTTCATTGCAGAGTCGATCTCGCGAATCAAATCGCTCTGCAGCTACTGTTCAATCGAAATTCGGGGTTCTTGAATAGAAGAGAACAAAATTTTCTTCATTAGTTCCAGTTACATCACGTTGAAGCACTATGTTAGAAAAAACAAAATCAAGGTCTATGTAAGTCGGTGAGGCGACATAGATAGATATGTGACGTGGCTGGAGATGTGGCTTGGGCAGCTGGCGGCACGGCAAATCGTCATCCGGAAGTTAGGGTAACTATTCCATATTGGGACGAAATCATCCTGTTTTGATCATCAGATGAGTTTCGCAGCTGTCCAGACTCCTGCACGATCATCCATCAGCATGACCTGGGGACGGTGCTTGAAGAGTACGGAAACGCACCCGCGATCGGTCGTTTTCATTAATCATTGCTGCGATCTCTCCACACGGACGAACCATCATGGCGTCAATCAAGACCATCATCATTGACCTTCCAGTAGGTAAAATATCCGTCGCAGGCGATGGCCAGCTCATTCGAGCTCGAGGAATTCGATACGCATCCGCCAGTCGCTTCCAGCGTCCTACCCCTATCGACAAATGGAAGGACACAAAAGACTGTACGGATCCATCACCGATCTGCCCTCAGACTGTGCCTTCCCGATTAGATTCTGTCACCGGACCCATCACAGCAGGGCGCGACCAAGATGAAGACTGTCTTCACGTGACAGTAACTACAACTGTGGATGCGCTTTCGGGCGGACGCAAACTACCAGTCATGGCGTATCTACACGGAGGGGCTTACGTCTCGGGTGGCGCGGATCTGGATGGCTACCAGCCAACTGGCCTAGTGGAGAGAGGTGTCGTCGGTGTCAACATCTCCTATCGACTCGGAGTCTTCGGATTTCAGCCAATACCGGATATCGCTCCCGCGAACCTTGGGTTGTTGGACCAGGTGGAAGCTCTTCGCTGGATCAAGGAAAACATAGCTGCGTTCGGCGGTGACCCCGACAATGTTACACTCTTTGGACAATCTGCCGGAGCGGGCTCAATCTACTGCCTCATGCTTGCAGAGGGGACCGACCGTCTATTTCACAAAGCCATACTACAAAGTGCGCCTCTGGAAGTATGGACGCCGGATCGGGAAGAGATGGTTCGCTCGCTGGGTTGCCTTGCCCGAGAAAGACTCATCACCGATACCAGGCCGAGGAGTTCCCAGGAGATGCTGTCCTTACAGACTGAGCTTCTGCTCGCTGCTAAGGGACAGTTGCCGTTCGGTCCACTTATGGGACATGCACCGTTACCCACCCATACCGAAGTATCTGAGAAGATCCGCCTGGTAGCGCAACGAATACCTATCATGCTTGGATACACTAAGGATGAGGGCGTCCCATTCGTCCGAATGAACAAGACCTTACGTCCTTATATTAATCTGAGTTTGATTGGACAGTTTATTGAGCGAATAGCAACTTGGTTCGTTTCGGGAAAGGTGTTCAAGTGGCTCACCGATCGCCTCAACAACCAATACTTGGAGGCGGGGGGTCAGGCAACACTCTACCGTTTTCAGTGGCACCCTTCGCATAGCTCATTGCGGGCGGCCCACTGCATCGAGCTGCCGTTTCTCCTTGGCTCCTGGGAGTCATGGAAAACAGCACCTATGATAGGAGGAGACGCATCTCGAGACGCTGTGGACGGTTTAGGTGACAGACTTAAAGATGTCTGGGTGGAGTTTGCCAACCATGGAAACGACAATATTCAGGGGTTTACAGTCACCGGCGACGAGACAAAATGGAACATTGTGAATCATTGAAGTGCCCTATTATTGAATAGCCTCCTGCAATCTTTCTGGTCAGTTCAATATTTCTGAAATAAAACTACATCGTTCAGTCTACCCATTCCAGAAATAGACAGTTGCTTGGCTATCGCCGCGGCCGTTCATGTATCTCTTCGAAGGCAACAAGAACCAGTTTACCTCTTGCGATTGATTTATCAGCCACGAGCCATCTACTTTGGGCTTCACTGACCCGCGAATTTCAGGCTATCTTCAGACCCAGTCCTCGTTGTATAACTATCCCAACTCACTCGGTGCGTCTGAAATGGTTCGACATGACAGGCTTGGCGCTGCAGGGGTTGGCTTTGGCCCCTTCGAAACTGGGCAAAAGGCGCCAGAGATTTGAAACTCATGACCGACAGTTGGGCATCGCTTGTCTTGTGTCATCTCGGAAGCCATTTGAAATTGAGAAACTAATAGTTCACTTTTGCGAGACTCTTCTCCAAAATCAAGTCGGAAAAGCTATCCCTCCATGAGGCGCAGAAAGTCGACACCTTGAGTATTAACAGGCTCCCATGATGCGACCAGCCGACAAATCTCATGACAAAGACTTACTACAATGAGAAGGCAACTCGCAAGGAGGGAGCCACCAGTAATATATAAACATCCTCCGGGTGGTCGAGTGTCTCTCACCCACCAATCAAGGGAACCCCACATCCCCGGTCCTCCGATGCAACCCCGGCTCCAACCCGCCGTCACATTTCTCGGTGCAAGCCACCCGAGATTTCCTGATTCTGCAGTTTTCTTCTTCGATGGCGCCGCCTCGTTACCGACGTTTCAGGGCTACACGTGCCCTCCCTTGACCGCATCCGCGCACTCTCATGTGGTGGCTCCCAATCAATAATCGTCAGCACAACACCAAGACCCGGCATCCCATTCAGGCTCTCCGGATGAATGTGTCCCATCGTGGCGCCGCGCGCTATGCGCTCGTGACAGATGTCGCCCACAGGGAAGCAAGGGACGACGCGACAGCCCGCGGGGAAATGGCACGTTTGCCCTGCTTATTGTTGCCCGAGAGTCGGAAGACGGCCCTAGATTGCTGAGCCAGCGATTCAGCGTAGCTTTTCACGATGGCACAATGTCCGACTCAGGTTTCTGTCATCAATAAACTTGCCCGTTTGGGTGTTCACTCAATATCGATTGCCGAGTTTCCGGTTCAGTCGACGCGTCTCTCCGGCTCCGGATGATGCACTATATATGCCGTGCCTCTCGTCTCCTGGAGTGCATATTGCCTGAACTCGACACCGCTCATCATCCAACAAGCCGGGCCCCTTCTCTTAACTCGAGACACGCTTAATCAGTCTTATCAGACGTTCAAGCTGACCATGGGCATCATTACTCCCTCCTCTCTGTTGCTATCCTTGGCAACGTTGGTCGCCTCACACGGCCATGTTGACTGGCTAGTGGCTGATAACGTCGCCTACCGCGGCTGGGACTCTCCTGCATTCACCTACTCGCCTCCCACATACCCGGTCGTCGGGTGGAAGATCGATGCCCCTGACAACGGTTTCGTCGAGCCAGTCAACTTTGGCACGGGCGATATCATCTGCCACAAGAACGGATCTCCCGCCGGCGGCCATGCCACCGTTCCTGCGGGAGCCAAGATCCAGCTCGTCTGGAACACATGGCCCGAGTCCCACAAGGGCCCTGTGATCGACTACCTTGCCAAGTGCAGCGGTAACTGCGAGTCCGTCGACAAGACCTCGCTGAACTTCTTCAAGATCAGCGCCGGCGGCCTCATCGACATGTCGCTCTCGAACGGCAAGTGGGCCGACGATGTCCTGATGGCCAACAACTTCACGTGGACCGTCCAGATTCCATCGAACCTGGCCCCAGGCAACTACGTTCTCCGCCACGAGATCATCGCGCTGCACTCTGGCGGCAACGTCAACGGCGCCCAGGCGTACCCGCAGTGCTTCAACCTGCAGGTCACTGGCGGCGGCTCGCTCGCTCCGGCCGGTGTCAAGGGCACGGCTCTGTACAAGTCGGACGACCCCGGAATCTTGTTCAACCTGTACACTTCGCCTCTAGTCTACCCGATCCCCGGTCCGACTTTGGCGGCGGGCATTTCGTCTTCGACTGCTGCTCAGAGCACCGCCCGGCCGACTGCGACATCCAGCGCGACGGCCCCCGGAGGTGGCAGCGGAAGCAGCCCCACCACGGCCCGGACGACAACGGCGGCGGCCCCGGCTACCACGACCACTGCCAGGACCACCACTACCACAGCGGCAGGAGGAGGCTCCGGCGGCACTACCGTTCCCAAGTACGGCCAGTGCGGTGGCATCGGATACACCGGCTCGACGACTTGTGCTTCTGGCTCGACTTGCCAGGTTCTCAACGAGTACTACTCCCAGTGTGTTTAGAGTAGAAAGCTGAGGGATTCTGGTCGGGTGTAATTTTCAGCAGATACTGGAAGTATTGGAACATTCTTGTACATAGTTCAACAGCTGTTAGTGTATTCGTCAATCCGAAGTCGCCGTCTCGGTCAAATGTTGTGCGTCAAGTGCCGTGGGTATGATGGGGTCCGCTTCTTACCCCTGGAATACCCTGTCTCCCCCGTGTACATGACTTGCAGATTGATGTGGCAAACGCTCTAACGATTTGAATTCATGTATTATCAATCCAGACGAACTGGCTGAGATCCCACCGGGGTGAATACGAATACGACAAGCCCCACCCTGCCGGTGGGCAGCTATCTCATTTCTAGCCCCCCTTTCATGCCTTGGTCTTTCTCCTAATTCTAATCTTCGCTCCTTCGGGAGGAAACAATGCCTCTGTCATCCAGTAATTTGGCGGCCTTTGCCCGTTGTACTCGGCGGGGAACTCGACATCGTAGTGACCCAGAACGTAGGCAATAATCATCTTCAACTCAAAGTCAATCAGGAAGCGGCCTGGGCATGCGTGCTTCCCGTGTCCAAACGGCAAATACTCGGTGCTGGTCGTGACGAACGAGACAGGGGGCACCTTTTCATCCTTGGCCGCGGCATTCTCACGAATCCTGGAGAACCGGAACGGGTCGTATTTGAGCGGCTCCTCGAAAACATCGCCATCCGTGGCAGCGGGCTGGCCGAGGAAAGAGATGAGAGTGCCCTTGGGCAGGTGGTTTCCATCTGGGCCCTTGTACCCATCGACCATGACCTTCCGGAAGACCGCGCGTCCACCAAATGATTGGAGGCGGAGAGTCTCTCGGGCCACGCTGTCGGCCTTCATCATTTTGCTGACCTTGGCTTTCGTCCAGCTATCGTTGCCATCTTCGTACAGAATGCGGTTAACTTCATCGCGCAGGATGGATATCGTGTTGAACTCGGAATCGGAGCCGATGATATTGAGCAGCATGTTCGTTGCTTGGATGCTTGTCTGGTGCATTGAGCCGAAGTTTGCAGCAATGAGACGCCTCGTCATCATGTCGACGTTGTTGAACTCCTCGACGCGGTTCTTTTCGGCGTACCTCGCCATCATCTGCAGGTGGTCTTGCGGTTCCGGATGGTCCGGGTCGTTGCGGTCGTACTTCAAGCTCTCGACGCGCTCGTTCCAGTACGGCTCGAACATCTTTCTCAGTCTGTTGATTTTGCCGTGCAGCGGCAGGTTCAGGAGGTAGCCGATCAGAGGTCTCAAAATCCTGGGAGCACCCCCAACAGCGCCAGCGTTGACGACTAGATGATCAATGATTTCGTAGTTCAGTTTGAAGTAGTCCTGGTCTCGGCCTGCGTCGCATGAGTCAGTTTGAAGACCGTCTATGAAGGGACGTACACCTTACAAATAGGCAATCCGATGGTGAAGCGACCAGCCGCTTGTGCGACAATCTGTCTGATGAGGGAGAATAGGTCGATCTCCTTCCACTCGGTCTCTGTTCCAAACCACCTGTCGACCGCGATACCCAGCTCGTTGTTCATAGCAGCGCAGACATTCTCCAGGATGAGGTTCATGTCTGTCTTGACGAGATGCCCCTGCCAAGCATCCGTCACATACCGAGCGTCTCCAAGCGCGTAGTGGATCTGGTCGACCTCGGCGAATGCTTCGCTGGGGCTCAATTGGTCTTCGGGTTGCGTCAAGACCCATCGCATCGTGCTCGTGGGCATGATCACCTCGTGGCGGAAGCCCAAGCCAGGGATCACGACGGCTTTACCTTTCTTGGCATACTGGATCGACCAACGCGGGTTAGCGTCCGAACTGGATTGATGGGCAGCGATAAAGTAATTTTGGACTGACGTTGTCAAAGGCCTCCCGGAACAGGCCTGGGCAGTCTGTGTAGTACCGAAGGATAGTGCGAAAGCTGAATCGCGTCGCGCCCTCTGGCTCGCCGATGAGCGCGATGCCCTCCGGGTAGGGGATTCTGTAGAATGTTCGGCTGATGAGGAAGAAGATCACAAAGCTTCCCGCTGCTAGCAGGCCGATTCCTGACCAGCTGGAGAGCTCGGGGAATATCAATGACGTGGGAGCCATTGTGGACCGCGCGATCTGAAACTAGCGTTCAAATTCCTGCAGTCTGCGGTGTCCCCAGTCGTGACGGCTTCACCACGGGTAACACGGAGGGATAAGGTTGATGTCTGAATTGACCCAAGCTCGGTGTCAAACTTGAGGGGAAGCTCTGGGGTTTTAACTCATCTCAATGCTGACATACCCCGTCCCATGTTTGGCTTGATGGGGCCGCCGGTGGGAGACGCGAGCCAGAGAGTTGGGCCCAACGTGGAGACTAGCAAGGGTGATCCCCCTGTAGCGCGCCCGCATTACCCATGTCACCTTGTCAAGGGAAGTGTGCGCGACGGAAGCCTGGACATTTTGTAGGGCTGCCTGGAGGCCATCGGCCCCGGATATTACAAGGTAAATTGCTTCGGCTTTTCATGATCCAAGGCGACACAGCAGCGTCCAGGTGACCAACGGCGGACACATGCAACATTACACATAGTTGGACAAAGCCACGTACAAAACGAGGCAACAGCCCCATCACGTAGCCCTCGAGTCGCAGCGGATACTGACAAGCTCTCACGAACATCAACTCGAAGATCCACAGGAACAACAGTTTGAAGCTACACTATCATCATGCCATTTCTTGGCCAATCAACAAAATGTGCATCCTTCGCGGTTGCCTAGCTCTCATTCGTCCCCTTAGCGTTGGTAAGCAGCCACGTTCCGAAAACGGTAATGCGTAGCAGCACCAATTCTTGAAAGGATGCGAACCTGCAGCACCTGGATTTGTTCCTTGTTCTTATTCAATTAGGCTGTATTCATGTCATTGGTTGGCTCGGCCCCACCTCTACTGAGTGCGCGATCTGGGCTGTGGCGCCCGCCAACTGAACCAACTCAACGAACAGACAGATAATGAGTTCAAAAACAATCGACATGAAGGTCAAGAGCAAAAGATTGGACGAACAGGGAATCGAACCCTGGACCACTCACATGCTAAGCGAGTATTATACCACTAACCCATTCGCCCAAGGGTTGATTTCGCCCGGACTTGAACCGGAGACCTTCAGTGGAACACTGGNCCGGAGACCTTCAGTGTGTTAGACTGACGTGATAACCAACTACACCACGAAACCATTTGAATTGTTGAAGTCAACCAGCAAATTTCAAGAATATGGAGCATTGGCATGTGGTGTGGTGGGAAATCGAGTCGTGAAGCGAAAAGAAAGCCCTCAAGTGGGTCCAGCCCGGGTCACGCCCGGTCTGTTCGACGGGGCAGCCGGAGCACGGCCGGAGTCCAGACCAGGAGGCTTCAGATTATTTCAAAGCGTCGAACCCCGTTCATCAAGGATGGGAGGATCACTGCAACCGTTGCCCAACATTTCATTAGATGAGATACTTGGAAATTGCTTTAAAAATTGAAAGACCTAATTTTAAGATGTAAAGCCTAAATCGCACACGGTCCGAAGACTCCTGCAATCGGTCTCACAAATCCTAGTTGTACATTATTCTAGAGCTTTCCGATAGCCTCAACCAGAGTCTTTCCAATGACCCCAGCACTTGGCGGGTTCTGCCCGGTAATCAGCCGACCATCCTTGCCGCTAACCACAATCTTGACTCCGAAAAGCTGATCTGCCTTGACATAGTGAGCCCCGTGGTTCTTCATCTCAGTCTCCAGCAAGAAAGGCATCGCATCAGTAAACTGATACGCATCCTCCTCGGCGTTGGAGAATCCAGTCACCTCTTGGTCCTTGACTAGGTACTCTCCATCCGACAGCTTAACATTGACTAGGGCTCCAGGGCCGTGGCAGACGGCCGAGACAATCTTGCCGTTCTCGTAGAACTCGCGAATCAGTGCGTGAGATACCCGGTCGACGGCCAAGTCGAACATGGCTACAGAGTAATTGTTGTCAGCGATCTCACGGCTCTCGCTTCGAATTCAGCATTGCTTCACTTACGTCCGTGGCCACCAACGTAGAAGATTGCAGCAAACTCTGAAGACCTCTGAAGCATAGTCTCCAGCTTCTCCGTCTTCTTCCAGAGGCTCTCCTTTTCTTTCAAGAAAGTCTGGCACTCTGCGTCATCCTTGGCTTCTTGGACGGAATAGGGATCAATCGGAGCTTCGCCGCCCTTGGGCGAGGCAACGACAATGTCCACATGAGGAGCGAGTGCGTTGTACGGGTGCACGAACTCCGGAAGGTACCATCCGGTCTTCATGCCATCCCTCGTAGGGAGGTTGTCTTGTGACGTCAAGACGACAAGAACCTTAGGCTTTACTGACATTGTGAAAAGGAGTGAAAGGAATTGTTCCAATTACATAAAGAGACGTAATAGTAAACCTGCGATCACATCAAGACATGTAATCTGGCGTACTCCAGGCCATCTTTTTGTATCTCTTAGCATAGTGGAATTAGAGTTTTGACTCCGTAAGAGTAGCCAATTCGGGGCATGGTTCCCCACTGGATTGGGTTGAACTAGGGACGAACATCCTGGCAGACATCACCAAGGTGGATACTTTGTCTCTCGAGGCTCGGCAGCGTCATCTCTAACTCCCTACGAGCTTCCTATTGTCCATTAAGATGTGTTTCTCGTCGGTTCTAGCGGAAATTATGACTGACTATGTCCGGGAGTCAATGCAAGACGAAGCGGTTACTAATATTTCAAAAACAGCGAGGAAACTGCCGACGTGTCAAGAGCGCATATATAAGCACCCATGCAGTCTGTTCTCCAGATGGCATGCCGTAAAGTTTGACAGCGATCGCCTTCACCTCTTGTGCTTTCCCAGCTGCATTCCATCCATCATTCAAAGGCAACTTTCATTCATTAAGAGCCGCCAGCAATCACAATGGCCATCACAATCACCGTTGTCTTCCCTAACGATGACGATGCCCAATACGACATCGACTACTACGTCACCAAGCACATGCCTCTGATCCAGGAGAGATGGGGCAAGTACGGCGTCAAATCTTGGTCCGTCACGAAGTTCCAGCCTGGCGCAGATGGAGCCAAGCCGCTGTACGCGTTCGGTTCGGTTGTGTACTGGGACAACTTGGAGCAGATCAAGACGGCTTTTGGAGGCCCGGAGGTTGGGGAGATCATGGGCGACGTTGCCAACTTCTCGAACAAGGAGCCAATCTTCCTCACTGGCGAAGTTCTGCATGGATAAGCAGAAAAAGATGGGTTTACGAATATCTGTTGATGGGATACGAGGTTAAAACTCGTCGGGCGGGATGGTCGATTGGAGAGAGGGGATTGGGGATTGGGTATCGCACGATCACACGTGCCTACCTAGCTTCACAAACCAATGAGGGTTCTCTGGGTTATTCATCCAGCTACACTTAGAGCTATTTTGCCTTCATTCACGCACAATTAGACAAGTTTCAGATTGTCGCCTCGCACCCTTCCCCACAGCAAATGATGCTCCCAGAAAGGTGGAAGAGATGGTTCATGGAATAATGCAATTACTTCTCCGGTTGGCGTTCTGGCCCTGGTGGTTGATCCAGCGCCACAAGGCTTGGCCAGTACGCGTCTGTTCGCAACTGCAGGTCGGGACCCTGTGCTCCCATGGCATGGTTATGTCCCCATCGGAGACAGGATGAGTGGCTTCCCAATCGACTCATTTCTCAAATTGTCCTCCCAGCATTTCAACACGAGTAGAAGGAAGTATTACTTCATCGTCCCTTCTCGTATCCCTTAACCATTGGTAGTAATAAATCAACCACCGTCAAAGCCATATCTATTGCACACAAATGATGTTTGTTTATTCGACTTCCCGGAACGTCACCCTGTTCATGAGCTTTATTTCTTCCGATCCCACGATGCAACACTACAGCGCAAACTCTGGGGTCCATCTACCCCAAATTGTAGACTCTCCGACCTTCCCTTCCCGGCTACAGCATGCATTTCCTTCTTTATATACTAGGGCACCACCTTTCGCCCAGAGGCCAATTGCTCCTGCAGTCTCGCTGTCACACCTTACGCGAATACACCCATCTACAAACCATGAAAAACGTGAAGGCCACGCGGGAGACCTTTCATCCATCGCCATCTCGCGTGTCATTTCCAAATCAGCCATCCCTCTTGGCTGCATCCAAGCGCATTCTCTTCACCCAAATATCTTCTGCATTGGCCGGTCTGCCCATCGATACGGATCACCAAATTTCCACCACTCCTAAGAAGGCTGTCTTCATTAGCCGGTCCTTGGCGCGATCGCTTCCTGGTGGTATCTCTGCCAAGATCCCGAAGCAGCGGGTCGGATGGCAATCATTGGCGATGCACCACGCGAACCAGACAGGGTTCTCCGCATGGGGCCATTACAGGTGACGATGTTGCAAAAAAGAAAGCAGGGAGAGGGGAACCCGAAATCAAGAGCTTCCGTTGACCGAGATCGGATGTGATGACTGCGGCATGGCAGAGTTGTATCTATATTTGTGTATAAATAGTATCCTGAAGATTGTCCCCGTCTTCCCCTGTCTCTCCACGCTCTGTCTTTTCTGGTGGGTTGTTCAAGTCATCGAGAGTCATAATGAGACTTACAACAAAATCCATACTATGCGCCTTCGCAGGCCTGGCCACCGCCAACCCCCTCGACTGGCTCGGCATCGCCTCCTGGGACGTCGAAGGCTACGCCAAAGACAACCCCCTCGGCAAGACCACCGGCGGCAAGGGCGGCCCAACGGTCACCGTCTCCACCATCCCGGAGCTCCAGACCGCCGTCGCTGGCACGGATCCCAGAACCGTCGTCTTGAAGGGCTCTCTCGAGCTGCCCGCGCGGCTCAAGGTCGGCTCCAACAAGAGCCTCGTCGGCTACAAGACCACGGCGCACATCACCGGCAAGGGCGTCGACGTCTTCAACTCGACCAACGTGATCCTGCAGAATCTCAAGATCAGTCATATCCTAGATAACGACTGCATCACGATCCGCAACTCGACGCGGGTGTGGGTGGACCACAACGAGTTCACCTCGGATATCACCAAAGGCCCTGATTTCTACGTAAGCTCAAACTAAACTTCCACTCGACGCCAACAGCAAGTGCTAACTTATACGTGACAGGACGGCCAGGTCGATATCATCCGCGCTTCAGACTGGATCACCGTCTCTTGGAACTACTTCCACGACCACTGGAAGTCCTCGCTGGTCGGCAACGACGCCACCTTCCGCGACCTCGACTCGGGCCACCTGCACGTCACATACCACCACAATCACTGGCGCAACGAGGGCACGCGCGGCCCCGCGGGGCGCTTCGGCCGCCAGCACATCTATAACAACCTGTACGAGGATTTTCTCTACCAGGCCATCCACTCGCGCTCCGACAACCAGGTGCTTGTTGAGGGCAATGTTTTCCGCGGGAACACGCGCGAGGCGCTCAGCACGTACGGGCTCGTTATTCCTGACGACTCGCCGAACACGTGTACGTGTGGTGATGAGGAGTTGGATGGGTTTGCCAACCTCGGGGCTCGTAAGTTGTCACATCTGCTGTATGTCATGGTTTATGCTAAATGTTCTGTGATAGCCAACGACTGGGGCAAGGCTGGTGTCAACATCACACAGAAGGGTGACTTCTATAAGGCACCTTACAAGTTCAAGCTCACCCCATTGCCACTTGTAGCCCCTATCGTCAAGATTGGCGCTGGTGTTGGAAGAGTATAGGTGACTGTGTGTGAAAAGGAGAACGCTCGACGATGCGGTTGAAATAATTCTCAGGCAAGAAGGATGCGGGTCAGGCTCGGTGCTTCTGTCTCCCACCACGAATGCTCAAACAGTAGTTAATCACTGAATAAACTCTTTCCCATACCTAATATTACATGTAACCTGAGAAAATTTCTCTTCCATTGGTCGTTTCTTTTAGATTCTCCAGTTGGGTCCGACACATCTCGCCTTTTGTGATGCAAGCTTATTCGTCAGTGGTAACAATTTCCCATCAGGCGGCCTACATGAATCAAGCCAATTCTAATCATTTTTTACTGAAACGGCGAAGTAAACGGGCATTCGTCCAGAAAACGTGGATTCGTGGCCTAACATCGAGACGAAGCACTCACACTATGTGTATTGTGTGACATGATCACAGCACGCATTCTATAGCCGACGTCCTTCCGGCAAGATCTTCATCCCCGTTGTATGGGGCTTCAAATAATTCTCAACTGATAGAAGCTTCAGATGGCACTTTCGCAGTAAAAATGGGATGAGATCCCCAAACATCAATAGGTGTTGGGGGCTATGTTTGAAGGGAATGCTTCACGGGCATCATCTCGGAGTAGCCACCAAACTAACTCGATCAATTTTGGGACCTACACCACACTTCCTGTCTTCCTATTATGTAGACAAACCTCCATTGCATGAAGCATGTGCTTCGATATACTGACTTTATTTCAAAGCAATCTCATCCTTCCATCTTTAATAGTGTATGCCCAATACTTAGAGCCTTCGTGATGCAATACCCACGTCTTTTAGTGAGTGAGGTTAATGTTCTGAGCACTATATTTTGATAAATTGAGCTCGCGCCCATGTCTCATACCAAGCCCGAAAAAATGGAAAACAGGCGGCGTTGATAACACTTGCAGTCTGATACCATGTTCAGAGAGATTGGGGCCACTGGGGATGTCACGCGTTGATGAATCACTGAAATCCAATTACCCTCGGCGTATGCGTTCGCCCTTCAGTTATTTGAGTCCTCACAATACTCAGACGATAAAGACGCCGGAAGACCACAACAGAGCAAAACGGTGTGGGAAAATTCGAATTTGTGGCCTTAATTTACAGATACAAAGCCATAACCACGAACTTGGTCTCCATCTCTAAGAAGAAACGTAAGAAGTGGCGTGGCTCCGCATTTTTCGAGAAGAGGAGTTCAAAACAGGTGTCTGGGATATTTATACACACGTCACCAGCGCCTCGCCTTCATGCAGCGATCTCATCATTCTGGTATAAATTAATAGTTTCTCACGGCTCTTGCTCTTACCTCTCAGCACAATGTCGACTCCATGGTTTTGGTGGACAGAACCGGAGCCTCGAACCAATCGTCGATCAAATCCTCCAGCAGACAACGTCAGAATCTAAATTCAGGATGTTTTCAGAGTACCCTTCATCCGCCAGCCATTCTTCCCCTTGATTATCAAAACAAGTATATCCCACGAACAGTGCTCATAGTTCCGTATTACAGTACCAACCCGTTTACCTTTCTTTCTCCATGATAACTTGACCAAGGTACTGATGACATAGTTTGCACCCATTGTGTTTGCGAAAACACAACGCCCTCTCGTGTCAATGGTGCCGAAGTAGACCACTCCTTCGGAGTCGCATATTTAAGAGACCGAACCAAATCGATGCTGGGGATAGTCCCATCTGCCGGCGCTATAAAATCTCCGTAACTTCCTTGGATATTCAGGCATTAGCAGCAATCAGTTCCCGAGGTAGTTGGCGAGTTGATCAGGAGGGTGAGGCTGTGACTCGATCAACAGCCAAAGCCTCGGGCCACGTCTGGCTGGAAAATTTCCAGCCATCTTCCCTCATCGTCTCGAGACCTCAACTTGTGGTGGCATAATCTCTATCTTCTAATACACACACTAATACTCTCGGGACGTGGATGCGAGACGGGAACAACTTCCATGGTCGAGGAAGTGCTGCTCCAAAGGTATCACGCAGATAGTGACTCAGGATGGTTCACATATTCATGCGGCTCTGTGAACCGAGGAGCGACTTAGTATGGTGCCCGTCTCGGTCTCTTCGTTTACATGGCTGCGTTCGCCGCAACAACCTCTGCATCAGAAAGATCACACACCTTATATATTGTCACTCTAGCAACGAGCCTACATCACCACCAGCATCCACACAACTCCAACCATGTAACCCCATCAAAGCCTCTTCGCCAAACCGTCTAGGTAAACTCCCATCCCCTACAATGAGGTGGGCGGTATTGCCGTACCTAAAGCCACCCAGTGAACAATGAGCAAATAGGCTATAAAAGCACGCCATCAAATCCAAGGATAAGAATTCCTCAGACAAATGAACGCGGTGGTGATATTGGATACGTTGATCAGAACCTCACGTCGCCACTCGCAAACAACACATGCGTCAAAGACGGATTTCGCAGTCGGATAGGACCTCATCATCCACCGTATTCTCCAAAACTTTGTTTTATCACACTGGGGAGGACGATGCCAGATGACGGCTGAAAACTATCATCAGGAAGTCATAGTTCGATCACAATTTGACCACAGTGAATACTGCGACAGAAAGCAAGACTAAACTCCGACCTTCTGTGAAAGCAAGTGTTGGAGGTCCGAACATCCGTTTTGTCCTTGATGAGTCAACGGGACAAACCCACTTGTTATATACCGCGTCAGCCCCTTCAGTCGCGATACTTCAGCCACTCAACACAAGCACACAAGCTCCGCTGGCTCAACACTACAACGGAGCTTTCCCTCCTCCGTCAGACCAACCAACCAACCATTCAACCAGCCAAACCCTCCCTTTCAAAAATGAATCAGTCTAAACACACCCGCGGACAAACTCTAGGCACCTGCTCGACTCTGCATATCCTCGTCCCGTCTACACCTTAATAACTTCTTTAACAACTCACTTACTAATAGCCCGACGTCAAGAAAGCGAATTCATCCGACCTCAAACTTCCGACGTCCTTCTCCGTCACCACAAACCACAGCAGATGCCGACATCTCCCCGAAAAGCCAACGCACCCTCTTCAGACGAAACAAACCACAAAAGAAAGCCCACTCACACAACATTCATCTACAGCTTTTCCCGCCACAGTAAAACTTTGAACTGCAACACACATGAGACGGAAAAAAGAGGACAAAAGAGACAGAGATCATCCTGTTCGTCCTTTTCTCTCTATCACCACTTCCCCTCCATCTCTTTTCTCATCTCTCCCACACAGAGGTCATTCGGTCCGCAAAGTCTAAAAAGGTTGTCAGTCCCAACGACAGCCCACTTGCTCCCAGCTCAACCCTTTTCACCCGCAAACTTCGTATCTGTCCTCCCGCCGGTTAAGCCACAACCCACTCACACAAACCCTTTCAACTTCGCCCCAAACAAGGCAACAAACTCGCCGAGAAGGAGAAGGCCATCCCGTATACTTGCGAGAAAATCTTTCAGCTCGCACACGCGACGGTCCTCACTGAACTATATCAAACCCTGACATATCAGCCCCCTAGGTTGAAGGCCACCCCACCTAGAATGCAACGCGCCAATGTGTTTCGATTGACTTTGAGGCGGCATATCAAAAAGGCCAACATATTCGCCTCGGAAATTGGCTTCACATGCAGCTGGAGAGTTCCACTGCAGGCGCCAAAGTAACAAAGACCGACTTCTGCATCAGAAAAGGTGCCTACTCTGCATGTGAGTACCGTCAGCCATCTGAAGAGGAAAGTCGCAACGCAGTCAGGCCTTGGTGCTGATGGTGGCCGGAGACCGGTGCGCTAAGCCCGTAAGCGCGGCGAACGTTACCACCTCTCCGAGACTTTCAGGAGGAACGATTGCGACCTCAGGCTCCCATGGCTCCTTAGCCATCCGACGTCGGCCGAGTGCGGTCGACTCGCGCGATCGTACCGGCGCAGAGATGATCCCTCCAATGAATTCAGTGGCCAGCGTGAACCAGAGCCTGAAGGAAGTCGAGCCTCACCATTGATCTCAACACGCCTATCCCCGCACCCAGCTTCACATGACAAACTCTCCATGTACATAAAAGACGCCAGAATCTCAGTGGCGGCTGCCCAAAACTCACACTTAAGGTTCAGCTACCCGACTCACCGATAAATGTCCAAAAACGGATATTTCTAACCGTCTTGGACGTCGTGCCGTCCGGGTAGGAATCCCACAAGCTTCCCCGGGAGCACGTCTGGTGTTCGGGCCCCTTCCTTGCTGTCCCCCGAGGACAGCCAAAGGACAGGGGCGACTTTTTAGATCCAACCGCAGCTTGGGATTGGTGAACTCGCAATACCCGATTAAACACAAGCTCATCTTGGAGACAGGATCGACGACGACGAGCTGCTTGAGGCCTGAACAAACATGCTGGAGCGTGACGTACTGATGAACAGTGGATCGTGATGTACTGCGCGATCACTCTTCCTGGAATACGTCACGGCATTGAGTGTAATGCCTTACTTACTACGAGAGGCGACCAACATCCTATTGCTGTTGGCAGACTGAAGCCGCGCAGAGGTGACAGCTCCCGGTACCGTTCATAGCGTGCAATGATGTGCCCCGTGAGGCCATGAGGGAATAACAGACAGTGTTCCGCCTAAGAACCGGAGACATGAGTCAAGAGTGGGTTGTCGCTAAATGGACGCCCTGACCGGTATGGAAAAGTACCTGCGCTGAGCTCGCTACCCAAGAGGCCAAAAGGGTAAGGTCAAAGGTCTGCGCAGACGACAAATTCGCAAACGAACCGGAGGCTCCCACGCTCCTCAAACTCTGCCGTACATCGTCGAGGTGCACGCGGGTAGATGATAGAAGGTGACCTGGCGAGTTCGAACAAAAAGGTTTCATAGCCGAGTCAGGTTGCGGCGGACGAGTGGCCTTGGGACATCGCACCGGGCACGGGGGAGCAGAAGGCCGAGGAACCTGGCACATTACCGCGGACGGACGGGATGTTTGCGACGCGGCAATGGTGAACGGAGCTGTTGAACGAGAACTCCGGACGGCTCAGGTCATTAGGGCAGGGGTGTCGTCGATCAACGTGGTCCTTCCCCAGAGTATGGCGACTCGACCTCCCGAGTTGAGATACGGCCTTGTCGCCCAGATTGGCTTCCAAGATTTTGGGTGGACCGGGAGAGTTGCAAAAAATGGGAATGCTGCGACGGGGTGCGCTGAGGGGAACGGAGATTGCTTCTCACCAGGCGCTGCAACCCTCGTTATCGGACGACAGCTGAGGGCAAAGCCGCGTGTCAGCGAGGACGGCTTCGAGAAGCTTTTCGCCGGGCAAGGAGTGTACAATGCTCAGAAAGACGGCTCAAGCTGCCGTCCAACCCACCTCGTAGCAGTAGGCGAACGCACTGTCGGAATACGGTGCTGCATTGCAGGTTCTGGATCAGGGAAGACGTGCATTTGCGAGCTTTGTGGAATTGAAAAAGACAGCTGGTGATTCGTCTTGACAGCATGCGGATGAGACAAGCCCAACCTTGCTAGCTCCGAAATGCTGCTGAGAACGCAAGTCAGTCCGGTGTCTGATGAGAGCCTGACTTCGAGACTAGCATCGAGGCTAATGTACCCAGTGGACTTGATGTACATGGTCAGAATGTCCTTATGGGCCATTCCGGGCCCCGGGAGCATGTTGTTTCGAGGAGGAACGCAGGCGGTGATCATTGGGTTTGTGGTTTTTGAAGGCCAGACGATAGAGCTTATTGTCGACGATGACAGTTGAAAACCATTCGACTGACAGCAGATTTCTTGGATCACAGCCGGATGCTTGCAATAACTGGTGTCCGTGCACAGGACAAAAATGCTCAGACAAGGGCTTCTCAGCTCTGAAAGGGCCCCTGAAGAAACGGCCGGAGATGAAAACGCGGGTGAGATTATGCCGGACCTTCGTCGTGGGACGGAGAAGAAACGGCAAACCCAAGTCGTCCAGGGGCACTATTCGCTGCCACGAGTTTTCGACTGACGATAGCATTTACCCCATACAGGCAAATGTGTGAAGCCCAACAGGATAACCGTCGCAGCTTGTGGTGGCAGGCCGAAGGCCACTGACGAGGGCCGCTTCTGAGGCCCGAGAGGCTAGGCCATGGCGAGCCAACCTGGTGGCCAGTTAAAAGCGAGGGAGAAAAAAAAAAGCCAGAGATCTAACTCTTTCCACACTTCGATCCACGGTAGCAGTGAGAATTCTCCTTTTTGTGCACACCCCCTCCACCCCTGTCGAATGATTTCATTTCTAGATCAAAGACCTGTCGAGGCCATGATTCGTCCACAAGCCAGCAGCTCGCGAATGAGAACACATAATGGTTTTCCTCCCTATGCCGCTCTGGCAAGGCCTCACACAAGGGCAAGACGTCTCAGACATTGAATAAGCCGAGCACAATGTCGCCTTTGGCAATGAAAAATTTGCCTGACATTTATTTGGCGTAATGGGATATGCTTGAGGATCTTCCGGGCTGGGCCGGCTTGCCCGGCTGGCAGATTGGTTGTCGACGGCGCGCCCTGTACTCAGTCGAGTTAGAGGATCACCGCCTGGGCGCGCCGCTCGGGCGCTGAACCGACAGGGGAAAGGCAGCGCTGTCGGTACCGCGTGTGCGGCAGAGTGTTGGCCCGTCCGGACCGCCGCCGTGCAATAACGCGTCCCCTCGATGCCGAAAACACAGCGTGTCATGAAGACGCGAAAACACTTTAACCAGCACTCGTAATGGAGGGGCCGGCGCTATTCAGCCCTGGTAGGCAGGGTTTTCAGAAGCGATCCGGTGCTTCGGCGTGCCCAGAGGGAGAAGTTGAAAAATACAGATGACCGATGGCGCTGACAACGTCATCTGAAAGCCAGGGGTGTCCTGTTCAGGAGAGGGACCAGGGAGAGGCAATATTGACGTCTGCTATGGAACAGTTGCCAATCCGAGCGCGTTCCTCTGGGCAAGGAAGCCATGGCTTTTCGAAAGGAGAAGGGGAGAAAGAATTGACGTGTCTTTTCTGTGGTCAGGGTTGTCTCGTCGGGCAGACATCGTCCACCGGCTCCGGGTTCGTCGGTGATGGGCGGGACAGGGGAAAGAGCCGCGGAGGAGAGGTCCGACATCGAGGCAAGTCGATGCCACGTCGTCCTCGGGCATGTCGCTGACCCCGATACGATGGAGACGAAGCCATGGATGAATGGCAGAGAGGAAGAGTGCACGGCAGTTGCAGCAGCAAGTGAGTCGGGTGTTTGTTTGGCAGCACAGATGAAGCGAGAAAACACCTGGACCGTGGGAATGGTGCTCATGACTTGTTTGAGTTGAGTTGACACTGTTGCGGCGTTTCGAAACGTGGTGCGCGCACAGTCGGCTAGCGAGGCACGAGTTTGATAGCAGCTGCAGCAAAGGTTAATAGCACGACATGTCACACGAATGACCCTTCACTTGCCTCTGGCGACTCGACGTCGATTCCTCGAGATGGACAAGCTCAACTCAAGACGGACCAGGAGGCTGGCCGACGCTTCTCGGAGTGCACGAGGGGTTCGCGTGGAGGGGGCCAGTGGCAGGAAAAAGAAATGAGAGGAGGCCGTGTCTCAAATGCAAGTTGCCCGTCTTCGCCTGGCGTGCCCGCCATCCCATCTTTGGTGGTGGTTGTTCGGCAGCCGGTGGTTGATTAGAGAGAGACATGTGAGCGGGAAGGACCCGATCAAAGGACATCATCTGGAATGGTGAACAGAAAGACCGCGTTCGCAACTGGGATTGCCGGGCCGATGAGGCCCTTGACAGCTGGATACGGCGAAGATAGCGAAGGGGTTATCGTGTCGCCCGAAGTAAAAGCAAGTATCGTATGGGGCAGCTGTTTTGCAGTGCAGGGAATGATGGCGAGAGGTGCAGATGTTGAGGTTGAGGATGGGTTGATGGGAGGCCTGGAGGATTGGATGTGACGCAGGGTTGCAGGATGGCATGACGGGAAAGAGCATCGCCTATGCGGCGGGAATGAGTAGCTGCGAAAATGACTGCTCTGGCGGTTGGTCGATGCTAATAACGCAGTCTATGCATCTTTGACAGCGTCGACAACGTCAATGTCGAGTGCAGGCTTCGTGCGTATAGCAGTATCGTGAGTTGGCAATCAGGTGAGGAGGAGGTGGTGATTTGGACACTCGGAGCTTCTCAGCAAAGGAAGCCAAGCGAGTGGCAGCTGCGTGCGTACCTTTCCTCCCGTGTAGTGCCTTAGGAAAGAGCCGATAGGCTGACTCCCAGCTGCAGGGAAGGAGCCCCTCCCCCTTAGGCACGCCCCCTCCCACCTCCCCTTCCGTGACGCCATTTCGCGTTCAGATCGGTACGTACCGGAGCTGCTGTTGGAGCCACCCCTCGAGCTCAGGCAGAGTTGGGAAGGAGTTGATGTATTCGAACGAATACCAGCAAAAGTAATAAGGTGAGTTGGTATCCGCACACAAGTAAGTACCTGAGCAACTGAGTAGGAGTAGGGCAGGGCAATAGCACTTTCTGGTTAGCGTGTCTCTCCCGCCCCCGTATGATCTGCCCGCAGGATTGCTCTACTCTCAAATGCCCTACCGTCTCTCTGGGCTGCTGCGAAATGAGCTTCGATGCACAACAACCTCTGCATTTTTGGGCGTGGTAGCAAGCAGAGTAGGGGCTGGACCGTGGTGGTCATGCGCCGCCGCCGCATCCACGCCTGCGGAGAGCTGATGGTTGGGGATTGGAGCAAGAAGACTGCGTAGTATGGAGCCAGAGCCAGAGCCAGAGCACGAGCTTAGACACAGCTGCCAGCAGCAACAGAAAATCAATAAAAAGAGACAGCAACAAGGTTTTCAGGCAGACGGGGGACGCGAGGAGACGATGCCGGGATCCATGGGGGTGACCTGTGTGTGATGCTTGTCAGGACAGCAGCTCCATGCCATGCCAAGAGCGCACAGTCGCCGACGGACAACAGCGGCTTTGTTTTGACCTTTTGATGGGATTTGTCTTGCTGCCGCCTGGGTGGCCTACCTTGGGCATCGGCATGCCATCTGGGGCGGTAGGTAGTCACGCAGTGTCCCATGTCCGGTTTTTTTTTTTTGAGGAGCCCTGTCGAGTGAGGACGGGAGGACGGGAGTGAGTGAGGCCATTTCCAAGAATACCTTAATTGCCTAGACAGGTGGTAAGGAAGGAGGAAAGCATGGCCAGGCCCGAGATGCACGAAATGCATCTCCCTCCCTTCCTTCCTTCCAGGTTCTATTGGCAGCTGCCTGCCATCTTCCAATCGGCAGTCGTAGAATTGCGGGAAGGACATGTGCGGCAGGTACCACCTGGAGGGGGAGGTACACCCGCAGACCGTCTCTTTCTCTTCGTACCACCAGACGGGCTTGCGTTTTCACCCGCTCCCAAGACTGCACTTTCCTGCACCCGCCTGCATCTTCCTGTCATTAAACTGGATTGCCTGCCTCGCATCAGAGAGCTAACCAGACGATGGCACTTGCTTGACTCTGATCAGTGCGTCGCAAGTCGAGCCAGCGGTTCCCGCGTCCTGTGTATCCATTTCTTATCCGAAGATCTGTCTCAGAGCTCCCCCAAGATTCGGAAGCCTCAGGCCGTGACAAGGGACAAAAAAGTGACTGAGCAGTTCTTCGAGTCGGCGCACGTACCTGACTGACCTAGGCACTCAGTCAGCCGCCCTGCTGGACGCGGTTGCAGGCCGTCGTCTGCCGGCGTGGCCTTTAAAGATGCCGTGCCTTGCTCGGCTTGGTTTCGTTTCTTGACTGGCGCAGCCACTGTTCGCCCAGACTCGGATGCTCTGAACGCACGGCATCGACATCCACTGCCCACCACCAGGGCCCCACTCATTCGATGGACCGTATCTTGGTTCTAATGCTTTTCTTTCGCATTTTCTTGGATGGCCATCTGCGCGCTATCTACAGCTGGTAAGGCGCGGCGCAAGGCGAGCAGGCAAAATGTACGTAAGGTAAGGTACCTCTACGCTCGATGCGCCCCACTTGGAGGCTCCGTCGCCGCAGCGTGCCTGTGTGTATTTGATCCGATGTACCTCACCGGGACCTTCTACCTCGAGGTACCTTGGTTAGCATATACGGCGGACGTTTGGAATGGGCTTAAGGTGCAGAAACTCAGAGGCAAGTTGGTTGTAGCTGCATCTCTGTGAGGATTCCATTGCATCTTTACGAGATGCACGCTGCCTGCAATGTAAAGGTGAGGAAGGAATGAGACGGGAGGTGGGTATCAGCCGTGGAAGTAAGGCACCTTAACCAACGCATCTCTAAAAAGAAGGAAGTACCTTAGCCTCGACGCATGGCAAGGAAGGCGAGGGCGGAAAGGTACCTACCTGCCTACCTACCTACCTTGTCAAGAAGGTCTCTCCCTCCCTTCCACACCAGTGAACGAACAGACTCACACCACCCAACACACTCATACTCCAGTATCTGCCTGCCTGCCCTGCCTGGGCTGGCTGGGTCTGCTCCTTCTCACCCGACGCCAGTGCCAGATCCAAAAAGTAAGAAGTCACGAATCACACGCCCCCCCAAAAAGGTTCAGGTCGCGCCTTCCCTGGGACTTTCCCTGGGCAGGTAAGGTAGTGTGGCCCTTCCCTTCCCTTTGCCTTTCCCCATCCGCTGCCCGCACACTCCACGACCAGTCCCGGTGCTGGTAGGTGCAGCCCAGTCCTGTCCAGTATTCGTACCTTAGGTACGGCGGAAGGTACCTACCTGCCTGCACAGCGAGCGCCGCCGCGCCCATCGCCAGAACCCGGTCTGTCTTCTTCTCTAGCTTTCCCTCCCTCTTTCTCCATTACTCTTACCTCCTCCCCATCCCACTTCCATCATTCTTCTCTTTCTTCCCCTTTTCCTTTAGAGTTGCACCTGTCTGCCCTCTTGCTGCTGTCTCTCTGCCTGTCTGCGCGTAGTCTGCCTGATCTCTCGTCTGCTGCTCTGCGTTGTGCTGCGGTTTTTGCAAAAAACGAAGCATCCTTTCTAGCGATTGTCTTGGTTGCAAAAGTCGTGCCTCTGCCACTGCTTTTTTACTACCCTGACCGGCCTCACGTCACCACTGACTGAGCGAGATCCACGTCCACGGCCCTCACAGCTACGGAAAAAAAAATCTCTGCGCGCAAGTTCCTTGTCGGTTTCTCCCCTCGCCGTTTAACCCCCGAAAAATCTTTCACAAGAGAAAAATTACTCTTCAGTAATCCTCCCCCCATACCCTCTTTCTCTTTCCCCTCCCCTTACGAGTCGCACGACGTTTCTCCTGGTTATCCGGAAAAAGAGTCTTTTTGTTGGCGCCCAAAAGTAAGTCCACCTCTCCGTCTTCCTTTGTCTCTCCTCCTATTCGACAATTCCCCCCTCCGCGTCGTCGCAGTCGCAATCGCAGTCGCAAAGATCGGCCTCGAGCCCGGTTTCCCCGTCTTCGGCATCTTCGGCAATCCTTTGCTCGAGGCACTCGACGCCGCAAGCTTCGAATTGGCAGAGCCACGCCCGACAGTGGCCGGGCCGGACATAGGACTGCAGTCTTGGGCGCATCGAACGACCCCTCCATGCGTCGTGGATCATCCTGGGTGTTGGCTGTCGATCGTCCAACCAACGTCGACTCGATTCGAGCTGAACATCGCGACCTGAACGGCATTGCGCGGCGGACGCAATGCCAACTGCGACGTAGTTCGATGCCTCTCTCTCGCAGACTATGGCAACGTCGCTTCGGTACCCCGCTCACGATCCGCCCACTACGCCGCTGTACCTCGCCTACCCGCCTTCGCGCAGCATTATTCAGCTGTGCATAATGGAGCATCACCATTTGACAGCTGTCATCTCGACCCCAACGATCGATACGGCGTGGTGGGAGTTGCAGAAATCGGACGGCACCATGCCGCCGCAAAACAACGAGAAAAGCGCAAGGCAACGTCATGAGTCACTACGAGAGTTCGAGCTGCAATGTAACTGCTGCAAACGTATGGAAAGCTGTGGGCGCATCTCTCGTTCACTTGCCAACGTACAATATGCCGCCCCCGCCGGAGATCAATGTCCTCGGCATGTCTCACTGCGGCAGAAAAATACTTCGACTAGGACAAGCCAATCGAGACGCGCCCCTCAATGTATGCGGCAAGCGCAATCGCGAGAATGCGTTGGAATTGGCAATGCCTTCATGGCAGCTGCCTACGTGCGGGTCGATGCTGCCAGCGACCGGCGTGGCTGCTTCGTGGGCGACCCGCACGCAGGGCTCGGCTTGAACTTGCTGCATGATCAGCCCTGTGGCTGAACACCCGACCCGAGCCTGCCAATTTTCGTAGCTCATGACTGTCGAATGCGACTGCGACTGCCGACTGACTGCCCGCGACGCGCTGACTACACACGACCGACAGGTGATGCTGACCGTAATCGCAGGTTCCCATTTCGGATCCTTCCTTTGGCCCATTTCAGGATCTTCGGTGAAAGGTTACGTTTAGCCACGGCATCTCTTGGTTTCCGGTACCCGGCGCAAGTCTAGGAGATCCAAAAGTCGAATTCGAAGCATCGCTCGGGCTTGTTCTTAATCGGCGGCTGTAGCATTTTTGGCACGAATACCCCGAGACATCTCGATCTTTCGTTTTTCTACGGGGCGTGCTGGCGTCTGAGAGAATCGACTTTTCACAAAGTGCTTTTCGGAGTATCGGTTTTGCGTCTGAATACAGTTCATTCTGTTCGATTCTCAAAACCAACCCAACCTATTGAAGGAAGACGGCAACACTGCTTGAATTCCTCGTAACGACTTATCATTCCAATCCACGAATTGTAGGTTCACAGATCCGCAGCCCAAGCAGTGCGGACAGCATTGACTGACATTTTCTGCTACCAGTTTCGAACGACTTCACCATGGAAGGTCTCGCATACAATCCCGCTCAGGGCAACGGTGCCCCTCCCCCCAACGCCAATGGCGACGGTTTCGGCACCCCGGTCTCTGGTGGCATGCCCTTCCCCGGCAACAACGGATCTGGAGAGATCCCCGGTGGTCAGGCTCCTATCCAGGGCGACGCGAATAAGAACACTCTCTGGATGGGCGAGCTCGAGCCCTGGATGGACGAGAACTTCATTAAGGGCGTCTTTCTCACTGCCACTGGAGAGCCTGTTAACGTTAAGGTTATCCGCGACAAGACGTCTGGCAACGCTGGATACTGCTTCGTCGAGTTCACGTCCAGCGATGCGGCCAGCAAGGCTCTCGCTCTCAACGGAACTCCCGTTCCCAACTCCAACCGTGCCTTCAAGCTCAACTGGGCGTCCGGCGGCGGTATCAACGACCGTCGTGACGACCGCGGTCCTGAGTACTCGATCTTCGTTGGCGACCTCGGCCCCGAGGTCAACGAATACGTTCTTGTGTCCCTCTTCCAGGCGCGCTTCCCCTCTTGCAAGTCTGCTAAGATCATGACGGATGCCATGTCGGGACAGTCGCGCGGATACGGATTCGTCCGCTTCACGGATGAGCAGGACCAGCAGCGCGCTCTTGTGGAGATGCAGGGAGTTTACTGCGGTAACCGCCCCATGCGTATCTCGACTGCCACCCCCAAGAACCGCAACCACGGTCCCTACCAGCACCACGGCAACCAGATGATGGCCCCTGGCCTGCCTCCTCACCAGCAAGGATTCTACGGGGTTCCTTCTCCTGCCCAGTACGGCGGTGCTTACGGAGCCCCCTACAACCCCCCTGGCCAGCAGATGAACCAGTTCACTGACCCCAACAACACCACCGTCTTCGTCGGTGGCCTGTCCGGCTACGTGACTGAGGACGAGCTCCGAAGCTTCTTCCAGGGCTTCGGCGAGATCACCTACGTCAAGATCCCTCCCGGAAAGGGCTGCGGTTTCGTTCAGTTCGTCCACCGCCACGCTGCTGAGATGGCCATCAACCAGATGCAGGGATACCCTATCGGAAACTCCCGCGTCCGTCTGAGCTGGGGCCGTAGCCAGAACAACTCTGGCGTCGGCACTCCCTACCGCCCTGCCCCTCCCCCGCCCCACTACTTCGCTCCCGCCCCCGGCCCCGGCGCCTACGGCCCTGCCCACTTCGGTGCTCCTGGCCCTCACGGACCCCCGGGACCCCAGGGCCCTCCTGGTGCCCCTCCTCAGGTACGATGAATCCCAAAGGTCATCTGCGGCGTTGTGTTCCTAATCAAGTGCTGTAGTAGAATGATGGTCTGATGGGCCTCTAGAGCGGCCTCATTCCTGCCCTCGACCTCCTCATGGCCGCGGGAAAGAAAGCGAAACACCTCTCATGACTGTCTTATTGCTTACACTCGAACTTCTTACGTCGTTTTCGTTCATCCCACCGCCTTGGAACTTTTACGCTGCACGATGGATACCTGGGCGAATGACACATTTCTTTGGACTTTTGATCTTAGGCATACGGTTAGCGGACACGACTGTCAGACGTCACGAGAACGACCAATGCATGCTTGCTTTGCGGCTTTAGTTATCTCTGGACATCTGGGCTTGTCTCGAGAATCATCTCGATGGGCTCCCCGGGCCCGGTTGCCCCTTCTGTTTGTCTACCACACACGGCACTTGCCCCCAACAGAGATTTCCTAGCTTTTTTTCAGTTTGCTTGCACGTTGTCTGTTTTGCGTACTTGTGACACTTCCTGCGCGTGACTGTAGCCTGTCTGCCATCGTTCGTTCTTTGCTCCTGTCGTCGCAGTACAATACCCCCTCTTTCGTTAGGGCATGTTGCGCTTTAAAGCCCTCTTGTTTTAACAATTTTGCTTTTCCCTTCGTTTACGTGGAGAGGAACGGCGGCCTGGCGTTGTACAGCTGGCAACAAAAAGATGGACTATGGATTGGGTGTTCAAAAATACTAGTGTGAGGTTGGCGTGGCTGGCTACACGGGCGGGATAAAAAATTGGGACGGTCTGGCGGGTGTACCACGACAATGGCGTTGGGGCGGGTGTGAAGGGAATGAGGGCTCTGACCCTGCATAGAGAAATAAGATTGATGATTTGAGGTTCATGAGGCGTTCGTTCCTGGTTTCTGTGTGACTTACTTGCGTGTTATCGCGGAAAGGACTCTGAGGGTGCTCTTCGTTGTTGAAAAGAGTTTCGCTTCCTTTGTTTTCTCTGAAGGTATGTCCCCTGAACGCATGGACTTCAGGACAAGTGAGATGCGAAGCATTTGAGCAAGTTCCTGAACTGATCGTGTTGTGTGTCGACTGGAAGGTGCCGATCGAGGGACGACGAAGAGTTGTGAAGGGCAGTTCGGATACCCCGACATCCTGTTCGCCATGGTTGAGTATCGTATGTGTTTGATCGGATACCGGCGATCGTCAGTCGGCATGGCAACATGGGATATTTCTGGATTCTTCGGAGCTTCACCTGAGAAACTCGCCGGGTAGGGAAGAGACCGCAGTCGATGGTCGAATCGGCCCGGTTGAAGGTGAGAGGCCCAGTAGGCTGGGTTGACCCAAAACGATGCGCGAACTCGGATCTTTCCGAGGCCTTCGTCGTTTTCCCGGACGGAGATCATCGTCGAGGGTTGCTGGATCTTGGGCTAATACAATAGCTTTGTTCGCTCTATCGTCGAACCCTGTCGTGGGAAAGAATGGCATCAGTTTGTCAGGCCACACGCTCCGGAGGCCCGGACGGTGCGTTCCACCTGATATCGGACCGAAGCATAGACCCGGCGAACGGGAAGCAGTCTCTCAAGAAGAAAGACTGCTGGTTTGGGCAAGTCTTGAGAAGATGCATTGTCTACGCGCCGTGGGCTAGACGAGAAATGCCGGAGCCGTTGGTTGTCAAAAACGAGGCCAACTGGACGAGGAGAAAATCTCCCCATGTTCACGGGGGCAGGGGGCGAGTTTTTGTTTCGTCCGAGCTGGACGCCAAAAGAGAGGGAAAACGCCCGTGTGGCGAGGCGATGTTTATATATCCGTGAGCTTATCTGGGGAGCTTGGGCGCTTTGGGGGTTGCTGGGACGGCGGGCTTCGGATGGTTTTTTTGGGGTTTTGGATCTGGGGGGACAAGGATGGTTCAGGGGTTAGGTAGCATTAGGGGAATGTGTCGTGGGCAAGCTTCTTTCTTCTTTTTTTCGTTCGTTGAGGAAGAATTGGGAAAAGGGGAAAGGCGAGGTTGGGAGAGGAGATGAAGGGAGCCGTTGATGCCGAGGTAGTTCATTGTTCCTTTGTTCGACCTGAAGATTAGCCGCGAAGTCTGCTTGGCGGCCGGCTGTGGCGCTTCGACCAAGCTTAACTTCGAGCCAACGACGTCTTACAAACAAAAGGGCAATCCGACTTTTCCATCTCAAAGCCTACAACCACAGGCGCAGCAACACCAGCAGCAGAACCTCACAAACGCTCCGGCTGGCGCCCCAAAAGGGGAGAACCATGCGAGAATAGAACGAACGAACGACGGGCGGCCCTTGGACGGGAGGCGGCGCCTCGGCTTGGTCGCACGCTAGACTAGCCGCCATCTCCCAATACAGCAACACGAGCACAACACTACCGAACTCTATGACCCAATACGACGTGCAATAACACCGAAGATCTCTATGTGGTTGCCATTCGCTCCCCCGCGCCGTAAAGATCTTTTTTGCCATGGGGAATGCTTAGCTTGGGATCGGCGCGGCTAGTAGGAGAACGTTTGCTTGTACGCTCTTTGAAGATGGCGAGCTAGACTTGTTCGCTGAGAGAGGGGCTTGGGTTAGACTGCGGAAGGCCGGCGGGAGGGCGCTTGACCTTCGCATGCTCCCCTCAACTCCTCGAAAGACGTTTGTGGCGCACGGCAACGGCTTTTTTTGTCTTTGCTTCATCAACATCAACACGGAATCCTGAATCCTGTCGTGGGCGAAGGAAGGATATAAGCATCCAGTTGATCCGGCGTCAAGAGAGAGAGAAAGGTTCTTCATCCAACTCACTGGCTTGTCATCTCAAGACTTACTCTCTCTTTCCTAGCACTTCATCTTTGTCTCTCCATCTCTGTCTCTCTTTTCTAACTACTAATCCAGTCAACATTCACTGCAGTCTTTCTCTCTTTAAAACCAAAACAGAACAAACATCTAAAAATGCGTTCTCCAGTCCAGCAAGCCGCGATCCTCGCGATCCTTCTCCAATCCACCGACGCCGCGCCCGCCGGCCTCCTTGACTCCCTCTCTGGCGTCACCCAGCTCCTCTCCCTCCCGACCAACTATGTCCAGTCCCTCTCCGGCATCCTGGGCACGAACCCCACCGCCGGCCTCAACGTTCTCAACGCGAACGACCTCCAGACCAAGCTCGGCGCCATCTGGGGCTCCAAGTCCGGCGGCTCCCCCGACTTCTACGGTAACATCCAGAAGCAGATCGGCCAGGGCATCGTCCCCGCCGGCCTCCTCTCCGGCTTCCAGGGCGTCCTCAGCAGCGGCGGTCTGCTCGGCGGCAGCGGCCTCCTCGGCCTCGGTAGCGCCGACCTCACCTCCATCGTGAACAAGCTCGTCGGACCCCTCACCCCGCTCGACTCGACCAGCAACCTCAACCCCCTCAACCCGGCCAAGCCCATCTACCCCAAGAAAGACGCCGCCGACGCGCCTTACTCCCTCACCGAGCAGCAGCTCCGCCAGGCCATCTACATCCCCAAGTCCTTCACCTACGGCCAGAAGCCCCCCGTCATTTTCGTCCCGGGCACTGGCACCTACGCCAACGAGGCCTTCGGCGGCAACCTGCTCAAGCTCCTCACCGGCGTCCCCTACGCCGACCCCGTGCTCCTCAACGTCCCCGGCGCCCTCCTCGGCGACGCGCAGGTCAACTCCGAGTACGTCGCCTACGCGACCAACTACATCAACGGCATCACCGGCAAGAACGCCAGCATCGTCTCCTGGTCCCAGGGCGGCCTCGACACCCAGTGGGCCTTCACCTTCTGGCCGTCCACCCGCGCCGTCGTCTCCAACTTCCTCCCCGTCTCGCCCGACTTCCACGGCACCGTGCTCGCCAACGTGCTCTGCCTCTCCCCCGGCGCCGGCGCGCTCAACGCCCCCTGCGACCCGTCGGTCATCCAGCAGGAGTACACCTCCAAGTTCGTGACCACGCTCCGCGCCAAGGGCGGTGCTGACGCGTACGTGCCGACCACGACGTTCTACTCTGCGCTGCTGGACGAGGTCGTCGAGCCGCAGCAGGGCACCGCCGCCTCCGCGTACATCACGGACGCGCGCCGAGTGGGTGTTACGAACGTTGAGGTCCAGAAGGTCTGCGCCGGCCGCCCTGCTGGTGGTGTTTATGGACATGCGACCACGCTCTTCAACCCCCTCACCGCCGCGCTCGTCAAAGACGCGCTGCAGAATGGCAGCGGCCCCGCGCAGATTGGCCGTATCAACTTGAATGATGTGTGCAAGGACTTCATCGCGCCCGGGCTGAACCTCGAGGACGGTGTTGCTACCGCCGGCTCGATTGTGGCTGCTGGAGTGAGGCTGTTGGCGTACCTCCCCAAGTTGATTGGCGAGCCGGCTTTGATGGGCTACGCTCGTGCCTAAGTTAGCAGTCGAGACGGAGTTTGGGGGCTGAGTGTTGGGTAGTGGTGTGAGTCTGGGAAGGGGTTATGGTGATTTTTTGGAGTTCGAAGGGAGCGAGCGTGGGTGTGTATACTTCATAAAGACAGTTTATAATATGTTTCAATGTTTATAGAAAGTCGACTATTTACCTACACGTTTCTGCGTTTCGCCCTTTGCTAAATATGGCACTTAGTGTAGTCAGCCAAACGCAACTGCCGGTAGATAGATGAGCATTGTCTGCTGATTGGTTATTAGTTTGAAAACATTATTCCTAAAAATATGCCGTTAGAATGGTTAACTGCTGTCACGACTTTCCTTCCCGCTTGAACGCCATCCTCTGATGCTATTCTTTTTCTGGTAGATGCTGGGGCTTTGCAACTTACTTGGCGTTATCGAAGCCACCTAGCTCAACAAGCTCGCATTATGCGTACTATGAACTCTTATTTAACCAATCCTCTGCTGGCAAAGGGTATCTGATAGCCACAAGTCTTGGTCAATATGTACTTTCCCCCGGGCTACGACCCATTAAGACCCCTATGTAGCCTCTTTCTAGAGACCGCGTGTCCAATCATCTCAGTAGGTCATGTTACGGGGGATGGAGGCTGGAGCAAAGTCTCATTTGCCATATACACGGTATACTTGCCAGTTGCGGTCGAAGCGGAACGGACTATATAATTGCGTCCCTGACACTGCTACTCATAGCCTCGTCTCGGCTAACGTATGATCCCACGTTTAAGTCTGCGCCGTACAATTTACATCTAGTGCAACAAGGCTACCAAGGTCTCGGACTGAACGGTCGCCGCGGTCAACAGAGATCCTTTCTCGTTTCTATAGAGCCCCGATTATCGCGATGGCGCCTCTCCATCCCAGTATCTCTGACTGAACGGAGATCTGTGCTGATACCATTAATTGACAAGACCAATGACAACCGATCAATCGCAGGACCTCAATACGACAATCCGCTTTAAGGTCAACCCTCAAACTTGGATCAATTGAAAAAGGGGGGTTGATATAGGGGGGCCGGCCGACTTATTGTGGCTTGTCCGACACTTGTCGATTTTGATGGAATAAATGTTATGTATTCGAGAACATGAGCAGCGAGTGCAGAGAGCGGGAACCTTTAGTTGAGCTGTGTGTTCTAACGATTCCTCATAATGCAGCGGTCATCGCACACGTCGGAACTCACGACAACAGTAATAGCAGGTGCCTAAGAGGCGTCTCTTATGACCTTTGTTGGTTCTAAAAATCTAGGTTCGCGTTTGAGAGCCTTGACATAGACGTCATACCATATACGGTCCCTATCGCCATCCAGCAGATCTCAGACGTTTGGGATTAAAGAATTGCCAGTGCCTTTGAGAGCCGTTCGTATTGATTTGGTGCTTCAAAAAGGGTTTTGTGAGTCAGTCAGACGTCAGCTTCGGGGCAGTACCGCCCGCAAATGCGATATGGCTAGGGCAGCTTTGCAATGGCCTGGTGCCGTTGCTTCTTTCCATGTCGCGCCCCCCGAGTTGTCCAGACCATCGAAACTAGTCGCTAAAATGGGCTGAGGGTCTACAGCTTCACTTTGGTGAAGAGGCGGTGTTGCCTATATCCTTTAGACCAGACATCTACCATCCAGGAACTACCAGCATACGTGTGGGAAAAGCATCATTGCCTTTACCTTATAGCTATTCTTGGAACACATTGTACTGGCTTTGCGCCTTATCGCCAGCAAAAGCAAGGGAATAAAGCTTGGAACAAGTCTCCGCAGTCGACGGAGACCCTGCTTCGTTCCAGCAGAGCCTGGAATATCGCGAACGGGCCGCTCTAGCGGAGTAACTCGGACTCAATCGGGGTGCCGAAATGCGCGCCGACCCCGTTAATCACCCGCTTAAATGGCGTATCAGAAAGGCCTTGAGACCGGAGCGACCGCCCCCTCGCATAGATTGTCGAGAGAACCTTATTCTGAGAATATCCTCTTTTCATCACTTTAGGAAAGAGATTTCGGTGATCAGCCACAATGTGCTGCTCAACAATATGACTCGTACGAATCTTCTGCACGAGGTACAAAATTGAACGACGAAGTACAAATCCCGTCCGCTGCCGCTCAATTGTGCTTCAGACGAACCTCTAGAGAACCAATTTTCTTATTGGATAAGCGGTAAATCAGTTACTTCTGCATTTGCATTCGATCATTATCAGTCCACACCATGAAGTCAACTCTGATTGCCGTTGCCCTAGCGCAAACTGCGTAAGTTTGGCCTTCGAACACCTCTCAAGTATTAGCTGCAGTAGGTTGTTAACGTACTGATTGGTCTGCAGCATTGTCCTTGCTGGTGTGTACAAAGGGTACACGTGCGTCATGTCAAACGGCCAAATCAACCCATCAAACAATCTCTGCAATGACGCCTACGGAACACCCTTACCTGGCCAAAACGGCGTTGTAAGTGTTCGAATACATGCTATTTCTCGGGGCCTACCCGTTACTAATAATAGAACAGTGTTGCATTTCCCAACCAGAGTACAAGGCGAACTACGACACGGGCTGCGCCAATAATGGGGGAAAAGTTAACCAAATTGCCGACTGCTAAAGGACTTGAAGAGGCTGTATGCCAAGTTTGTATGTAGCGCTCTAGGTCGATGTCGATCATAAATGATTCGATTGTTTCTTAAAGGTACAAAATTAGCCGAACCAAGCTCAGCAAGTTGAGATGTCTTGTCTCTAGCACGCAAATTTCCGAAATCCCTCCTCATCGTTCAGCAATGTCCACACCGGTTTAGATACTGAGAAGATCGCTTCAATGGGTTGCGACGCGGCAGATTTGGTAGCCCCATCTGCATTTCTTTCACGAGCCTCCTCTGGTGGCGATGATACCATCCACGCCAACCAATCCACCAAAGATACCTCCGTGAAAGGGGGAGCAACAAGAGCAGGTCTGACAGGGTTCCCGACCAAGTCCTTCTCGAAATCGACACCGGAATACATGTCGTGTTTGGACCACTGACTGACGGTGAAGTTACCCGTGCCGAAGTCAAAGTCCAACTTGACGCGGCTCTTGTCAGGTTGCGCTGCAGACCACGTGGTGGTCTTCTCCATGCGCGTCCTGTCCATCGATCGCACTAAGTCGTGGATTACTTCTGCCACCTCCCAGAGCTCGCCGTCCGCGAGAGTGGAATGTTGGAAGCGGGTCAGAATATTTAGAGATGCATTGCCAAAATATCGAGAGCCTAGATTGAGCCTCGACGGATCACGGGTGTCGATCGAACCCCAAAATCCCTGGCGCAACTCGGAGGCGGCCGACGACGGCGGCCCTCCCTGCGCTTTGAGCAGACGCAGGCGGGCTTTGTAGGTGGCCTGGCAGAGGTACGCAGACACAGCCTCAAAGGAAGAGACCCAACCTTGTCCAGAGGGATTCGTGGCCTTCTTCTTCAGCAGTGAAAGGTCCTCGCTGGAAAAGTGCAAAGTGTGGCCAACAACTGGTGGATTGCTCATGGGTGAAGTATTCGGCACTTCGACCGGGTTCGGCTGGGACTTCGGATCTTCTGCGTACCAGAACAGCGGGTTGCCATCGAGAGCGGCAAGACTTTCCTCCGCAGACATGGCATCGGGTGCCGATAGGTAGTAACTAATCTGCGGCGGGGATGACAGGGACAAGAATTGATGGACTCTCGTCCAATCTCGCACAAATTGGAAGAAGCCGCCAGCGTCACAGACCATGTGATGCAAGCGGATTCCCAAGGCCACTCCGCCGCACGCGAAGCGAGTATGTTGAATTGCGAGGATGGGGTCCCTGCAGACACCTTCAACCGTGGCTTCGAAAGGCGGCATCAAGAAGTTGCCGGAGCCCGGCAGGTTTTCAATGGTCATGCGACCCGATTGGGTCCGAGCAGCGATCTCGCTCAGGGTTGCATCGCACTTTGCCTGCAAGAAAGCAACACTTTTCGAGAAGGCGCCGACCTCGAATGTATGGGAGACTGTGTTAAACAGAAAGCGGCCCGTGAGGTGGGGATAGTATTTGAGAAGACGTGTGAGTGAAAGTCGCAGCGCTTGCACCGACATGAAGTCCTCGACGGAGTTGCTTTCGGGCCGTTCGTAGATGAAGACTACGTTGATCGGAACAGTTGGAAAGACCATGTGATCGATGGGCCCGAGAAGTACCTCAGAACCGAGTGTTGCCTCAGCCTCGGGATTGTATAGCTCGACGGCAGAGACAACAGAGATGCTCATCTTGGGCGTGTTAATGAAAGGGCAGATTCTGTACTGAAGAAGTACTGAAATGTTGCGATTTTCTAGTTTTCAATACATTTATAGTGTAACATAACTTGTTGAGTAAATATCATGACTAGTACGCAGTAACACGGTTTGGACCAATTGCGTTTGGACCCCGAAGTTGCTCATTATGAGTCATCTGCTGTAGTCTAACGGGTCCCATTTCGACGCTTCCAGTGGCAATGAGGAAGGTTCTTGGCTATTGTAAACTATAACAGAGCTGTTAGGTTCACCTTTAGGTCATTTGTAACGCAACTGCCCAGATACAAACGCGGGGCCTTTTTGAGTGAAGCTCATAAACCAAGAGCATCGCTACCTGGGATTTGTTTCTGAAACAAAGAGCAGAGTGGTTGTTTAGAGTCTGGCATGACATTCGCAATAGTCTAATTAGGCAAATCTGATCTCTCCTTGTCCCAACTACCATTAAGCAGCCAAGAAAGACCGTCGAGTGTGACCTTTTTAATCCTCCGACTATGACACTCTGGCCTCGGCAGCGACACCCACGCTGTGTGGCTTTCATTCTCGACCGCCGAAGTTCGAGACTCAACGCCCGGCAATTCCGAAAGCCATTTGTTGTAGATCAGGCAATCGTCGCGAAACGGATCGAGTGTCGTGTAATAGGTGAAGACCTTGGGCGGATGGTTCTTGGCAATTGCCGGGTTTGATGGGTCCAGGTGAATGGGCGAGAACCATGGTGTATTGACGGCAGTGCCGAGTAGCTCCTCGAGTTCTCGGACCATTGCACTGGTCTGGCCGGTACCGTCGCCGTTCTCCTCACGGGACTTGAACATCTCCCTGTAACGCGGCGGCAGCATCGTCTCGGTGGCGAGCATCGGGATGCCCGAGAAGATCGCCGTGATGGGACTTCTCAAGGGGCTGAGACCATCGAAGCCACCCAGCCCGGCCGAAATCGCCGCGGATATCCCACCGATACTTGCAGCGGCACCGCCGCCCGCGCTGAGACCGCCAATAACAAAGCCACGCTGCAGGTCAACTTTGACATCCTCGGCTTCCAATATTCCGCCGTTCAAGTGCTTCGCATGAGAAAGCCAAGCGCAGACTTCCCAGGCAATTTGTACGGGCGCTGGGAATGGTTGCTCCGGGAGTTGATTGAGGGACGGGCAGGCGACGACAGTTGGAAACATGGATGCGAAGCCTCGAGCGGGTGCGAGGACGATGTCTGGGCTGCCGACGGCGAAACCGCCCCCGTGAAAGTATACGATAAGAGAAGCTTGCAGAGGCGAAGGCTGGCCTTCGACTACCTTTGGCCAAACGACTTTCGTGCGGTTCACTTGTCCATCTGGTAGCGGGATGTCGATCCAAGCTTCGCCTAGATGAGGTGGACAAGGGCCGAGCAGCTCGAGACCGGCGGCCTCGGCTTGGGCCATTGCCCGGCGTTGATCTTCGACGGAGCTGTCTTTAAACAGCATTGCGACGTAGGAGAGGTTTTGAGAAGTAGTGGAAGATAAACCACTGTAGAGATGTAGCTAGTGGCGTTTCGTAGAAATGTGTTTGTTCCAGCGCGTTGGATAGGAGATGGAAAACGAATAACAAAGGATATCTTACACTCGCGGCCATATTATGTCGGCAGTTGCTTCCAGGCAGCAATATTCCATTGAGAGTTGCGACGCGTCATTGCAATAGGCCTGCCATTTCTCACCCGATATTCTCGCCTATCATTGGATTGGAATATCTTGGCAGCGCTCGTATTCTTATCGTGGCTGCTGACCACCACGCGATTGTTACACCATGCGGTACTCCCCCAAATTACTCGCTCGTTTCTTTGAATCCGTGCCAAGTGTGCGTAATCACTCACGCAGGCGAAGAAAATTGAAATGGACATCAGTCCACCTAATACCAGAACATTCGGTCTCCTCCAATAAGGCTTCTATTAGTATAAACCAGCCGGCTGCAGATTCCAAAGACATTATCTTCATTAGCTATTTAATCAACCATCAGATTATAACCTAAGTATGCATACGTCAAAAGTAAGGATGCATGAAACCATATCTGGTCTCATTTGTTCTAATGGCTTCTTGTTTATCCCCGTAAGTGCTTACTAGTTGATGTTGGTTTAATTCTTCTACTTTTATGCATCAACAGTAGCTTATCAGTCTCTAAGTGGTGAAGTTAAAGCAAAAGAATCGAAATCTCCATGAATTCTCTATGAAGCCTATGTAAAGTCTTGACTTAGTCTGGGTAGATCCAAATGAAGATGACATAGGGCGCCTAACTCCATGCTTTGACATGACCAGTTGTAAGATCAGGACCAAATGCGGTGGATCATTCCATATTGTTACGGCATCCAAAGCCACGGAGTCAATCCTTGTGCGGTACGCTACAAATCTATCAGAGGTACTCGAAATGCTTTGCCTGAAGCACTCTATCAACAACGTCCTCCGGATCGGCCCCCATTGCCCTGGCTGTGTCCCTCTCATACCGAACAGGAGACAACGGGTTTGGCCCCGCGGCGCGCAAAAGCTTCTCATGGACGTCATGTATTCTCCTTTCCCACGACCCCGACAGAGTATTCAGCAGGCTCTCGAAGCAGCTAGAGATCCACCGGCACAGCTCCACCGGTACCTGCACCGGCGAAAATCTCAGTTCAATGCTGAGCGTCTGATCCATCTCCGGAACCACGGAGATCCAGACGTCAGCCGAGTCTGCGCCTCGCCCGACACCGACGATCGCGCACTCGGTATCTCCCAGTCTGATGCTATCGCCCATCGCCTCGTGATTTTGGAACAGAATGGCCGAGTTGAACCGGCTCGTCGGCCACTGCGTGCAGTGCTTCACAATAGAGCGGAACCCGACATGCTGATGCGGAAGGGATTGGTTGTACTGGTCTTGCAGCTCCGTGACGAGAGTCGCCATGGTCTTGGTGCCATCGCCCATGGCCGCTCGCATGGGCACCAGATTGATACACGGGCCAGGCACCTGTTCCGCGCTACCGCGAGGAAATGTGCCAGAGAAGCGGTTAGCGCTCACGAAGCCGAAGACTACGTCAGGGTTGTCGAGCACCTGGGAGAGAACAGAGGACCACGCGGCCTTCAAGACCGTCGCAGGAGTTCCGTTGGGGCTTGCAAGATTTCCGGTCGGCACCTTGAATGATGTAAGGTGTTGGTTCTGCTGTGCATTTGACACAGGCTGGTGCTGCCTCGTGCTGCCGCTGGGTGCCAAAGGGTGAGACATGGAACCATTCAACAATTTTCTCCAGAAGGCTTGCCCCTCGGCTACTCCATCAGCATTGGCAACGTAGGACGACCACTCATGAAAGCTTGGATGCCTCGTTACGATGGCCGTCCCGGCGTACGCAGTTTTCAGATCACCCAAGAGGTGGCCGAGGGAGACGGCGTCGTATTGAGCATGATGGAAGGTCAGCTTGAGGCGTGTGCAGAGCAACCCACTGTCATCGCTGTGCAGGTCAAAGTGAGGAAGGATATCAAGCATATCCGACGATACGGAGACTCGGTGCTGGCTCGTCTCGCCTGCACGTAGCACGTGAATCTGCTCCACCGGCGGGTTCCGCAGCGTCACCTGTAACAGGGACTGCTTGTTCTGGATGAAGACTGTTCTCAGGATACCATGATGGCGGATGACTTGCTCGCAAGCTTCTCGCAGCTTAGCGTGATCTAGGCTCTGCTGCTTGGGCCCTGCGAGAGGTTCAAGGGTAACGGTTGCAACCATAGTTCCACAGCCAGGAACATGCTCTATGGCGAGCATGAGCGCCTGAAGATCTGTTGCCAAAGAGACACCCTCGATATTAGATGTGTCTAACCATGTCCTCGTCTTCGCCAGAACGCCCAGGTGAGGGAAATCACGCGGCTGCACAGAGGCGAGCTTCTGCGAGACACCGGCCTTGCGGTCACCTGCAAGCTGGCCAATCTTCAGCGCCATCTCTGCCAGAGTCGGGTGCTTAAAGACATCGACGACGCCGAGACGGTGTCTTGACTTCCTCAGGGCCGTCACAAGCCGCATGGCCCGGATGGAGTTGCCTCCGAGGACGAAGAAGTCATCTTGGGGCCGAATCGACTGAGGTGGAACACCGAGCAAAGCAGCCCACGTGCGCTGCAGCAACAGCTCGAGATCTGTTAGCTCGCCGCCAGAAGCAGCTTTCGGCTGCACAAGGCCACTGACGCCCTGCTGTCGTCCATCAAGACGATAAGACAGTTTATCGGACGTAGAGAAGCCGCTTGCCATCGTGCGCAGAGCTTTACGATCCGTCTTCATCGGCCCGACCACGGGAAATTTCCGCAAAGGAATGAAGACCTCTGGCACCATGTAAGACGGCAACACTTGTCGAAGGGCTGTTGCGGCTGCCTCGGCCGCCTTCGGCATGGCTGAGAGGACGTCATCGCCGAGCCCTGACGCTGGGAGGGTTGTGGCATCCTTGCTCGACACTTGACAAAATGCAGCCAAGGTTTTCTCTTGGCCTGGGCCTTCGAGAAAGGCGTCGACCACCCATTTCGCGTCTCCCATCGTCTGTCGGTTGAGATGGTATTCGATCTCGCCCATCTCAATTCTCTGACCTCTGATCTTGACCTGAGTGTCCTTCCGGCTCTCGTAGACAAAGGAGTCTGCTGCTTTCTGCGTGACGAGATCTCCCGTCTTGTAGAAGCGATGATGGCCGAGGCCCATATGCGCGAGCTCGGGATGTCGCGTCCACGCAGGCGCATCGATGAAAGCAGCAGCCATTGCCTGAGGGCTGTTCACATACCCGCGGGCGACGATAGGGCCTTCGATGAGGAGCTCACCGGTGGTTCCCACTGGGACCAGCTCATCGTGATCGTCCGGATCGACAACCCAGTATCGGCAGCCAACGGGAGTGCCAATGTCCTGGATGATGGCGCCGCTCTCGCTGACGGCAACTGGTCTGCCGCTTGAGATGCCCACCTCGGCCGGGCCGTAAACGTCCATGACGCGAGCATGAGAGGCCCAGGTGTCAAGGTTCTCCTGTCTGAGAGCTTCACCGCCCAGTACGATTGCCCGCACGCTCGGGGAGTCTTGCGGGCTGAATAAAGTGGCATACGTCGGCGTACATTGCACGTAGTTCGCGCTGGTGCGTCGTATTGCGCCGGCGATGTCACCGGACGCTTCCGCGTCGGACGGCATACACACACAGGCTCCATTGTACAAGGCAAAGATGATGTCCAGGAGACCGAAGTCGAAGACCAAGTTGTTCAGCTGCAGAATGCGGCTTTGTGGTGTGACACCCATGATGCGCGGTATCTCCTGGGCGGTTGTAGCGATGCCTTTGTGTTCGAGCACAATGCCTTTAGGACGCCCCGTGCTTCCAGATGTGTACACGAGGTAGCCGGCGTGGTACGGATCGATTGTGAACGAACTCAACTCATCGAGGACATCGGCATCGTCTGGTTTGAAATCTTCGAGAGCCGTCATGTCCACCAGGTCAACGGCGCCGCCTGGAAAGCAGTTATTTATCGTGTCGACCCTCTCAGGTTTGTTGACAAGAATCAATGTAGCCTCCGCCTCTCTCAGTATGGCCGTTCGACGTTCTGGTGGGTGGTTGATATCCAACGCCAAGAAGGCGCCGCCAGCTTTCCACACGGCCAGCATGATGACGACGGCGCTCGTTGTCTTGATGCAGCAGAAGGCAACGACCGTCTGGCTTCGGACGCCATGTTCGATCCGAAGCTTGTACGCCAGGCGATCGGATAGACGATCCAGCTCGCTGTAAGTCAGATCACCGTCCCACGAGCAGACGGCGGGAGCAGATCCTTGCGAGCGAGCCATGGCCCTAAAGGCGCTGACGACGTTTGAGTACGCTGCCGTTGCTGGGGGCTCTGCATTCCATTGCTTCAGGAGATCTAGAGACCCAGCTGGCAAAGAGGAATGCTCGTCAAGATGGACTAGGGGCTCATGCGGTGTTTGGATCATGTACTCGATGACCCTCGCAAAGGTCTCCGCGATGCGCTCGACCAGCTGGTCGGAAACGTGGGAACGTTCGTGTGCCAGCCGAATCGTGAGTCCACTGTCCGAGTAAGAAACTCCAACGACGATGGAGAACTCGGTCGGATCCTCGCCATCCATCGTCTCAACCGCCAGGTGGGCGCCGTCGCCGCCCAGGTCGGCTGGCCAAGCACGCTGGACGGTCATTGCCGTGTCGAACAGTGGCGAGTCTCTCAGGCCCAGATCATCGTGCAGCTCTGCCAGGTAGCAGCCCGAATAGCTCATTGCACTGTAGGCGGCGGTTTTAGCTGCATGCAGCACATCCATAGCAGTCATTGCTGCAGGATTTTCGAGGGAAAACTTGCAAGGCAGCATGGAGATGCAGGGTCCTAGGAGCTCTGCTGTGTCATCGACGCCTTGGAGTACCTCCTGGTCAGATCGAGAGACCCCAAAGCAGACCGTCGAGTTGCCAGTGTGCTTCCACAACACCAGGGCCCATGCAGCCTGCATGAACATCGCGCTCGTAATACCCTGGCCTTGGCAGAAGCTATTCAACCGCCGAGCATCGTTGAAGGTGACAATAGGCCCTCGGGCACGATAGTCCGACGTAGCGGACGGGTCCAGAGGGAATACACATGGCTTGACGCCTTCCAGATACTCTTTCCAATGCTGACGTGCCTCCTGTTCCTGACCTTGCAGCCAGACGACGTAATCTGAAAAGGGCCTACCCGGAGCGACGGCGGCACGACCACTGCTGTTTGCTCGTGCGTATTCCCTCCCGACGTTCCTCCATAAGTCCTGGTATGTTCTTGCAGCAACTATTGTATGGCTGATATCCAAGGCGGCATACACCACAGAGGCGGATTCGCGAAAGAGGGCTAAGTGATGGGGTGGCTTCTTGGGGTCCAAGCCCCGCTTCTCTTGCAATGCCATCACCTGTGCGATTGTCAAACCATCGGCCGGCATCTGGTCGATTGAGACAGATGGCTCATGGTCTTTGAGCACGACTTGCTGAAAGCCGCCTTGGTCAGAGAGACCGTTGGTGAAGACAGTCCGCAGTATAGAGTGCGTCTTACAGACGGCTTTCCAGGCATCTATTATTCTATTGGGGTCAATCTCGCCGTCAGACGAGGTGAGCTTTGACAAGAAGCGGTTGTGGTAGTCATGACCGCTGATCTGGGCAAGAAGGATGCCCTCCTGTGTCGCAGTGCAAGGATAAATCGACTCGACATTGTCCTGGGCAATGTGTAAACTGGCCAACTGGGAATGAAGATGCTCAAGACTTCCCGAAGCCAACTTCAATAGTGGTAAGTCACTGGCTGTCAAGCGGCGCTGGCTTCCGGGAAGTGTAGATGTCATCTCGCGGAAGCAGTTGCCCAGCTCCTGCTGTATCCAATGTGCAACGCGGTCTTGGTGGGCCATGTGGCGATCGTATTCAAGAGTGAACGTGAGCTCGTCGCTCCCCCCGACGGAGGCAAAAAGACTCAAAAGACCAACTGGTTCCGAGTCTCCCGTGACGTTTTCAAGGTGGACTGGGGGTCCATCAGTCCGGATTTTCAGCAGCGCGTCGTCTCGCGTGAATTGCTGCAGGCGTCCGGCAAAGTTGAAAATCAACTCGATATCGCTTCTCTTGAACGAACTTTGCTCACCAAGTACCTCCGACGCGAACTGCTCTGTAGCTGTCTGCAAGGTGTCTAGGTATCCGTCCTTGATGGCCATGACTACATCATCGGCACGGCTGTCCGCTTCCATAGCCTGTAGAGCCAGGGGAAACAGGGTGGTGAACCAGCCGATGGTGCGTGAAGTATCGACGGACTTGTTCGCGAAACCTTTGTCTCTGCCGTGACCTTCACAATAGACCGCTGGGGTGCCTCGATCTGGAAACACGCGTCGGAAGGACAATACGACGGCCGTTAGCAGGAGAACAACTGGGGTCGTGTTGAATGGCAAGTTGCAAGCCGGTCCCATAATTTGCGCCGTCTGGTACTGGTCCAAAGTGTAACTGATGCGGAGCGTGTTTCTCATCTTGGGTGTTACGTTGTCCATCTTCCAGAAACGCCGGTCAGCCTTGGGCCACGGGGACGGCGATGGAGAGGAGACCCGCGACAGCGATGATGCCGAATCTGGCGAGGGCGATGACGATGAGAACACCGAAGACGGCTTGGAAGATGACAAGGGAGACGCGGTACCGCATTTCAGCATATCACGTTGGCTCTGTAGCCAAAGAGGGAAGGGAAGGCTCGGAGGCAGAACGCAAGCATCGTCCTGCAGGATCAGCTCCAGATCCTCCCACAGAATTCTCCATGACATCAGATCGATAACGAGGTGGTGCGCGACTAGGAGTATCGAAACCTGTCCTTGCGGACTGACAATGATATCGGCAGCGAAAACAGGCCCGTGAACAATGTTAAGACTCGACTGAGAGCTGGATACGACGGTCCCTATCTCGGCTTGTGAGCCAACATCGCGGTGTACGCGGAAGCCCCAAGTAGCTTCAACTTCTTCTTGTTGTTGTTTACAGGGAGCAATCCACTGGGTTAGAGTGCTGTTACCCCGATCGTCCTCGACATGGGAGAAGCGGCATCTTAGCATCGGATGGTACGCAACGAGCTTGCCGAGAGCCTTCTGGATGCGAGCGGGCGTCGCCGCTACCGCCATGCTCGGGTGAAGATCCAGCAAGAATGCCTGGTTGAACTGGTTGTGCGCAGCCGGGCCGCCATCCTCAACCAAGAACTTCTGGATGGCAGACAACGGGCGATGCTGAGATTCCTCAACCACATCCATTGCCGGTATGACCGTGGAGAGCGTCTCTTGCGCAGTTTGCTGGACTTCTCTGGCGGCTTCCGCTAGAGTGGGCCTCCGCAACAGATCGGCCACTGCGATCTGGAAGCCTTGCTTTCGACAGCGCGTCGCTACCTGCATGGCTGTGATGGAATCTCCTCCGAGCTGCATGAGCGAACTTTCCCGGCCAATTTTTGACGGGTCGATACCCAACACGGATGACCACGCCAGCTGCAAAGCCACCTCGGCTGGAGTTACGGGGGGCGTCAGGACTTGGTGGTCATCTTTCACAGCCTGGGACGAAGCTGCCTGGGGGTTTGATCGGACAGCGTCAGCGCGGGCGGTTGAGATGTCGACGGTATCCAGAAAGGCCTGGATCTTGACACGATCGACTTTCCTGGACGGAGTGAGTGGGAAGCCGCTGACAACAAGCCATGCGGTAGGCACCATGAATGTTGGAAGACAGCCCTCGACAAATTCTCGGATGGCTTGCAGCTGATCGCGGCTCTCATCGTCGAGGCGTATCCTATTCATCTTTCCAGACTCACTATCATGGCGCTCAAGATGCTGGTCGTCGAATATGAGAACAGCGACGAGCTCTTTGCTTGCAGCCCCATTGCGAGCCTGATGGGTGGTTACCACAACCTTGGAGACACGGTGGTGACTGGCGATAACGGATTCGACTTCACCCAGCTCGAAACGCTGGCCACGAACCTTGACCTGGTTGTCTCGTCGGCCGCCGAAGGCGATGGTGCCGTTTGCATTGTACCGCGCCAGATCACCGGTCCGGTACAAATGATAGGAGGAGTCAAGGCCGCTTTGCCGTTTGGGCACAAAGGAGGGGGGCTTGATGAAGGAGGTTTTGGTCAGTTCCGGCGCGAGATAGTATTCTCGCGCTACGCCTGGTCCGTCGATGAGCATCTCACCCATGGCACCGATGGGTAGAAGTCGACTGGTGTCTTCTGGGTCTACAATCCACACGGCGCAGCCTACCGGCGTTCCGACCGTGTCAGGATAACGAGAATCGGGTGGGAGGTGACCCATGGACGCCACGACGGAAGCCTCGCAGGGCCCCCATGCGTTGAAGAGCCGCAGTTTGTCGCTCCAAGTCTCAAAGATTCTTCGAGTGATGGGCTCGCCGCCAGAGACAAGCGTCTGGAGACTGGGAAGCACGTCCTCCGGCGCGAGGTTGCGCAAGGCTGTCGGGGTCAGGATAGCAAAGTTGACCTGGGCGGACCTGATGTAGACTCCCAAGCCAGACTCCCGGTCTAGATCTGAGGGGATGCACAAACACGCGCCAGCGAGGAGCGAGCCAAAGATCTCGAGCGCGCACGCGTCCCAGGCTGGGACTGAGAACTGCAGAACCGTCGTGCCCCTGCACCAGCCCAACACGTCCGCCCAGGCGGCGAGGGAAGATGCAAGTGATCGGTGCTCTAGGACAACTCCCTTGGGCTGACCCGTGCTGCCACTGGTGAACAAGATGTATGCAGCCCTCGACGAAGGAGTTTTGACATCCATGTATGCTGGAAACTCGGGAACCTGTGTCGCATTCTTCATCCGATTGAGGACAACAGCGTGTGTGACGTAGCCTTTTTGGAAGTCTTGACGAACAGAATCGGACGAAATGAGGATCAGTCGAGCCCTGCACTGGCGCAAGATGGTTTCCTTTCGGCCATCGGGGAGGTTCGGGTCGATGGGCACACAAGTTCCTCCTGTTCTCATGATGGCCAGCAGAGATACTACCAGAGATAGGGATCTCCCGAGGATCACGCATATTGGCTCTTCGGCAGTGACCGCTTCCTGGCGGGCAGCCAAGATCTCGTGGGCGAGGTTGTCGACCATAATGACCAGTTCAGCGTAAGTTGTCTCGCCGTCCCAGGATTTAACAGCCAGCGCATTGGGTTGCTCCGCCGCCCTGGCAAAGACACGGCTGTGAAGACAGACATCCACAGGCGCGCCTGTTGCAAGTCCTCGACTGTTCCAGTCCATTAGCTCCAGCGTATCGCCAAAGTTAAGGCAGGGCAGCCGCTTCAGCGGGGTTGACGGAGGAGAGGTGACAAGTTGTCTCAGGCGGTGCTCAAGCTGCCGCAGTATCCTGTGCACCTGCTCCCGAGCAAGGATCGATGGGTCAAAGAGTATCTTCACCGAAATCTGCTTTTCGCCAGGGGCACAGATAAGGAGAAGGCCGTATGGCTTGGGCGGCTCCTCGGTATACGCCGCATCAAGACTCAGGCCCGACGTACCGAGCCCTGCCGTGTGCGCGCGGTGCACGATGTTGAGCACACTCTGGAAGCTTGACGCTTGCTGGGCGTCGCCGCTAATATTGCGGATTCTCCTGAGGCCGCACTGTAAGAAGGGACTCGTCGACAGCTCTCGTCTCGAGGCAACCCGTCCCTTCACAAGCTGCTGAATGGTCATGTTCCGCCGCAGATCAACTTGCACGGGGACGGTGGCGATGGTTGGCCCAAAGGTTGTCTCTGCACCGCCCGGCTGGCCTGAGCCGCGTCCCGACAATATGCAACCGAAGGCGACGCTGTCGTTGCTCGTGTAGTCCGAGGCTGTTATGGCCCAGGCGGCCTCTATGTAGGCCGGCATCAGAGCAGGTGATGGCAGTGCCGGCGATGATTTCTCGCTGGCAAAGGATATGTCTCGGGTCACGACCTCGTTGGCGAGGACCTGGTGATGGTGGGCAGGGAGCGGTGGAAAGATGGATGCACCGCTACTGAAGCGCCCCCTCCAGAAAGCGGCGGCATCCTTAGAGTCGATGGCTGCGCAGTGTTCAACAAAGCCCTTGAACGGGGCATGTACCGGCGGCGCTATGTCCTGATAGATACTCCACGTGTCGTTCATGAGAAACTCCATGACGTGGAAGTCGAACATGACGTGGTGCAGGGTCGTGACCAGCCTGATGCCGCCATCTCCAGCGCTGCAGGGGACAAGAGCGAATCTGATCAGCGGCGTGCCCAGGTCGGTCTTGACTGAGTTGTTCCATTCCAGGAACCGTTCGAGATCTGTCTCGGTTGACCGGAGGACGGGCTCTCCCCTTTTTACCACGGCCTGCAGCAAGCCGGCACCGTCGCAGTCGACGATTCTTGTCCTCAAGACTTCGGTCGAAGCCACAACCTGATCTATGGCACCGCATAGCCGGTCCACGTCAACGGAAAGGTCAATTTTGTGAACAATAACGTGGACATATAGAGAAGAGTCCACCATTATGCCCGACTGTAGTGGCGTGCATGAGTAGACATCTTGGATGTCTTTGGGGGAAAGCTGGCATTGCTCGCAAATCTGAGCCAGGATGGCGGAATCGTCGAGGAGACTTGAGTTTGTCATGTTTATGTCGGCCAAGCCAGCAAGGAAAGATTGAATTAACAGATTTGGTTCCTCACAAACAGATAGATTCTGGCTTTTCTTCATCTTTTTGTTCAGATATCTCGTCAGAGGATGGTTGATATCTCTATGTCTTATGAGAGACAGCCCCAAAAGATCTAACGTAATCAAAGGGTCTCAAGGCAATGCCGACCGACACGAAGACCCCGTTCCGGCCGAGTATCGTGTACTTGCTTGCCCGGTACCTTCGGTTGCACTCTTGCTCAGGCGCTTCTGCTAAATGCAGGGTCGTACTGGAGGCTACGAATCATTTATACGACTTTGAAGCAAAACATCATGATCGAGCGGGACTTGATGCAACGCTGACGTTGGCTCACCGTTGTTTGGCGGCAAAGGACGGGATTAATGTCATCATTCGTCAGGTAGGGTTTCTTACAAAAGATCTTTCTTGATATCGGCCTGCCACGTTTCGGGATCACTGTTCCGAAATCGTCTGTGTGGTCTCGTTTAGACTTGAGCTCTCCTGTCGGCTCCTGTCGGCGAACGGATCTTGGCGGGGCTCTGTACCGGTCGTCGTACGATGTAAGACTTCTCAATCCGGCTTGACCAGCAGGCTGGTTCGAAGTAGAAGCCTCAAGGGGCGGCTCGGCTGCATGGCTCGGAAGCCGGGTGGGCAGAGGACGGGAACTAGGGCGGGGAAATCTCTTGTCGATCTGGCTGGGGTTGGTTGTACTAGCTGTACGTTGCATATAAATCTGCATGAAGCTATTGTTATATCGAATTCGATACTGCTTAAACAGGGGTAGAATAGGGTACGTACAAACCCATCATAAGGGACCTTTGCCTTCTTGCCCGGCAGTAGACCCGCCCGTTCCACCTTAACTGTTATTCTCGCTCGGATTTCTTTCCTCTTACCAAAAACCAAAGTCCCATGTGGTGGTGGATCGCCGCATCCACAAGAGGATGTTCGTATCTTCAGCAGAACCCAGGTTGAAAGCACGTTAACTCCACTGCAACCAGGCTTCCTCAATATACTGTTACATTTAGACAGTTACTTGGCTGCAAGCAAAGGGTCTTTTGTTACTAAGCGACAAGAAGTGTCACTTATGTTGCAGTTGACACATTTGTCACGTATGATCAATGTACCTATATCCATTTTACCTTCTAACGTTTTTCATACTTTCGTATAGCAGGCTACCTTTGTATAATTGACTTGGACAACTTGTTGTTGGGTGCACCCCTGGCCTGCGATGCATGTGTCATTCCCTTCAGTCCAAAATGGAGCCTGATCAAGAACGTAACCACCACGCGTGCGAGTTTTGAATGCGTATGCGGCGAACATCAGTCCATCAACCCAATGTTCATCAGATCTATGTCTCTCGTATAAACCACACCACCCAGTATCCAGTTGGAAAGGAAACAAAACCACAGACACACAGACGGACAGACATACTCGATCTTGATCTTTCTCGCAAGAGTCTTTCTGCTCAAAGACTCCTTCTTCCATCAACTCATTCTTCCAAACAACTTGTCATCTTCTGTGCCCACGTCAACAGACTGGACCTCTACTATTCCACTCTCACGTATGATCTGGTAGGAACATCATCATGGCAACTTCCACCTCACCGCCCGTGCCGATAGCGGTGATTGGCGTCGCCTACAGGGCGCCCGGCGTGGGAAGAAAGGGGCTCTTTGACTTTCTGTCCGAGGCCAGGTCGGCCTTTTCACGTGTCCCCGAGGATCGTTTTGACCATGAGTCGTTCCATTACAACGACTCTGCCAAGCCAGGTGCTCTCTCAGCCAAGGGAGCCTACTTTCTGCCTGACGATATCTATGCCTTTGACGCTCCGTTTTTCAATATTACTGCCGAGGAGGCCGTGTCAATGGATCCCCAAATTCGTACGCAAGATTTTTTACCTCCAAACATCCCATATCCTGCGAACCTCAGATGTCGTTTTGAAACTCGCGTCTGAATCGCATCAGCTGCAGACTAAGACTGACACGATCGTACAGGCGTGCTGCTAGAATGTGCATTCGAAGCTGCTGAGAATGCAGGACTGCCCCTTGACCGGCTTTCAGGATCCAAGACGGGTGTCTTCTCAGCCCAGGAAGAGGCAGAGTATGGCCAGCAAATGATTGAAGATCTTCCAACATCGACAAAGTACTGCATTACTGGCAACGCGGGCTGCATGGTGTCTAACCGTCTCTCTTACTTCTTCAACCTCAGGGGTCCGAGTATTTCCCTCGACTCCGCCTGCTCCAGCAGTGGTTACGCAGTGCACATGGCTTGCCAGAGTCTCCGCGGTGGCGAGTGCGAGACGGCATTCGTTGGCGCCTCGTCGCTGATGATCAACCACCATACCATGTCGCAGCTCGACACCCTGGGTGCCCTATCCTCCGACGGCAAGTGCTTTTCCTACGACAGCCGGGCAAACGGCTTCGGGAGAGGCGAGGGCGCCTCCTGTTTGATCCTGAAGCGGTTGGATCAGGCTATCGCGGCAGGCGACCCCGTACACGCCGTCATCCGCAACTCGGCGGCCAACCACTCCGGCCGGACGAGAGGAATCACCTTGCCTTCGCAGGTAGCCCAAGAGGAGCTGCTCTGGCGAGTGCATCAGGAGGTAGGCCTCAAGCCGGCCGAGACGGATGTGGTTGAGGGCCACGGCACAGGAACCCCCGTTGGCGACCCCATCGATGCCTCTGCCGCAGCCAATGTCATCGGAAGGGATCGAGAGGGGAAGAGAGTCTACCTTGGGTCCCTGAAGTCCAACTTTGGCCATCTGCACAGCGCCAGCGGCCTGCTCTCCGTCATCAAGGCGACGATGATGGTCCGGCTGGGCACAATCTTCCCCAACGCCGAGTTTGAAACGATGAATCCCAAGATTGACTCCTCTAGGCTCGAGGTCGTCCGCCATCCCACGCCATGGGTTCCTCCCGAATCAAGGCCCAGACGCGCAGTGGTCACCAATTTCGGCTTTGGCGGGAGCAATGCGGCCGTGTTGATTGAGGAGTACAAGGTCAACGAAGACTCCTCTTCGCCGACGAAAACGTCTCATCCTTCTCAAATGCTGTTTCCCATCTCCGCACAGTCCCTTGCCTCTCTTTCTAGCTATCAATCCCAGCTAGCGTCTCATCTCGAGAAGGTTTCCGCTGATGATTCGGTTGGGGGCTCATCTTCCTCCTCTTCGTCCTACTTGGGTGACCTGGGCTACACCCTCGGCCTGAGACGGACGCACTTCGCTCACCGCATGGCCCTCGTCGCGGGATCCCTATCGGAGCTCCGCGAGCAACTTGTCTCCCCTTCGCTGTCCAGCACGGGAGGCAGAGTGTCTGCGGGCCAGAAGCCTGCCCCATGCTTCGTCTTCACGGGTCAGGGTGCTCAGTCCGCCCGCATGGCCGCAGATCTCGGGCCCCAGTACCCGGTGTTCGCGAAGGCGATGGAAGACGCAGAGAAGCACCTCCGAGCGTTCGGCGCGACATGGTCGCTGGGCGAGGAGCTGGCCAAGTCTGAAGGGTCACGCATCAATGAGGCGGAGATCAGCCAGCCGGCATGCACCGCCGTTCAACTGGGCCTTGTCGAGCTCCTCCGCAGCTGGGGCGTCTCGCCGATGGCTGTGGTAGGCCACAGCTCGGGCGAGATCGCCGCCGCCTACGCCGCCGGGCTCTTGTCGTTCAAGACGGCCCTTGCCGTCGCCTTCTTCCGTGGCAGGGCCACCGTCGAACTGCTGTCCCAGCAGGCCGAGAACGGCGGCGAGCGCGGCGGGATGCTGGCCGTTGGCGCGGACGTCAACACGGCCGACGAACTTCTGCGGCACACGGCTAGCGTGGGTCGTGCTGGTATTGCTGCCATCAACAGTCCCAACAGCGTCACTCTATCCGGAGACGTGGCTGTGATCGACGCCGTCGAGCGCATCGCCAACGCGCAGGGTATCTTCAACCGCAGACTGCGAGTCAATGTTGCGTACCACTCCCACCACATGGAGTGTGTTGCCAGCTCGTATGTTGCTGCCATCGAGCCGTACTGTGCGGACGATCGCAAGAGCCGCTTGGCGCTAAATGGCGACGACGAGAAGAGAAAAGAGTCATCGTTACCCCTTTTCTCCTCTGTCACCGGCCAAGTCGAGGGCGCGGAAACCGTCACCTGCGCGCAGTATTGGGCCAAGAACCTCGTCAGTCCCGTCAGGTTCTCCGACGCGATCACGCTCGTGGCCAACGAGTCCTCGGCGAACGTCCTCGTCGAAATCGGCCCGCATGCCGCCCTTAAGGGGCCCATCAACCAGACCTTGCAGTCGTTAGAGCAGAAGAAGGACAGCATCACGTATAGCCCCTCCCTTGTTCGCGGCACTGATGACGCCAAGGCCGTGCTGCAACTCGCTGGCCGCCTGTATGCCATGGGGCTCGGCGTCGACTTTCTCGCCGTCAACGGAACCGGGCCGAAGAGTGGTCACCGCGTATTGGCTGATCTCCCTTCGTACGAGTGGGATAAGAAGGCGAGGTTCATCCACCGATCGCCCGTCTCGGTCGGTAAGTTCCACTCTGGCCACACCTTCACGCCCCTCCTTGGCTGGAAAATGGCTTCTCAGGGCCGGGATCATGTCTTCCGCCAGGTCTTTACGCTGGACGAGTTGCCATGGGTTCGGGACCATAAGGTTGTCGGTGACGTTCTCTTCCCCTTTACGGGCTTCTTGAGTCTGGCGGTGGATGCTTTCCGATCCATCACCACCAGCGATGCTGCCACGTCCTTTTCCATCTGCGAAATGCACATCGAGCGCGGTTTGCACATCAAGGAAGAGCAGCGTGTTGATATCTGCACGAAGCTCAGGCCCGTAGAGACGGGAACGGGTCACCTCTCGTCTTCCACGTGGGCCTTCGAGGTCATGACCTGGGGCGAGCAGACAAGCTGGGTCACCCACGTCCATGGCAGAATCGAAGCCGGACCAGAGGGGGAGAATTCCCTCGGTGCGTCTGAAAGCCCGGTGTGGCAGGACGCCGAGAAGATCCTGCAAGGCGTCAACGCTGCCGAGCTGGACGAAGCCACCGCCCTGTCGGGCTATGATACTCTCGACCGGTCCGGAGTCTGTTACGGTTCAAGCTTCAAGAACATCTTCGAGATGTGGAGGTCCCCCGGTAAGACGGTTCACCGAACACGTCTTCGACAAACCAACGACGAGGAGCCGCTCTCCATCCCGAAACGAGGATCCGCTATGACGGTCGACCCTCCCATGCTCGACTCCGTGCTGAGCTCCGCCCTCCTCGCCGTCGGCGACGGCCTTCCGGAGCCGCGGCCGGCTTTTGTGCCGACGTACGTCCGCCGGATGCAGCTCTCCAACACCATCCCCTGCGAGCCGGGCCAGCTCTTCACCACCGTCTCACATCGCAAGACCTTCCAGGAGAAGACAGGTCGGTCAGATGTCAGCATCGTCGTGTGGGCGGATGGCCCGTCGGGCTCCAATACGCGCGTGCCCTGTGTCGAGATGGAACTCACGTACCAGCGCATCAACGATGCCGGCAAAGACGACGAGGAGGATCACGTCAAGCGCAGTCTGCCTCGTGGCTATCAAGAGGTCTTGGTCCCGCATGTCGACCTCTCCGACAACAAGGTCCTCTCGGAGACCATCATGGACCGTTCTTGGACTCCGGAGGAGTTGCTCCCCCGACACAAGCACAATGCCGTCGGCCGGCATTTCCTCAATCGTGCAATCCAAGTCGCCTCCGGCCTCGATGAAACTACACTGCCGAAGCACCTCAAGGCCTTTTTGGCATGGGCCGAGGTCCAAGTCCGCGGCGTCGTTGACGAGCCAGAAGCCAACGCCGAGTTGCTACAGGAGGTTGCCAAAGACGATGCCTTTGGCGAACTCATCTGCGCCGTGGGCAACGCCATCCCCCAGATTCTGCGCGGCGAGGTCGAGCCTCTGGAGGTGATGATGAAGAACGGGCTTCTCATGAAGCACTACGACGACATCCGCACCATGGCCAGGGGCAACCAGGCTCTCGCCAGGTACATCGCCAACCTCGGCGAGCTGAACCCGGACTTGAGGATTATCGAAGTCGGCGCCGGCACGGGTGCAGCCACCACCAAGGTCCTGCAGGCCTTGTCCGCCGCGGAGCCGGAAGAGGAAGACAACTTCTCCGCGTACACGTACACGGACATCTCGCCCGGCTTCTTCGATGCTGCGCGCAAGAAGCTGGTGAGATGGCCGCAGGTGACCTACACCAAGCTCGACATCAGCCAGGACCCGGCCGAGCAGGGCATCGAAGTGGGCACCTATGACGTCGTCATCGCGTCCAACGTGCTGCACGCAACGCAGGATATTGAAGAGACTGTTCGCAACATCGGCAGCCTTCTCAGGCCGGGCACGGGCAAGCTGGCCATTGTCGAGTCGCTGCCGGAGAGCTGCGACGCCGCGTTCCTCCCGTACACCATCCTGCCGGGCTGGTGGCTGACGGAGGATAGCTGGAGACAGGGGAGTGACGGCCCGCTCATGTCCCAGGAGACATGGGACCGGCTGCTCGTCACCCTCGGCTTCAACGGTGTCGAAGGTGCTGTGGCGGACTGGCCCGGTGCGGATATTTGCATTGTCAAGACTATGTGGTCCACCAAATTGTCCGAGGACATCCAAGACGAAGAGGAAGAGTCCGACGCGGCTGGAGAGGTGACGATCTGCGGCACTATCATCGGGGAGCAGCGGCAGCTTGCCGGGGCTGTCCAGAGCAAGCTGGAGCATCTCAAGCCACAGATGATCAAGTCCGTTCCTCAGCCCCAACAGATCAGTGACAAGTTCTGCATCTTCCTAGACTGCGGCGAGACCAGCTTTCTCGCCGACGTGGCCACGGAGGAGGCCTTTGCGGTACTCAGGACCATGGTTCTCGACACGCGCGGTCTCCTTTGGGTGACCCCAGACACCGACAATCCCGAGTTTGCTCGCGTCCAAGGCCTCCTACGCACGCTGCGGCTGGAGGATCCGACGAAGAAGCTCCTCTGGCTCAGCAAGGCACCAACTAGCGACTCGACGCAGACAGCTGAGTTGGTCGTCAAGCTCACGGAGAGACTTGTCAAGGATTCTTCTTCGTCGCCCGCAGAGCTCCTCGAGCAGGACTTCGTGTGGCAGGACGGCATGTTCCAAGTGCCTCGCCTCCGCAGACTCCCTGAGACGACGAGGACGTTTGCAATCGACAAGGGCCTCCCGGTCAGACGGGAGCAGAATCTCTGGGAGGGCTCAAGCCCCAGCAGCGCCCTCTTCATGACCATGGACACGCCAGGCGTCATGGACTCGGTGTACTTCAAGCGCCACGACTTGATGGCCCCCGCCGAGAAGCCGCTGGGCGACGACGAGATCATCGTCAAGGTCGACGCTTGCGGCATCAACTTCCGAGACGTGCTCGCACTCCTCAACACCATACCCTGGAGTTTACCGGGCCGTGAAGGAGCTGGCACCGTAGTCGCCGCCGGCTCAAATGTCTCCCATGTCCGGCCGGGAGACAGTGTGTTCTACATGATCGCCCAGGGCGGCCTCGCGACGCATGTTCGTATCCCCGCGGCACATGCTTGTAAGCTGCCGTCGGGCCTCTCCCCCGCCGAGGCCGCCTCCATGGCGGTCGCCTACGTTACCGCTCTCGTGTGTCTCGACGACGTCGCCAGGCTCCGGCCGGGCGAGTCCGTCCTCGTCCACGCAGCCTCGGGCGCCGTCGGCCAGGCGTGCGTGCGCATCGCCCAGAGCATGGGCGCTGCCGTCTTCGCCACGGCCGGATCAGAAGAAAAGAGGACGTTTGTCCATGAGACGCTTGGCGTGCCGCGAGACCACATCTACTCGAGCCGCAAGCGGGGGTTCGCTGCTGGAATCCTCAACGTGACGGGCGGCCGCGGCGTCGACGTGGTCGTCAATTCCCTCAGCGGCAAGCTGCTCCAGGACACTTGGTCGCTCGTCACCGAGTTCGGCCGCTTCGTCGAGATCGGGAAGAAGGACATTCTTGCCAACTCGCACCTCAACATGAGGCAGTTTGAGCGCAACGTCTCCTTCTTCGCGGTGGACCTCGTGCCGTACCTCTCGCACAAGTCGGATAGCATCCAGGCTTGTCTGGCGAAGACGGTGAGCCTGTTCGAGGCCAACGTTATCCAACCTATTCAGCCCATTCATGAGGTCCCTGTCTCCGATATCGTCTCCGGCTTCCGTGCTCTCCAGAGTGGTCAGAACATCGGCAAGATTGTCGCGATCATGGGTGAGGATGACAGGGTCGTGGCAGATGTGGCATCGCCGCTCCGCCGGGACGATGGGAGCGCCTTGCTTCGCGGTGATGCGACGTATCTCATCACTGGTGGAACCGGTGGCATTGGCAAATCCCTCGTGCCTTGGATGCTGGAGAACGGTGCTTCCAACGTTGTCGTGCTCGGCCGGTCAGCCACCACCAACGCTGAAGTGGCGAAGCTAATCAGCGAATACGACTCGCCTTCAACGGGCGTTCACGTGCGGCCCGTAGCGTGTGACGTCTCCTCTCGAGACAGCGTCCTTTCCGCGTTGGAGGCAGTTAAGGACCTTCCTCCCGTCAAGGGCGTGATCCACGGCTCAATGTACCTTCGCGACTCCATCTTCTTCAACGCCTCCTTCGATGACTGGAAGGCGATCAACGGCCCCAAGATCGACGCCGCTTGGAATCTCCACCACCTCCTCCCCGATCTTGACTTCTTTGTCGCCCTCGCATCCGGGGCCAACGTCGTCGGCAACGTCGGCCAGTCCATCTACTGCCAGACGTCATCTTTCCTCGACGCCTTCGCGCAGTGGAGGAGCCGCGCTGGCAAGCCAACCATTTCCATTAGCTTGCCTGTCGTGGACGATGTCGGCTACGTCATCCAGCAAGGCATGCGCGAGCAGCTCCTGGAGAAGCTGGGCTTCTACATCTCCATCGCTCAGGTCCACACCGTTATCAAGGGCGCCATCATCGGCCCGTCGTCAGGCTTGAACATCGACTCGCGAGCCATTGCATTTGTGCTCTACGACTCGCCCCAGGGCAAGTCGCACGGGCTGGAAGAGCGGTCGCGCTACCTGTCCGCCCTACGTCAGAAGAAGTGGAGGAAAAACAAGCACGCGTTGGACGGCCATGTCGACGGCGAGGTCGCCGCCGGAGGAGAGCTGAGCCTTCTGGATGCTCTCGCCGGGAAGGTCTCGTCTATTACGATGATGAGCCGTGAGGATGTGACGCCGACACGCAGTCTCATCGAGTACGGCTTGGACTCGCTCGTGTCGGTGGAGCTGCGTAACTGGATCAAGAGGGAATACGGAGCTGATTTGGCTCTCACACAGATTGTTGGCGCCCCTGATTTGCAGGCGTTGGCGGATGTGATTGTTGCTCGTCAGAAGGCGTGAACAATGCCTAGTATCAATTCGGCTGTGAAGACGGAACTGGATGCTTAAGCATAGATCAACTATTTTCACTTGGCAGATTACTTGTAGTTTACACTTGGATTAGACACCATTCATCAACGTGTAGACAAAAACCTATTATCGGTATAACATGAAGAAAAGGCAATGAAGGAAACAAAATGCAAATCATTTGCGTTCTCGAGAATACAGTCTTGCAGACCACTATGCTACTTTCTTGTCGACACGTAGAGGATAATGTCCCGACTACACCAGATCGTGGAGGCTCTATATGTGGTCTTTCAGCAATCCTAGGTGGTTTTCAGTAATTCATGCTGTTATCTAAGGAGTAGGCATGCGTGTTGGGCACGGTTCGGCCCGTCAGTCTTCCCTAACGATTCTGTTATTCCAGGTCACTGGCATTGGGTCTTTGTGATTGACAAAGCTCGTATCCGTCTGCCCTGGCATGCGAGGAATCCCTGTCAACTCACGTTTCTTGCCGAGGCCTTTTTTTTTAATGGTTCCTGTTATCCCAGCTAGAATCCCGATAATATGGAGCACATAACTTGGTAAGAAATCAGGGACTTTCGGAGGTCGGCTAATATGAAAACCGCCTGATTTTTGAACAAAAGATCAAAACAGCGTTGCAGTCAAAGTCGAAGATGGAGCACCCGACATGGGTTCAGGGAACTGCAGAATGTGAGTCCACGCCATGTATCCATAACAGAGCCACAAATACAAACAAGGTGTGTCCGCGGGCGGTAAGCTGCTGCCTATACGAACGTATAGAGAAAGTTAGAAGGAAGAGTGATGGAAACAGGGAAGGCAGGGTTTCAATGTAACCCGGCCTCCGTCTTGCTGACATGCATCAAAAGATGACGTCCAGTGGAACACCAGCCCCATAGAAACATCCATGGACGCATGCCAGAACATGTCACAAACGCATTGTCGAGGTAAGTAGCATAGTTACGGTTACAAGAATCTCAACACCACATTAGAAAGCATCAAAGAGAAGCTTGCCTGCGGTCACTTCACTCCATCACTTTCTGTGGCAAAAGACCAGCACACCTTTTGTCACCTGTTACTTGATTATCATACCCCTTGTTGGAAGTCATGGATACCCTAGAAGCTGGAGACATTCATGCCGTCGAGCAGCTCTTGCGCAGTCATGAGTCTGTCAAAGACGCGGCCGTGTTATCTGTACAAAGATACGGGGAAGATATGCTCGTGGGCTTTGTGACGCTGCACAACCAAGCCCTCGAGAACCAGATCCGAACCCTCGGCCAGTCCGGCGACGAGTTCGAAGCGGAGCAAGTGCAGCTGTGGGAATCGGTCTTTGACCGGCGCGTCTACGCCACTATCGACGACGAAGCGCGGCGGGAAACTGTAGGACGCGACTTCACCGGCTGGATCTCGGCCTACGATGGCAGCTTGCTGGACAAAACCGACATGAACGAGTGGCTGGACGATACCATTGATATGATGATCACGCACGGCATTCGCGATGGCCCGGTCAACATTGTCGAACTCGGAACCGGCTCCGGCATGATTCTCTTCAGTCTCGCCCGCCATATTCGTTCATATCATGGAATCGAGCCGTCCCGCAGGGCCGTCGACTTTGTCTCTGCGACGGCTCAATCCATCCCTCAACTCGCGGACAAGGTGCATGTATACGAAGGTACAGCAACCGACTTTCATCTGCTGGGGTCGCCCTCTCCCGACTTGGTCGTCATCAACTCGGTTGCCCAGTATTTCCCTAGTCAGGCCTACCTGCTGGAGGTGGTGGAGGGCATCCTGAAGTTCGGCTCCGTTCGGACGGTTGTGTTTGGCGATATCCGATCCTTTGCTCTTCAGAAGGAGTTCCTGGTAACCAAGGCACTTTGCGCCATGGGAGGAAAGGCAAGCAAGGCCGCCCTCCGCGAGAAGATCGCGGAGCTGGAGCAGACCGAGATTGAGTTGATGGTAGACCCGGCATTCTTCACCAGCCTGCCTGACCGGTTTCCCGGCCTCGTTGAGCATGTCTGCATCGTCCCGAAGAAGATGAAGGCCACCAACGAGTTGAGCTGCTATCGCTTCGCTGCGGTCCTGTACATTGCGAGTGGAAGCCAACGGAGCGGAGAAAGGCTGCAGCAGCAGCATTTTGCCAGCAACATTCGAGAAATCGCGGATGGCGAATGGATCGACTTCGTGGCTCACAAATTGGATCGTACAACCCTCTCCCATCGCCTAATCACCGAAAGCCCAGACGTTATGGCCGTGAGCAACATTCCCTACAGCAAGACTGCCTTTGAAAGACACTGTCTCGACGCACTCACGGATATGAAAGGACAGAAAGAAGACGCAGATGATGATTCTGCGTGGCTTGCGTCCATTCGCCAGAGCAGCCAAGAGTCCCCCTCGCTCTCGGCCTTGGACCTGGCCAACATTGCTCAAGAATCAGGCTTCCAAGTTGAATCTAGCTGGGCGAGGCAGTTCTCACAGCGCGGTGGCCTCGACGCCGTCTTCTACCGTCAGCGGCAGCCATCTGATACCATAGCTGGTAGTGGTGATCGTGGGGACAAAGCTCTCTGGCGGTTCCCGTCGGACCATAAGGGTCGAGAGCCCAGCTCGTTCAGCAATCAGCCACTTCAGCAGCAGGCCAGGCAAACGATCCAACGGCAGCTCTTCGAAATTCTGGAGGATCAGCTACCTATGGAGTCGGTGCCCGAGGATATAGTCATCTTAAGCACTTTGCCGACCACTGCGGATGGCAAAGTGGATCGTCAGGCGCTTTCAGAAAGGGTAAACTAGTAGCATGACCCATGACATAGCAGCTGCTTCTGGCTTGTCCAGGACCACTATTTTCAACTATCTCTTGTCTGAATCTGGGGTTTCTCGGGGAATGGACAGGTATCTGCCTATATTTCCTAGTGTTCGAGTCGCCTGCCATTGGTCTGCTGGTCGTCATTTTCTCGTCCTCACGACGGACAGGCGAAATAAATGATATCGGATACTGATGCAACGCTCGTGATCTGTTGTGATTTAGAAATCCAGCTGCCTATATTGCATATGAGCGTGCTGTCCTTAGTGTTAGGATGTGATCAGATTGTTAGCAGAAGGAACGCATTCTGGACTCGTAAATTTCATTAATCGCTACATACCTACTATTCAGTGCCAGGTAGCGATGTTTAATCAATATCCAAGTTTTATTACTACTGCAAATCTAGGCTCTCGTAATTGAAATGACTGTCTATTATTAAGTTAGAATATCGCAGTAACACTTATATTCTATTGTGACTGAGCTTATATAACGATCACGCTATACAGCGCTTCACAAGTTGTCTGCTTCATCGGTCCATATCGGAGAGTTAGATCTCAGTAAGCATCCACACCATCAATACTAAGTCAGCCTTGAGCTTATGTTCTCTCAAGCCTTATACAGGTGAAACACCTAAACGCTGACGCAGAATATTAAACCGTGTTATTACATATGTACTGAATCGATTTCAACTTGATCTCATCATGCCCCATTTGCCTTCTCATCTCAAAGCCTCACGGTAATCACATCTAAGTTTTCTCCCATATAGACTCTCACAGCAGCCTGTCACTTAGTCGAGTCGTCAGTAAAGGCCCTAGGTCTTAGCAAAATCTTCTCTTGGTCCAAATACATGATCAATGTGTACCGTAATTAAGAGCGAGATCAAACTCAAAAGCCTCTACTTCTGTCGCTTTTGAAAAGGACACGTATTAGATTCGGGTGCTGACCATCTCAGACGCTCTCTTTTGGAGACGCTGCCAAGACATCTTAGGTGACCGTCATTGGCCACGGTCGCAATTGTTGCCTAAATCCCAATCCAATCGCACGTCGTCTGAGATTACGTCGACTGATGCGTCAGCCGCCACTCGACCGGGAAATACCAAGACTGATTTCCTGTCGGTCAAAGAGTTATCTCTCGTGCATTTTGAATCGTCCACGCCGTAGCGAGACCTTCAACCTGAGCCTCTTTTGTTGGAAATCATGCTGAAACGACCCGAGATGCCTTGCAATGGGTGTCTGGAGATTGTCAGCCACGCAATCAATAGAGATGAGTCTTGCGCCAGAAGTCGTCAGTGGCAAACAGATACTTGGAGCTTGGTCGAGTCAGCAAAGACCTGCCCGTGTTGCGAACTGCTTTGGGTTCTCTTCGTGGAGCCAGCGCTCGTCCACGCAAAAAAGCGATTTCCTGAAAAGGATTACAATTCATGCCGCGTGGTTAACTTGGATATATCAAATACTGGGGGACGAAACGATTTGAATCGAGTTCTCTGGGCAACAGCTCTCATCACAGTGGACGCCGAACACCAAGGGAGAGTCTTTCTCAACTACGGCTTAATCGGTGTTTCTGTTGAAGACGCAATTGAATATCCAGGTATTTTAGACTTGATAGCTAGCACGGACCTGCCTGGAAGTAAAGTCACTCATGCAAGCGTAACAGATCATCTCCATCCGCCTCTCTGGACTCTCAGTCACACTTCATCCCATCTCACACTGGCAGAGGCAAGCATCAGTTGTGCGAAGCTTTGGCTCGACAACTGTGAGGGGGGCGGACATCGCGAATGCCAGCCTGCCAAAGGATTATTGCCAACGAGACTCATCGATCTTAGAGCCAACAATAGTCTACGCCTTGTGCATACAAACCGTCTAAAGGAGCAAGAAGGAGGGATACGCTATGCAACGTTGAGCCACTGTTGGGGGCCACCAGGGGTAAAAGGCCCCCTGAAATCCACCAGGGAAACAACGGAAGCTTTCGAACAAGAAATACCAGAAAGCATGCTTCCAAGGACCTTTCGAGATGCGGTCACCATTACACGGTCCCTGGGTATTCCTTACCTGTGGATAGACTCTCTGTGCATTGTCCAGGACGATTCTGATGAATGGCAAAGAGAGGCGTCTCGAATGAAAGATGTATACTCTGGTAGTGTTCTTACCGTTTCTGCCATTTACGGTAGAGATAGCAGCTCGGGTCTTTATCCGGAAAATGATTCAAAACTCGAGCCTGGTGGAGGCACGTCAGGGACGGAGCCATCTTCATCAACAATCAACAACAAGAAGGTCGGGCATTTCTCGTACAATCATCAGAAAGATTTATCCGGCCGTCACCAAAGTGTAATGGTCCGTATGGAAGGGAAGAGTACTCGACACCGGTTGGAGGAAGCCCATCTCAGCACTCGAGGCTGGGCTTGTCAAGAACAGATACTGTCACGCCGAATTGTGCATTTTCTGGACTCAGAGATCCATTGGCAATGTAAAAGGATCTATCATACTCAGTCGGGTCGGACCTCCGACGAAGGGTATCTGAGTTGCGAAGCGAACTCTACCGAATTGGATGGTGGCGAAAACGAACTCCGCGGTTTCAACCATTGGCCCAACTGGATTGAAAATTACACTTGCAGAGATTTTACAATTGCTTCTGACAGAATGCCGGCATTTTCTGGTATTACTGAACACTACCAGGGTCTAATTGACCAGGAGGTGCTCTTAGGCATCCGTCGCGACTCTCTAGCAAGGGATCTATCATGGGTGAGAATGGGCCCAGAAAAAGGCCCGGCGAATACCGAAGCGCCTTCTTGGAGCTGGCTTTCTTGCAATGCGCCTGTTTGTTTAGACCATTTCAAGAGGCTGGGTGGGGATGTCGAGCCCGTACTTCGCACGATTGCGGTCGACTGCCACGTGGATTGGACAGGGCCGGCGATGACCTCTACCATTCAAGCGGCCGCGTTTCGTGTACGTGGCCCAGTCATGCAATTGGCGTTGAGAATATCCCCAGAGTCTTTGATTTTCAATCCCCCGCATTTTGTCATCGGCGAGGACGAGCTGGCAGCGTGGCATCTCACCAAGGGGCCCGTACCGCGGCGTTGTGTGGGACAATTTGACCACGAAAACCATCCTGGGGATATCAAAACCGAATACACTTGCCTTCTTCTTTTCTCACGCACGTACCAGGATGAAGCAAAACACAGGGAGACCTTTCTGTTGCTTTTACCTGACCCCGAGACTCTAGTGGACGGGCAGCTTGAGACTACGAAGCCATGTAGCTTCCACCGCGTAGGAGTTGCAATGATCAAGGGATCTGACGAGACGTTTTCTGGGGCCGAAGAAAGAACTCTGGACCTATCATGAACCTAGGACTGTAATTCTAGATTCATATTTATTTTCTCAATAACATTACGTGCCAGAGAAAGTCTCGTTCGTTCTTTCGAGAGTCTCCAAGTAATTATAACTAGAACTCCCAATTAAGACTGAGCACCCTGGTGTTGCTCAACACCTCCCACCGGCGACTTACTGACTCTAGGGCACAGGGGTTCTATTTAAACTCCAGGAACTGGCTGACGTGCTTTCTTCAACCTCATGCAAAGCACACGGGGTTGGGGGCTCTTTCTGCCCTTATTCCATCCGTGCCTATCGTGTTCCTCGCGGCTCTCGCGAAACAACCCCCAATCTATCCCCGGATCCAATGGGCAGAATTGCCCACCCTCCGTTTCGACGCAGGCGAGCTATACTCGACAAATTACTTAAGAGACTTGAGCAACTATATCAGCTGGATTTGGAGCCCGTTATTGCCACGACATATAGATCTTAGTCAGGAACAAGAAACCACTCCGCCCGCTTTTCGGGAAAGTTGACACGCAATCCATACGTCTCAACATTATTACCGGGGATGCTTTTCTTACGTCTACCGAATTTCATTTTGATGAATATGACGAACTAGTAGAGGCCTTGGGTGTCAATCGGCCTTGCAAGTCGAACGAGACAGGCCGCTGATTAAGAGGCTCCTGAAGTTCACGTCTGCGGAACAGCTGAACTCGGTCGTTAGATATCAAAAACGGGGAGGGATGTTGTCGACCCAGATACCATATCGGAAGAGTCCCGAAAAGAAAGCAGCAAGATCGCCAACTAGCCCCCGATCGACAAGATAAGCACCCAGTTCCCCCAAATCTCAGCACATCATCTCGCCCCCGACTTCTCGGGTACTCTTCTCGAACGTATCATCTCAACCTCCGGAAACGTTCCCGGCAACGACACACGTCAGAAAAGGGAGAGTCCACATCGGATCTGTCAGCAACATCATATACGGCCCAACACGAGCGTATAATAGCTCCAAGCCAGGAAACATAAGATCGGCCCCCAACAACAGCCTCCAACCCCGCACCAATCCGCGGCCGAGTCCTGCCCCGAGCACTCGGCACTTGCATTGCGCTCTCACGATCCGGCATTCAGACCACCCTTTGCGTAATAAAGGAAAATTCAGTCCGGGACAGACATGCCTTATCCCGGGTTCGGCAAGAGTCACGCATGCTGACCCCAAACTCTTAAAGCCCAGGGATCACCTTAGTCAAGGGGGCGCAGTCATCGCTAAACGTGACACGGCTCGCTCCTCCCTCCAAGCGCTCAAGCTCACGCTCCCAACGTAACGACTTTCCAAGAATGACGGTCGAATCTGCATCACGCAATGCTCCATGTGCCGTGCTATATCATCCGCAGATATCATAATTGGGGGCCCGGCGGAATCTACTGCCCACGATCGTCTCTGGTCCCCTCTTCGCTGTTCGTTGCGAATCCGATGTCTTATATGGGGGTTGAAGATCGCCTCGATTCTTCCCACATCTCTGGAATGGATCGTGGCTTACCGAGGACATCGGAGTCGTGAGAGGAGGAGGCTGCTGCAAGATCTGACTTGTGCTCGCCACTCATCTCTTCTCGGCTCCCACCAGGCCGGCTCTCACACCCTCAACCCCAGCCCCGTCACCCGAACTATGGTGGCTGTCAAGAAAGGCCAACCTGCCAAGTCTAAGTTTCTCAAGTGCCCCTCATCTCAAAACGAAGCTTTTCCTAAAGCTGGCGTGACGACACCCCCATTTCCACGGCGAGTCAAGACTGAATGTGATAGAGCTAGTTGACATCCAACTTTTCCTCTCATTTCCAAGACATGCACTTTCCCGTCAAATAACGACCCCCAAAACCCACGGATCATACTCAATCTGTCGGAAACGTACCAACTTGGCAGCCTTCAGCCCTGCTCTGCGAGGAAATGGATGGGGATGGGGTTATATCGCGTCATCCCATATAATAACAGGTATCGACAATCATACCTCATGAGACGTCGCAGCGAACTCTATTCTCAGAAACCCCCTGCATCCCTGCCAAAACCTCGCCCTACAGACAGGGGTCCCATACCGCAGCAGGGGTGGTCACGGACTCGACGACAGCAACGACGTTCCGTCAACTCACGACGACGCCCACTCACACTCATTTCAACATCCACACACACATAACACAGCTTCATTCACTGACATTTGTCCACGCATCGCACGGGAGTACATCTGCGCTCTGCGCCCTATCAATGCGCGCCACCGGATGACAATCATGACATAAACTCTTTTTATGCCCGGCTCACACCAAAGGCCACCAGTATGCGCAGACGTTTAGCCGTCGAAAGGGATGATCTGCCTTGCCGCGGAGACGCATACTCTTTCCATCATGAAGCCAAACCTTGCGTGTGGCCACCCATTAGTAATAGTTGAAATCGCAACCAGCTGTTGAAGCCCAACCCAAAATCAACAGCCAGCCTGACTTCTCACGCCAAGGGAGCCGCAGAGCCCCTGCCGATCATTGCCCTCTCCATGAAGCAGCGGCTGAGTCCCATCCCGGGCCCCCTTCCAACCGTGACTACCACCCTAAGGCGCAGCACGTGGTGCTCGTCGATGAAGAGTCCCGAGTCCCACGAGCCAGCGTATCGAGAGGGGCTTCTGAATGGACGCTGATCCGGTCGGTCGGTTCCCTAGCCGAATCCACTCGGGTGGGAAACCGCTTCCGTGGCTACCTACCTTACCACCCCTTCATGGGCCGTCTGACGATGTTCAGCCGCTCCGTCGGTTAGAGTGGCAATCTAAGGGTTGAGTTGTTCGTGCCGACATGCCGGCGCCCGTCGTCGTGACTCGTCCGGTCCCTTCCCGTGATGGTCGAATCAGGACGATTTGCAGTAGGCTTATCGGTCGTTCCTCCTGTCAGAGTAAACATGTTTGCTGTCCGTGATCCGTCTAGTTGAGATGATCTCGGCCGTCCGTGGATCAGTGAGCGTTGATCTCTGGAGAATGAGTAGAATCGTAGATCTCACCAAGTCGGATTTCATCCCTGGTGTTCTTTGCGTGATTCACCAAGATTGAAGCTCGAGATATTTGACATCATGATATGAAATTCGTAGAAGAGTAGATTCTCATCAACCATGAACTAAAAAAGATGAAATCCAAAAGAAATCCCGCTATCCGAATTGAAGGTATCAACCACCATCACCGCCATATTCATCCCTCCCGCCCCGTGCCATCCGGTTTTCTTTTTGTACAAATCAACCACCGTCTACAACTCATCACCGCTTCTTCAAGCTCGCACGCCAACGCTACGGCAACTCATACAGACTCTTCTTCCGCCCCTTCGGCTCCCCAACCACCAGCGCCTCTTTGCCGTCAATCTCCGCCATCTGATACGACCCGCCCAGTCCGCCCGGGCTGCCATCCCACTCACTGCTCGCCCTCCGCCCGCCCATCGTCCCCATGCCGTTCACATACGTCCCCGTCCCCATCGAGCTGATCGTCCCCGTCCCGTTGCCCACGTTCATCCCGCCGTACGCGATCCGCCCCGAGTTCGCCCGCGACAGATCCCCGCCGTTGCCGCCGGCCCCGTACACGCTGCTCCCGTCCAGCTCCACGGGGCCCCTCTCCCTCCTCTCCTTCCTCATCCACCACATCACCCCGACCGCAACCAGCAGCGCGCCGCCCACGCTCGCGCCCACGCCCATCCCGACCGTCGCCACCGTGCTCAGGCCCTGCTTCTCCGTCGTGCCGCTCGTCGTCTCGCCCGTCGTGGCGCCAGTTCCCGACCCAGCGGCGGGGGTGGACGCCGGGATCTTGGACGTCATCGTCGGCGCGCTCGTGATCGCGGGCGTGTGTCCCGGCCCCGTCGCCTCCGCCGCGGTGCCGCCCGTCTTGTGCGATCCCGAGGCGGACTGTGTCGGCGTGGACTTGGAGTTGGTGTTGAGCGTCTGCACGGCGGCGGCGTTGCCCGGCGTCGCGGCGATGAGCGGGCCGAAGACGGCGGCCGGCGTGGAGCAGCACCGCGTCTTCTCGGCGGCGGATTCGCAGCAGAACTTGCCCGGCGTGGCGAACCCTTGGGAGTCGCATTGCCAGACCTGCACGCCGTTGAAGCGGAAGTCGAAGGCCGTGTTGTTCTTTCTCGTGTCAGGGTCTGTGGGCGGGCTGTTAGCACGATATGTTCCCGTTTCACCCCATCAAGCTGCCTTCTCATGACCGTTCTCCCCTTCTTCACGCACTGAGAGGCTGGAAACATCACGGGGAAGAAAATACTCACTCAACACGCAGTGTTGCGGGCAAATCGGGCTTTGCCATGTCGGATCCGAACAGGTCCCTCTCGCGTACGCGATGCCCGTGTTGTTCGACGTGTCTTCGAGCTTGCACAGCCCGTTGCTCAGGCACGCGTTCACGCTGCCGCAGCACATGCTGACCTCGGCCTTGGGGTCGCACGGCACGTCGAGGCTCTGCACGCCGCCGGGGAAGAAGCACAGGTTCGCCGCGGCCCGCACTCCGTTGACACCGCTGGCGAGCGTCGTCAACGCCACGACGAGTAATGTTGTCGACCTCATGTTTGCTTTGGTGGTACTGAGGTTGTGTGGAGAATAGGGAGTAGGCCAGGTGGAGTTTTTGTCGTCGTTCACAACAGTCGGCCAAGCTTGCTGAAGGAACGGTTGTTCGGGGGTTAATAGTATGTTGCGTTTTTGTCGAGAACCAGCCTCTGTTGTATCGTTGGACGTAAAGTCGATTTTCGGTGTGCGGAAATTCGAGTTTCGAATGACGATTTGAGGCGTTCGGTGCCCTTGCGGGTAGGGTAATGAGTGATTACAAGATAAAAATGAATGGATGTGATGGGGGTATGATATATGTTGATGGTGAATGATTCCTCCAGATAATGAGCAAAGCAAGAAAAGAAAAGAGGCTTTCGATCCTCCCCCGTAGGATTACGATTAACCTCGACCGAAACAGCAAGTAACAAATAGCGATATTGAAAAAGAGTGTGATGGGTTTGCTTTCCTTTCTCTCTCTCTTTCCTCTCGTGTCCACACAAGTCAACAGTCGATGTCCGTGAAGGTAGCCGTCTTGAATAGTAGTCGCCAGGCAGGAAACGTAATCAACACGATCCAAGCAAGGGAAACTCGACCAACAACAGCAACAACAACAACAAGGCAAAAAGGAAGGAGTGAGAATATGTTGCAAAGAAAGTCCGAAGAAGACTTCCAAGACGGAGGGAAGGGGGGGTCAGGAGGGGAGGAGAAGAAAGGCGGCGGTGCAGCTACCCTTAAGAGACGTCACATAACATCAGACACACACACATCCACCGGAGTCTTCCAGTCTCCACGACTCGCCCTCGTGGGTGGTCGGAACGAAAAATCCGTGCTCACGTTCGCCTCCCAGATGGCGATTCCCCACGAACATCTCGCCGGCAGCACGCCGACCCGGGGCCCTGTCTGCAAAGTCTTGTCTCTCTCAACGGCGGTGCCAGGGGTCTCCCGAGATGCATCTCTGCGCGTGTGTGAAGCGACAAGGCTTGCCTGCTGCCCGCGCCCGTAACCCAAAGCACGCACAACCCAAGACGTTCCCTCCTCCCGAAAAGGGCAAAAAGAGGATACTCCCCAGGGCCAAGACGTCGTCAGGTACGCTGCAGGTTCTGCACCACCACTGGCACTTGGCACACACACACACACACACACACACACTCGGTAGGCCGATTGACTCGTCCCAAGTCTGGGGTTGGTGGCCTTTGGGACCGGGGTCCGGTTGTGGCCCCAAGGATCAAGGGTCCTGGTGTGAGCCACCCCTGCTCAGCCGGCACAATCTATCGCTGCCCAGCAAGGCCATCCATCGTCAATGCAATAGCAAACGTATTAGAAATGCCTCTGTCCTCCTCTTCTGTATTCTGTCTCTCTGTGCGAGGAAGCGTGAACAGGCAGACACAGTTGGAGAAAGTAATCCGTGTATCTATGTCCTGATAGGTTAACTAAGTAGTCCTCAGACATACAACTTGCGTATAAGACCAAACAACCCGCCAGTATCCAACACAACTCACAAAGTCCGCTCGCCCTCCGGCAGCCCTCATTTTGACTTCCGCCAAGTTCCCGGCGCACCGTTCTGCAGCAGACGGCGGCACACGAAAGCAAGCAGAGTCCAACAAGGGCCATGACTCGAGCCGCCCCACGCGCGCGTCTGGTTTCAGGTTGAGGATACAGGACGTCCAAACCTGCCGCCGCTGCAACTTTGCTTTGCTTTGCTTTGCCTTGCCTGTCTTTTTGCCTTCTGCTTCTCTGGTGTTCTTGGACGTAGTATCGCACTCTCCATCGTCGCGAAATTCCCATACCGTCGGACTCGTCTCCGACTTCCATCCGTGCCCTCCTCACTCTCGATCGGATACCTACCTACCTACCTTATCCCTCCCATCCAAACACACACAAATTCCTGCTGCCCTCCTCCCCGCCGCCACCGCCAATGCTTCACAAAACCCCATTCATCCAAGATTCCAAGGCCGTTCTTGCCAAGGGTCCGTCGTGGGTAGAGTCATGTCAAACGGCCATATAACAGTCCAGAAAGAAAACCCACCCGCTATCCTACCTCCCTCCCATCCCATGAAATTCCCATCACATATTCCCCCTCCCCCTTCCCCCGTCCCCTCGCAGGCGCTCTGAACTTGAAGCGTCCCAAGTCCAGCCGCATCCGCCCGTCCCCCTCCTCGCTTCCAAGAAAATCCGCATCGAGGCTGAACGAACATCAACCACATGCACAAAAACCCCCTCCCAGCCCCCATGAACAACCGACCAAAAATCCAGCGAGAATTTCTGCTTGGTACAGCACTTGTTTCCTCCGGCAGTCCCGCCCAGATCCCAAAGCCCACACAAACTCGCCCATGCAGCGTGCCAGCCAAAAAACCAAAAGAGGCCACCACCACGCGGCCAAGCGGACGTACCCGCGTCTAGAACCGCTGGCCACCGCAGCCACGCCGGCGCAGGGTATCCTCATTCTTCAAGATTTCCGCGCGGAGAATCCTCCTCGCTCCACAGACAAACTAAGCGCGAATGAGAGGAGGCCGCATAGATTAAAACACGCCGTCCCACAAACCCAAAGTGGCTGCGTTAAGAAACCATGAATAATAGACAATAAAAGAGCAAAGGTCTCGCCTCTTTCGATATTAACACACACACACACATTCCCAGTACTCACCCAGGCCTGTGCCTCACCATGACTGGCTAGGCAAGGCGGCGTCTGGGCAAGCAGGCGCCAGCCGCAGCCGCAGGTTCAGCCCTGCATCGGGTCCTCCGGGGTGGCCCCAGGTTTCCTCACAGGCTCACAGAAAGAAGGAAAGGCGAGAGCGAAGACGAAGAGCACGCACTCTATTCTTGGGTTAAGTAGATGCCGGGTATAACACAGAGGGAATTAAAGAGAAAACACATAGAAAACAACACACGCAGTCTGGTGTAATCAATCCATTTCGTTCGTCTTCGAGGATGCCCACCCACACACACCTATAGCATCTCGCCACCACCACCCTCATTTCATGTTCTTGTCGTTTCTTCCTAGTCTGGGAAAGACAGGACAAGCCAAGAAGAAAATCAATCCGTCGTGTCGTGCGTGTCGTGTCGTCTTTTGCCGGCCCAATCAGTGCCTCGCATGAGTTGTTGTATAGTAATCGTACTTTAGAGTGTCGTATAGTCTTTTGTATCCCGTTTCGCCTCGCTCGCTCGCTCGCCGCTCGCTCGCTCGCCGCTCGCCGACGACGGCTGTTTTTTAATACCGCGAAGACGACCCCGAACGAACCGGCTGTTCGCAATATCCATTGTTCCCATAATCCCATATCCCATGCCACCTCGCTAAAAGTCACTCGTGACAAGCGGCGAGTCGAGAAGCATGTGCTTCTCGCTGGCTGCTGCTGGCTGTCCCCACCAGGCATGACCCCTGTCCCCCTTTCGTCCCGCCTGAGCAGGCTCACACACATCCGCCAAGGCCATCAGACGGCTCACGCCGCAACTTCCTCCTCGTCGAGGGGTTCAACCCTGACGAGTATTTCCTCTAGCAGTCCCTCTAGGAAGGTGCCCACGTCTCTTCCCATACCCACCGGCTCCGCCTTGTCATAGTGGTCAATCTCTTTGCAGACGTGGGCGAGCTTATATACGAGCTTCCGCAGCTTCTCGTGCGCCGCCTCGGCGCGCTGCTGCTTCGGGGTCACCTGGTTCATCACCACGGGGCTCGACGAGCCGGGCTGCGGCCGGAAAGCCTGCTGCAGTCTGATCTGCCGTCTCTTCAGCGCCTCCTCGAGCGCTGGGAAGATAACGTCGTTGAGCGCGTCCAGTTCGCCGTTGGGGTTCGACGGCGCGGGTGAGGGGAAGGCGGACGGGGCCGGCTCCGGCGTGGGCGTCTGTGTCTTTGAAGGTAGCGCGTGGGTTTTGGACGGCGGAGGCGGCGGCGCCTGGCCCGAGGGCTGCCGGAAGTATTGCCCGTTTGGTGACTGGCTCGATATTCTGGGCGACATCTGTGAAGCCTGCGGCGGCCCACCGCGGTAGGGCGGGATCTCTGGGAGGGCCATGGGTGCTAGCTTGGTGTTGGAATTGGGCGGTCTGGGCCCGTGAGGTGGTGGCCGCGGCGTCGTCTCCTGCTCACGCAACTCCGCCGGCTGGATCACAGGACCCAGACTCAGCAAGCCCATGTCTCTCTGCAACTGGGCTTGCAGTTCTCGGTCGTAGTCCGGCGATTGACTTACGGGGACAGCGGGAGGAATCAGTCGAGAGACGGGCCTTGGCGTCTCTGGGGCTCTTTGGAACTTTTCTGGCGAGACTGGAAGAGGCACCTTGGCCGGTGATTGCAGCGCGGTAGTCGGCACTGGTTTCCGTTGTGGTGAGGCCTGTCGAGAAGTTCCCGTATTCGCAATGGCCGCCTTTAGAGTATCTGAAGCGAGAGCAAGGTCACGACCAAACTCGCGGACCTTGGTCGGGCTGTTGTCCCTTGGCCGTTCTCCATAGTCATCCGTATTTTCGATTGATCTCGCTGCTCTCGAATTGGCAGCCGACTCATCCAAGGCATTGAGTCCAGGCCGCGGAACGAGACCGCCTCTGTCGCCCACGAGCCTTACCGTGCCAAAGTCCCACATGTCCTCGTCTACCTGCTGTCGCTCGTGGTATTTCTCGTTTTCCTGGTCGCTCTCCTCGTCATCGTTCTTGTGGGTGGTGGCCCACCGGGAGTGCCGCTCAATCAACTCTGTCAGATAGCTCGTCTTCTTAGCGCGGCGTATAAAGGGGTGCTTGAGCAGGTCCTTTGCCGTGGGCCGGTCCCTCGGGTCCCTCTGCAGACACGCCTCGATGAAGTCCTTGAAAGCCTTGGTGAAGTTTCCTTCCAGCCGCGGCGGCGGGTTCTTAGGGATCAAGAACAACACCTTCATGGGGTGGATGTCGGCGTAGGGGGGCTCGCCGTTGGCCAGCTCGAGGGCAGTGATGCCGAGTGACCACACGTCAGCCTTGTGGTCGTAGCCCGATTGCTTAATGACCTCGGGCGCCATCCAGAAGGGAGTGCCCACGAACGTGTTCTTCTTGGTCATTGTCGCCGAGAGCTGCCCGGAAACGCCAAAGTCGGCGAGCTTGACCTGGCCGTTAGAGCTCAGGAGCACGTTTGCAGCTGCTCACCGTTAGCAACACCGTCTGACGCATGGCTTTGCGCAGAGGTACAAACCTTTGACGTCGCGGTGCAGCTTCTTGTCCGAGTGCAGGTAGTCGAGGCCCAGGAGCAGCTCGCGGATGATGATGGCAATGTAGTCCTCGCCTATCAAGCCCGGCTTCATCAGGTCGGCGCAGCTCCCGCCGGAGCAGAACTCCATGACGATCCACAGCTCGGCGCCCTTGGCGTAGGACCCGTAGTACTTTGTGACGTAGGGCGACTGCAGCTCCGACAGGATGGCAATCTCCTGGATGATGTCTTCGACCTCGTCCTCGGCGCTCTCGATGTCGATGATCTTGATGGCAACGGCATGGCCGGTGCGCTTGTCGACGCTGCACACAAGGGCAATTGTCAGCTTGAGGTCTGGACAGACAGTCTCGTGCGTGCCGGGAGAGGACACATGCGCGCTTACCCCTTGTAGACCTTGCCGAAGCTTCCTCCGCCTGGGAAAACCTGTGTGTTAGCGAGATGCCGCCTCAGGCGCGCAGGGACGGCGCATACCGATGCAGTACTCCTTGGTGTAGAGCAGCCCCGGGTCGAGGGCCTCGTTGCCCTCCTCCGTGTCCCTCTCGCGATCTCCCATGTTTGCGGTTCGGAACTGCGCGGTGACGCCCTATGCAGCAATCCGTGTGCTGGCGCAGCAGAGCCGTGGTGCGTCGTCTGATGCGTAGACCAGCGCGGAGTCGGTGCCGCGGGGTTGCGATCGAGGAGAAGCCGTCGGCGACGTTGGCGGCCGTAGAGGGTTCGTCTGGGTCGCGGGGGCGGTTCGTCGCTGCCCAATTGAAGTTGGACGGTCGCTCGGGAGAATGCAGGGCAAGGAACTCAGTCTTGCCTCCGTGCTCGGACGAGGATGGGAGGAACCAGGAGGTTTGAAGAGGGGATCCTGGGGTTTGGCGGCGGCGGCGGCCGGGGGAAGGGGGGAGGCGGTGGGGGACGACGACGACGACGACAGCGACAACGAACGACGTTGGCGACGGATGCAGCCGTTGTGAGCTGAATGTGCCGGCAGACAGAGTCGAGACGATCTTGGGACGAACGAAAGAAGGGGCGCCGACGGGACGGAGGTGGAAAGGAAGCGATCTGGGATTAGGCGCACAGTTAGCCTCGAGATCCTTCTAGTCGGGAGCACCTAACGGTGGCTAGCTCCAGACGATGCGGCTTGGTGCAGCTGGAAGTCGTACGTTTCGCCGCGTGTCTCTGGCTGGCTTCTTCAAAGGGAAATCGACCAGAAACAGAATATACCAAAAAGGGACGTCCTAGAGGCAGCGAAAGAGAGACACTCTAGCGGGCCGCAGCAATTTGCATTCCTCAGAGGTCGAGGTCGAGGTCGTGGACTTGTGGCGGGAAGACGTCAATCGGTGTCTCGCTGCGCCCAATTTCACAGCTGGAAATATGACCAAAACAACGGACGGTGAGGAAAGGGTAAAAAAAGAAAGCAAGCTCCTGCGCAGGTGAGATGAGATGAGGTAAGGCAAGGAGAGGAGAGGGTCAGTTCGCAGCTGCCGCAAGGGCCTAAGAAGGAACGGGCTTTTCAAAAATAAAGTGCCGCCGAGTCGCTGTTCTGAGGTGTCGTGCCTTGCTCCGGAGCAATACACACAAACGCAAGTACGTACAATGAGGCAACTTGCAGTGTTTCTTGGTGGAATAGGATTGGGTATGGTTGGCGATCGTAGTTGTTCAAGCTGGAAGAGCTGAGAGTTGGGAGAGAAAGTAACTTGGGGGCAGAACGGTGTGTGACGCTTTTGGGTGTTGGCGCTGGCTAGACTCGACGCGATGAGGACCGGACGCAGGAACACACGAGGAAGAGTGTGGGGTAAACAGCCTGCGCCGCTCAGGGACAAAGAAGCGGCTGTGACGGCGTGGTCTGTTGATGTTTGTGGTGGTGGTTGTGGTGGTTGTTTTCATCGTCTTTTCCCATTCCATTCATCCACATTTGACCCCCTGACGCTAGGAAGGTACTCGATGATTGACGCTTCATCTAACAACCGACCATTCAATACACAACTGCCACAGAAACACACGAACGTCACTATTTCTGCTGTCCTTATTATCAACAGTCAATATCTTACGAGGCCATTCATTGAATCCAATGTGCCGTCCCGCCCAATCGCCTCGGCCAGCCTTCCCTCACTGGGAACGAGGTGCATCCCATTTGTTTACACCCAGCCGAGAGGGGTCGGTTCACCAGCAACCAGCCGCTGTTGATGTCAAACCTTTTCCCCTCACTGGGCCGCCCCCCGCAAGCGATTCACAGTTCATCCCCTCCCCTGTCCAGTAAAAACGTCAGCGCTCTCCATCACCTAAAAACAATGAAGCCTTAATTAAGTAAGGGTGTTAAGCGAGCAAATCGGACGCACGGTCCACCAAGGCAGGCACCTCGAGAAAATCGCCAAAAAAATGGGAAAGCTTCTGACCCGACAAGTCTCCGCGCCCTCCTGATTGGCTGGATCCACACTCGACCAGTGCCCAGGAACCCGTCCGCGACGCCCGCTTGATTGGCTACCAGACGCGCACTCACCATGGTGAACCGCGGCGAAACGTCCACATCTCAGGTGGACTATTTCTTTGGGTGTGATGGATGTGACCTCTCTTGACTTTTATCTTTCATCAATGCAAATCGATATGTCATGAGCCACAATATCCAATCCAATACCAGAGAATCAATACGGTTAATACAAGGCCACTGTGGCAAGTGGTTCCTCTGCGCTGAATCATTACCCCGACCTGGATTGGAGCTGGTGACAGTCTCAGTCATCGTTGGTAGGGTTGTCAAGCAACGGAGGGAAAAGAAAAAAAAAACCCAGGGAGGGGGGATGCAAAAAGTTCAGCCAGAACTCAGTGAAAATCCGCAGATGCTTCTGACCAATCTCAAGTATAACGGTGGTACATTGTCCTGGCCAGCGCCGAGACTCCAAACTCACTCACACATGGACTCAGTGCGTTGTATCTTGGTCGCTTGAGAGGGTGGGTGCCTGGGGACCCCCGAATGTTCGGTGGAAGTTCGCGAGTTGATGAAGCCGTCCGGGTAAGAAGCCTCAGGATCCCTCTGGAAAAGTCATTCACCTTTGACGTCGCACAAAATCTCTTCCTAATGTCTGTCTCCGAGGTCTATTGATGCGCCTCTGTAAGCTCGTCTACCCTAGTTGCCGAAGGGGGAAACATCCCCCATCTCGGCCCTTCCTCTGTCTGTACTCGGCGGATTACGTCCCAGCCCGCCTGTGCAATCATCATCGAGCCAATGCTGTCACCGTGTCATCGTGGTATGTGTATGTGAATGTCCCCTAGTGAAGCGACAAAACAAAAAAAGAGAAAAAAAGGGAAGAAAACCAGTCGTCCTCCCTGTACCATCTATCGGTCATGCTCTCCCGGCCCGTGTGAACTCATGCGCATTGCCCCCAAAACGGCTATCATTATCGATCCGTCACTCGTAACCTCGTCAGACCCTAGTCCTCGATGAACTCAATCATGACGGTTCCCTGCTTGAGACCGGCCTCCATGATGGTCTTGTCCAGCTCCTCCGTCAGGTCCTGGCCCTGCGGCATGCGCTTCAGCTCGAACTCGACGCCCTCCTTGCCCTCCAGCGGCTCTGCCTTGAGCCACTCGTAGATGCGTCTGACCGTATCGTCCAGGTTGAACCGCCGGATGACACGTCCGGTGGGATGACGGAACTGTATCCGTGTCGTCGTGGCGGGGTTGTTCTCGGGCTCTGTGTGGGGCTTGTCGCTTGCGATCTTGGCCCAGATGCTCTGCGCAGGTGCCTCCGCCGTGGGGGTCGTCGCCTCGTCCGCCGCAGGGGCCTTGCCCTTCTCGCTGGATGAATCTGACTTGGTGAGGGCGTCGGGGTCGAACACGCTCGTCTTGGGCTTGGAGCTGCTGCTGCCGCCGCCGTTGGACGTCTCGAGACTGTTCTGCAGTGCCATCTCCAGCATCTCCTCCTCCGTCATCCGGTCGACGTCAACCGCCTTGGGCCGCTGCGTCGTCTGGTCCGCAACGGGGTTCTTGCTGTTCGCCGCCAAGCTGTACCGGTCGAGGAACTCGGCCAGCTGCGCGTGGAAGTCGGTGGCGGTGGGGAACGGCCGTCCGCTCCACACCTTGACCTGCTCTCCTGTTCTCGGATCGATAATGGCGACGTGGGGGTAGTTGTCGGGGTTCTCGTGGCCACCGTGGTGGAAGTAGAACGTCACGTACTGCTGTGCGGAGATGGAGGACTTGTCGTACTGGAGAAAGATGAAGCTCTCTGCCAGCAGTTGCCTGATGGCGGGGTCCTTCCAGATGTCGCGGTTCAGGGCCTGGCAGTTGAAGTCGCTCATGTCCTGGAGGTTGACCAGAATCCACTTCTTGTCGTCCTTGCCCTCCTGTCGTGCTTCGTCCCAGTCCGATCTAGACATGATGTCGTAGGGCGGGCGGAAGAGCTCCGCCAGTCTCTGAGCGCGGGCACCGCTTTCGGTTGCGGCTGGCTGAGGCGTCGGGCTGTCGTCGTCCCAGATGGACAAGTTATGACTGAAGGGACCACCACCTGCGAGCAAATCTTGTTAGCCTCCAGTGATATGGCACGCAACAGCAACATGTCGCTTACCTCGCGCTGCTCTCGCAGCCTCTCTTTGGCGCATCTGTGCTCGGATGATGGAATCCATGTCCATACCCATGCCGTCGTCGGCGTCGTAGCCTCCAACCAGCGTCTCCGTAGTTCTGGCGATAGGCGATCTGACATCGTCGGGAGCAGCTCCTCCTCCTCCTCCTCCTCCGCCAGCGCCACCACCATAGAGCTCCTCTTGTAATTTCTTGGCCATGGCGGCATCTTCCTCCTCCTGCGCGTTCCGTGCAATGGCCTCGACCTGGGCCTGGGCCGCGATATCGGAGTCGTCTTGGCCAAACGTATCGTCATCGTCGTCGACGGTCATGGCGGTGTCGCCGTCGTCATCGCTGTCTAGGTGGATAATTCCGCGGTCGTCTTGGCGGCCGATGTTTGGTCGGGTAGCTGCGGGGACGGGTGGTGCTGTGGACGCGCTGGCGGCAGGAGCGGCGGTGAAGCTGCTCGCGAGGTCGGGGCTCTCGAAGAAGAGCTGGATGGCCGACTCGAGATTGTTGTTCGCCATCTCGAGGTAGCCGCGGGCAGCCTCCGGACTGGCGGCCGTGATGGCGACGAAGTTGGAGATGTCCTCGTCCATGATTGCGGTTTGCGCGCGGCAGAGGGTAGGTACTCGGGTTGCCGGTGGGCGTTTGATTAAGAAGTGTCGAATGAAGCCTCTGGTAGCAGAAAAGCTTGCGTCGGACACAAATATTTTGGTGGCGGTCAGAGAGGTGAACGCAGAGAGGGCTTCGGAGCAGGAAGACGATGGCACCTCTGCCCCACCGTCAACCGAAAGGCAGTGGACGTGGAGTATCCGTAATCCGCAGGTGGTGTTCTGCCACAAGGCGAGGGGCGAGGGGCGAGGGGCAGCTGCAGGCCTGGGCTGTCCGTGTGCTTCAGTGACCCGTTTGGGTTGATGACCTCTTTGGCTGTGGTCCTTTGAAGCGTTTCAAGAAAATAGATGGTGCGGCTCCGGACACAAAGAAATATAAGTCCTGGATGTGGCAGCGGTGGTGAATTTGATATGGGAAAAAGAGAAGTGTTGTCGTGGTTGGTGTTGGTTGTTGCTGCTGTGCTGCTGCTGCTGGATGCGGGCTTCAAGGCTTGTCCCGGCGGCGCAGGTGCCAGGTGCTGCTGTTGCCGAATCAGTGCCACCATGAAGGCGCCAGCTCAGTGACGCAACCGCCTGCCCGCCGTGGTGAAATTAGGCGTCGGTGCGGTGCGACCTGCAGCGGCGGGAGAATGGCGGAATGTTTTCGCGGTGACATAATACAGCTCTCCAGCCACACGGGACCGGCCGCAAGGGTCCTCATGCTGTGGCTGGTGCTCATGGCAGGGCCAAGCCACCTTTGAAGCCATCACCATCCCCTATCAACAATGGTATTTCAAAAAGCCATTTCAATTCCTAAAGCTCAAGCAAAGGGTATCTTGCCCCTTGATTTCCAGTTCTATAAAGATCACCATGGTCTCGCCCGTCATCTTTCGTCATCACCCGTCAGTAAGTTATCTCTGCCTCTACTTCTCAAGCTCCGCGAGAATCTCCTTGAGATGCTTCTGCACCTCCAATGACCTCTCGCCATCCAGCATCTTCTTCACCGCCTCCTTATACTCCTTCCTGTCGTCCGCCGTCGTCGGCCCGAACACGCCCCGCTGCATTGCCTCGAAAACTTGTCCGAGGGCGAGGACCCTCATCGTCCGCTGCGACTCGGTGCCGTTGTCAGGCTGTTCAAGGTCGAGACTCTTCAGATACGCTTGAGCAGTTGCCTTATCGCCCGTGGCAGCCTGCGGCTTCGGGGCCGCCTTCATCAGGTCCCTGACGCACTCGTACCACACCTCCCGCTTGATGGCTGCAAACCTGTCACTCGCGAGATACGGCTTCAGTAGCTCAAACACCTTCTTCGCCACAGCGCCGGGGTCCTCCTTCATCTGAGGACGGTTGTAACCCCTAGCGATGGCCTCGACGCCATTGACGGCAGCCTTGCGGAGCTTGTCCCCAGACCCGTCGACGTCCATCCTATCCTCGTCGAGCATGTCATCCAGGACGCCGCTAACGATGCCTGAAATCTCCTCAAGCATGTCTCGGTCCTCCCGCTGCTCGGCAAATTTCCACAGCGCCTTGAATGCGTGCGGCCGGTAATCCTCGTTGTTCCGCTTCGCCTCCCGCACAGCAACCTTCAATTGCTGCGCCGCCACGGCGGGGTCGTTCTTCCAGAGGCTCTGCCCTTTGCAGACAAACTGCGGGTACGACTCCAGCAGCTTCTCCTTGCCGGGGAACGTCTTCACCGCGAGCGCCTTGTCGAAGATGGGCCAGATGACCTTCAAGTTCGCCTCGGAAATCTGGCCGGTGGCGTCGCTCGAGTTAACGACCGCCTTGACCATCGCCGCAATCGTGAAAGACGCGGTATGCTGAAGATTCCACCGGGGCGCCTCGAGACCCCTCTTCACGAAGCCAACAATCTCGGGGACGTAGCGCGCAACGGTGCGGGAGCTGCATCCGTGCTGGCTCCAGACTTCGTCGAAGCACTTACGCGTGTAGTCGTCCGTATCGTGGAGGCCCATGTACGTGAACGGGATGAACTTGGCCGCGAGCCTGTTGAAGTGGTCGGGAGCAAGCTTCGAGACACCCAGAACCACATCGGCCACCTTGGCGCGGCGAGCCTCGTCCTCGCTGCCAAAGTACAGCTCGACGAACTTATCAACAAGCCGCTCCTTGGATGCGTCGGGAACGATGCGCATAAGATATCCCACGGCGCGCGCGTAGCCCTTGCTGACCTCGTCGTTGCGGTCCAGGGCTTGCTTCTCCATAAGCTGCATGAACTTGGACGAGACGGGCTTGAAGTCGACGGCATGACGCATAACCAGGTCGCCGATGAGTCGGGCGCAGGCAATCTTGGTCGGCATGCCGATGGCCGTCTTGATGATCTCCTCTAGTTTGGGCGCAAGCTGCTTCATGCCCTCCGCGTCCAGCTGGCGAAGGCAGTTGTCGATGGCCTCAGAGATGGGAGACTGGTTGACCCATCTGGCGCGCAGCTTGTCGAGCTGGTCCCTGGAGTCCTCGCTGACCTTCTGGTAGGCATAGTTGATCTGCTCCGGCTCGATGGTGCTGTGGAGACCGAGCAGAGGGGGGATGAAGTCGACGATGAATGGCTTCAGGTTAGGACCGCCCTTCTTTGTGATGTCGATGATGGTCTTGAGCGAGAACATCTTGACCTCGTCGACGCCGCTCTCGAGGCCGCTGGGGGAGAGGAGGAAGCGCAGCGCTTGCTTCAGCATTGCCTGCGCCGACGACGATGAGCCGCCTTCCTCGAGCTGTCGCACGATGGTGTTGGTCAGGCCCATGCACAGCTTCAGCGCCGCCTCACGCACGGAGCCCTTGACATCGTCGAGGACCTTGAGCGCAGCAGTCCATATCTCGGCGTAGTAGTGCTCGTATTTGTGGAACGGCTGCCCGGAGATGAGATCGGAGATGGCGCCGCAGCTGGCCTGACGTACGCGCCATTCCTTTCCAAGGACGTTCTTCAAAAGGTCCTGCATGATGGCGTCAAAGTGGGTGCTGATCGTCTCGTTAGGGTTCTTGACGAGAGCCTTCCAGATATCGTCCATGGACCGTTGGACATTGGAGTTCGGGTCGAAGCGATAGCGGAAAAGCTTGGGATACAGCTTCGGGTCGACCTCTGACTCGGAGAGGATATTGCTCAGACCGAATCTGCCAAAGGCAGAGCGCGTCGACCAGGTCGCCGCGTTGGTGGCGAGAGACATGAACTTGTACACCAGGCTCTGGTCGCCGACCTCGTTTGCCAAGCTGACGATATCCTTGTACGAAGTAACGGATTTGCCCTCGCCTGTGGGTAGAGCACCGGGCTCAAAAAGCTCTGTCTCCTCCTCGACCTTGATCTGCGTGCTGTTTCCGGTGAAGGCAGAAACCAAGTCCCTGGTCAGATCCTGCTTCAAATCCTCGTCGCCCTTCTCGTATACCAGCGCCAGACCGCGCGAGGCAGTCTCCTGCACCAGCTCGTCTCTCGCGCTGAGGAGCCGCATGAAGGCGACCTGGGCCTCTCTCAAACGAGACTGGACCTCGGTCAGGTGACCGCAGTACTGGACCACGCAGAAAAGCCAGATTCCGGACGCCTTGAGAAGAGAGGGCTTAGTCGTCTTGCAGTCTTTGAACAGCTTATCGAGGACGGCAGTGACTCTGACGCTGCGCTTCTCCTTCTTCCAGGATCCGGCGGGAGCGTCGACGTTGAGGGTGAGTTTGACAAAGTCCGAGTCCCAGCATGCGATGGCGGCGGTGATGGCCTCGCCCACGGTGAACTGGATCTCCGTCTCGCGCCTGGTGTGAAGACCGAAGAGCACGCGGAGGACATTGTCGATGCCGGAAGTCTTGCTTGATGGGTACAGCAGGCCATCCTCGGGGGTTGCCTCTTCGTTGGGCTCGTTGAATGCAAGCGCAAGCCGGCCCAGAGCGAAAATGGCCTTGTCGCTTCCGGCTGCAGCCTTCTCTCCGAGTCTCTCGATCACGTAATCCGCTGTGAGGTTGTTAACATTGTCCGGGATGTATTGCGAGAGGCCGGCGGTCCAGAGCTCGGCGTAGCAGTCGAGGATCGCGTCTTCGAGAGATGGGCGGTGGGAGCTCTTGTCCATGAGCAGCTTCGACGGCAAATGCGTATCGGCTGGGATAGGCAGGCCGTAGTACACGGCCCTGGAGAAGATGTGCCCGAAAGCCTGTATAGAACCCTCCACCGCGTTGGCGTATGAGCCCACCGAATTCTCCCATGCATAAGCCGTGGCCTTAAGGTTATGCAAGAACTCCTGGATATGCTGGTTCCTGACCTGCTGAGCGGCTGTCGTATCAGGAATGTCCAGATCCGCCTTGTTAAGAGGATGAGGAACCAGGATGCCGCACGCTTGAGCAGCGAGGAAGCGAATGTGACGGTTGTTGTTTCTCGTGCATGCCTGCAGCAGGTGTGCGTTGCCTGCAATGTGGTTGATGGCGCCCGACGGGGAAAGCGAGGCGATGTCGACGAGAGAGCGCAGACAACTTTCAACGACGGGGTTGGCGCCCTCCTTGTTCCTAAAGCGGACGCCGTCGAAGCAAACCGTGATCAACAGGGCAACATGCTCTTCGTCGATGGAGCGGAGGTACGCGCGGATCTTGGCGCGGGTCTTGATGTCGTTCCGGACTTGGGTGTCGAGCTGCTCAGCCCATCCGGGGACAAGCGGGAAATCGGGGAGCGCGGCGACAAACAGGGCTCTCTTGACGTACTCCACGGCCACGGGGTACGCCGATATCCTTTCGCCTTCAAAGTTTTGAATCGTCGCCTCGTCCTCAAACTCCAAGTTGTACTTCTTCGTCGCGTTAGTGAAGTCGTCACTAGTAAAGTCGTCCGAGATCTTTTCGCAAAAGAAGTAGACCATCAGCTTAATCCAGTCCGGCATCTTGTGGTCCTCGCCGTCCCGGTACGTCCACGGGTCCAAGCCCTTGCGGCCCTCCTCGACAACCTCCGTCCTCTCGCCCCTGCGTCCAGCAATGGCGAGAATGTCGATCCATCGTCCCCTCTCGTCCCACGATGCAATGGTCTGATTCGCCCACTTAACGGCCGAAAAGCGCGCGCTACGCACCGCGGGAGCGTCTTCGGACAGGTTCATGTAGTGCAGCAGCAGGGAGATGAGGCTCACGTTTCCGCTGCCGCGTCCGTCGCCGCTGACAGTCTTGGGGTCGAAGCTCCTTGTCAGTCCCGAAAGCGAGCCCTCGATGTTAACAACCGTCTCGTTCGTGGGATCCTCCGAGAGGGAGCGGAAGAGCCAGCCGACGAGGTGCAGCTTGTCCTGTGCGGAGCCGGAGCTTCCCATTCCCAGAGACCCCAGGAGATCGTAGGCCATGGCGCGAAGGACCTCTTCGTCTGCGGACAAGGTGCGCGGGGAGGGCCAGCCTTGGTCCTCGACGTATCCGCGCATCATGTCGATGAGCTTGGAGCCGATCGTGAACGGGCCTTGGGTCGGGCCCCGCGTGGCTGTCCAGTTTATGAAGTGGAAAAGGGCCTTGTGAAGCTTGTTTCGCTCGAGGCCGCTGGCAGCTTGGAGATGGGCAGGGGTGTTTGATGTAGTCTCGGTGCCGAAGTCCAGGGTGACAACGGCGTGGATGCGGTCGTGCATTGTCGTCGCAAGCGTGGACCGGGACAGCAGACCGAGGATTCTAATGCGGTGCGGCGCTGGCAGTCTGGCGTGAGAGTTATAAAGCTCCTCGACAATCTCCTTCTTCTCAAAGTCGATCGTCATTCTCTTTAGAATGTCTTCTCCAACCTGTGAAACCTGGTAGTCCGGGCTTGCGGCAGCAGACAGAGCGGGCAAAAGCCTCTCCTCGTCCTTGAATGCTCCGCTCGCCAGCAGCTGCGCAATCTTGCGGCGCAGGTCCTGCATCTTCTGGAATGCCGCCGCCGTGTCGCGCTGCTCAGGCTTGAGAAAGTCCAGATCTTCCGGGGTGAGTGCAGGGTTCATCCTCTCAAAGTCCTGGCGGCTGGGACTGGAGCCTCCGGGGATTCTCAGGAGGAGCACCTTGCCGAGCCATTTGGCGATGAACGCGGCGTCCGCATCGTCGGTCAGGCCGCTAGCCTCGCGGAACGCCATGTCCTCCTCGCTACCGCGTGATGGAACCTGGATGTCGGGGAGAATCTTGAGGAGGACGTTGAACATTGACGCTTGGGTCGGCGACGGTGATGAGATGCCCTCGGCAACTTTGCTGACGAGGGCGCGGCGGTCATAATCTTCCATACGGCCAATGCTGTGCTGGATGAATGACATGTCCAAGACGCGCAGGATGGGTGATGTGGCTTTCTTGTACTGGTCGACCAGAGCCTCAACTGGCAAAATGATGCTGTCGCCACCGTCAGTCTGGCCAGATCTCAATCAACCCGGCAGAATCGTCAGGGAACAACCGGCATACCTCGGGTGCATGATAAGCGTCTTCAGCTTTCCAGCAAATTGAATCACCTGCGGCAAGCATGAGAATCAATTGAAACCATCAAAACCAGGATGTCTCTCACCTCATTGCGAACCGACGCATGGTCGCTGGTCGCCTTCAGCAGCAGGGCGCACAGGTACTTCTTCAGAATGTCGTTGAGCTTGTCCTCCTTGTTCGAGGCCTCGAGGATCCGGATCTGGACGGTCCCCACGAGCCTCTTCTCCCGCGCCTCGGGAGATTCGCCCGACATCTTGAAGCTGTAGTCGCGGCGATCTCTTCCAATGTGTTGTTGAAGGTCAACGACAATGATGATGAAGGAAAGTCGGTCCAGGTGTGGGGGTACGGGTACATGTACCACATTCGACATTCGCTGAGCCAGGCGGTCGTGTACCTGACGTGGCTGGTGGCTGTGGCCAAGTCGACGTTGCTTCCGGCTGCCTGTAGCTTATTCAGCTGCGTCTGAAGGGTTCCAGAAATTCCGCTACAGGGGTGCCCCGCGGTTCCCGGAGTGGCTGAAGCTCCGAAACCGGTTTAGCGACCTGCTGCGGAGTTCTGTTTGCGGCGACTCAGGCGTCGTGGAGTTGAATAGTTGATCGAATTGCCTCTTGGTGATGGACACAAGTTGAGGAGTGATTGTGGGTTGGAAAAAGATTGCAAAAGAGGTAAATGCAAGATAACAGTCCAGGTCTCGTACAGTCTGTGTGTTTGTCCTCTGTTTGAGGCGGGTGCTCTCAAACTTACAAAGCGAGTGCACTCGCCTTCATTGACTTGTGACCACTTTTTCTACCTTGCTCACATGGCGAGAGCTTATCCAGTACCAAATAGGCGAGAGCATTAAGGCATTGAGTCTTCAAATAAGATTTCCGGAAAAAATAAGTACAGAAGAGCTGAAAAGTGCCCAACTGATCTGATTTATTCTGCATGATGGATTGGGTCAGTCTGTGTTCAATTCCTACTCTGGAGGCGGGTGCTGTTGAACTGTCCAGGCTGCACTCGCCATAATTGAGTTGTGCCCCCTATATCTACCTCAGTTGCCACACCGTGAGTCGAATTAAGACTCCAAAGGCGAGAGCAGTGGGCCTCTAATTTGCTAAAGGAATAGCTTTGTCAAAGGCGAATGCTAAAAAACGTCACCTACGTGAGTGCACTCGCCTTCATTGAGTTGCGTACGCTTTGTACAACTCAATCAAGAGGTAGAAGCTGACTAAAAAGGCTAGAGCAATAAGATCTTTATGTTATTTTTGAGTTGGATCCTGAGAAAGAGACTGCAGCTGCATTTTTGTTTCTGTTTTTGTGCTGAGTGTTCTTTAAAGTATAAGATGGATGCAGTTGCCCAAGTGAACTTCACTCAGCAGTTGAGAATGAAAAGTAATAGCTTCCTCTCCACCTAGATGGTGAGAGCATTAGATGTTCGGCTTACAATCATATTGTTTTGGAATAGAAAGTTATTGGAGAAAACCTGACAAAATTTTGACCGAGATCTGTGTAATTCGAATTTTTTCTTGGAAACATGTTCCCACAAAGCTAACTCGAATTCAAATCAGCTTCTTTGCCAAGACATCGGCCAATGATAGCCCATGCTTCGTCTACAGATCCCGTGTGACCAAGGATATGTTGATCTGGTCGAATCAAAACAGCGGTTCCCCCTCTAAGCCCCATGATGCTGATCCAAGGCCCCTCTGCACCGGCGACAGAGACGTCCACACTGCGCAGCCGAACATCGCTGGAGCCAACCCTACGGCTCGAACTGGGATACTTCAAGCCTCTGTCATAGTGAAGAAGGCTGAACTCTCCCTCGGGAATCAAATCCAACGTCGACCTACCATTTGCAAGCCACGCATGCGGGAGTCGGGCACCAATGGCGGACGATGGCTGGTAATCCGAGCAGTCCGCAAGAAGTCGTCTGGGGTCTCTACTCTTGTCGTACACGTATCCAATCTGAAGAGCCAGGGAATCGAAATGCGGTTTGTTGAGTGCCAGGCTCTGTTCGAACTCCATTTTCATCGCATGACAGCTGAATGATGCTCTTTCAGCCGAAGCCTTTCGAACCAATTTCTCGACCGTCTTGTTAAGATCAAGCCACCTGGCTTCGTTATATGCCGATTGAACCGAGTTTGCTACCGCTACAGGCTGTCGTTCTTCTGAATACGTAACCAACAAAGATGCGAGGTGCGTCCCAGAACGGATGGCGATGCCGAGTTTCCATGCTAGGTTGTGAGCGTCTCCTATCCCGGTGTTAATGCCCAGGCCTCCTTGAGGAGGGAAAGAGTGTGCCGAGTCTCCGACGAGATGGATTCGCTGAATAGTATCGCTATAGGCACTTGCTACCTTGGGCCACGTGTTCCAGACATTCACGGACAGAATCTTCGCTTCCACATTCGATCCGATACAGGAACGGATTATTTCCTGACATCTGGCATCCGTGAAACTCCCAAGGGGCTCATTTTCGAGCTCGACGGGCCGTACATGAACCCAAGAGTGTTGCGGATCGTAAATAATTAGCCCTCCTCTGTGGTCCGGGTTGAGACAGAAGGACAGCTGACCGCGCCTGTCTCTGTTTGCAAATGATCTGGTTAAGTCGCCGGATGCATGAATCGAGCAGTAGAATCTCTTTGGTCTTTCTATCCCATCGGGTGATGCCCATATGACGTTGGGCAGTCTGGAGCGGACTATGGAATCAGCCCCATCGGCGCCTACGACGTACTCTGATGTTATCTTCACCGTCGTAGAAGGGTCTGATCTGCTTGCGATCAATGAAATCAGCTTTCCTTCTTCGAACTCGACATCCTCCCAGTCCCATGAAGAGTAGATGGAAACCATTCCACTCAGAAGGACCGCTTCTTGAAGAAACTCTTCCAAAGCCGGCTGTGCAACGTTGAAGAGAGGCTCAGGGGTGACATCTTTGACAGCATCGTCTTGCCGTTCGTATGGAAGTTTCCCCAACTCCTGAGCCGCCAGGCCCAAGTTGAATCGAACCCAAAAGGAGTCTTGTGTCGTTGAGCCTAGGCTTCGCAGCTTGCTGATGTCAAGCCCGGCTTGCCTCATTATCTCAAGGCTTCTGGGGTTGACGGCGTGAGCTTTGGGTTGACCTAGTCGCGAAGGGTAGCGTGTGATTATGATGGAGGGGATTTTTTGCCTGGCTAGAAGATACGCGGTCATCAATCCCGCAGGGCCCGCGCCGACGATAAGGACCGTGGTCGTCGCCGGCGGCTTGCGGTTCTGATTATTTGGGTTTTCGGGTGCTTGGGAAACGTCTGTCATTGTGAAGGTGCCACAGTGGGCAGGAATGAGATGGGAAAAATTGGTAGACATGGTGATCAATTTGATCAAGTCTCAATTTTTGGCCATGAAAATAGGTTACTTAATTGTAGAATTATCGAAAAATGGGTGTACTGGTTCTCATGACATTGCTTCCGAGGACGCACGTGCACTGGGCCTAATGTTAAGGTTTCCCTCACCTCTCCGTGGATGTTCTAGTCAATGCCGGACATTTTGGAACACCGAAGAAACTGGTCAACGTAACCTACACCTTCTTTCGTGTGTCTGGAAGGATTCCTTTTCTTGATGTCTGGATGTTCCACAGATGAACAGACCAGCGCTTCCACGCCGACATTTATTGATCAGACGCTCTTTGATCATGGGCACCTAGTGTGGTCTCAGATTTGCTGTCCTGGCCAAGCTTATTCGAATGCTGTTGACGTATCAATTGAACGGCATATTATTCTATCTCCCTTACGTTATCGCCCTCTACGTGTCATGAAGCTCGAGACCTACCTGCTACAGACAAGAAATAAATCACAAGGCATATATAACTACGATACATCCTCCTGTCCCGCCCACGAGAGTCGTAACCGTTCTCAGAACTCAGTGACTTATCACAGATAACAGTCTGCATGGGAAAGAGATACGATGGCTTGGGGAGTAATGGCTACAAACTTGTGCCCTCAACAACCGTGCTTAGTATTCAAACAGTTGGAATGAAGGGAACAACTACATATGAATCGAACTTTCCACCAAAATGAATATGGTGCCTGCCCTTGTTTATCCCGTAAACACTAGGCGTTTGCATATCTGGTATCTCCAAGTAGGCGTCTTTACTGCCACCCACTCGAAACAGAAGACTTTCCCCTTCGTAAAACTGCATTCCAATGGGCCAAAGACCTATTTCAACAGGCACGATCTCGCCCGGCGGGACCTTCTGGACTTCCTTGTGGGGATGATATGGCATGATGGAGTTTTGTTTGGATCGGTCAGTAGCACGATGGGAGACGCGCAGCATTCCGTGAGATCCAGTGAACTGCGCGTGAATGAGTCAACATGCATTCATAGAACGGTCCGAACCACTGACCTTGATAATATTTGAGCCTACCACATCCTCTTGATAGTTGTGGCTCTTGGGAATCGCGGTCCATGGTATATTGACGTGCTCAAGGACCTTTCCAGACTTGTCCACTTTCCTCAAACTAACATAGATGTCCATGTCGTCCGCATCATTGCATGAGACCCAAAGCTTGGCTTTGGTGAATCCCATCAATGTGGTGGTATCCGTGAATGTGAAGAAAAGGTCTGCTGTCTCCGATTTGACTTCAGACTGATACGAAGCGACGCCAGTGGACTCCGGGCAGTAGAGGGAAAGATGGCCCTCGGTTAGGTAGAGCTTCTTGTATTCAGTCTTTGCGTGGGGATAGCTATCCATTGGGAAGTGCTCGATCGGTTTCTAGCATGAGCGACTGATTAGTCATGGGTCCTAAGGCAGATTGAGGCACTCACAGGGCCGAAGCGATCTCCAAACGTCAGAATTGACACCCGCACCGGGTTGGTCTTCTCCCAGTCATTTTCAATGCCCTTCAAATACCGGTCAAAGAATGCTTGAAGCTCGTCTGTCATGTCGGGTCTGTAGATATCAAACCATTCTTGTGTGCAGTGAACCCGAAGCCACTTCTTGCTCTTCGCCGTTCGGAAGCCTTGAATGGTTCCGTAGCTGTGGATGCTGGAGCTGTAGCCTGCGACGACGTACATGGGGATGTCGATGTTTTCGATTTTGGCTATCTTGTCTTCCCAGTAGGGGTTCATCAGCGGCCACTTCTCGATTGCTTTCGCGACATCTTCTCGCTTCTGTCGGCCGCGGACGGTTGCACGATAGAGAAGGTTATCAAAGGTAGCGTCAGGTATGCCGCCTCTACACAACACGTCGCGATATTTATCTGTGAAGCCTTCCCAGGGCGCAATAGCCTTAAGAGATGGAGGGCAAAGGGACGCGGTGCTCCATTGTACTTGGGCCAGCCACGAATTGCCTTGCATTCCCACGGAGCCCGAGCACCAGGGCAGACTAGCGATATGCTCCACGATTTCTGCACCATCTCGGCCTGCAAGACTGTCAGTTGTCTTCAAAGGATAACATAAAATGACACGTCTGTACCGGACCCTGTTCCCTCAATGAATAGGTCTCCCTCCGAGTCCCACGAACCCCGGACATCAACGCTGATGATGGCGTAACCTCGTGGAACCCATTCGGCGGGGTCAGCCCTGTGAACTTCTTAAGCAATCATCCGAGTATGAGAGTGACTTCAATTTAACATACGACTCAAACTTCTCCAGTCCAGAGAGCATTTCCTCTTTCACGCCAACCCTATACGGCATGAGATCGTAGTTGCGGAATCCATGCCCCCCTTTTCCGTAGGGGCTGAGGGCAAGAAGCGCAGGGACTTTTTCCGAAGTATTCGGCCGACAAACATCGTAGTATATCTGCAGCATTTGGTTAGGCTTACTTGTTTGTGGCTTTTGCGGCGTGGTGGTATTACTTTGACTCCATCGGAGTGCTTCATCTCCTCATTCACCTCGTAGATTATCTCGCTAGGAAGAGGTCGACTTCGCGGTGTCTTTCGCCACCCCATGGGCAGAAGTTCTTTCCTTCTTTCTTTGAATGAATACGTAAAACAATTGTCTTCATTTTCGGGTGGAATTGTGTCGCAAAGAGGCACGTTGTTACCGTTGATGACCAGTTTGGAGTCCATTCTGGGCATTAGATATTGCTTAGTATTGCCGTGAGACAGAATTTTCTATCAATCTGGTATAGTGAACTGTGAAGGAACTATTACAAACAAAGGCTCAGAATGATTTATTCCCGGAATAGGTGCGAAGGCTTGGTGCCTAGATGGTCGGAAGATCGAGATCTGCATGGAGGGAATTTCCACGGAGGCCTGAATGCCAAATACTTCGCAAAGCCCGCCTAATTGATGATTCCCTGGTACCAACAGCACATGCGCTTTGATTGCCATAGTTGACCTAGGTAAGGTATGAAGGGTTTATGGTGACGATCGGGGCCGCGGTACATCGCTCTCCCGACTTTTCCATGGGTCATGATCAGATGAACTATGCGAGCCTTGCCGGTAGTCATGCCAGTCCGAGGACCGATTTCGGTCAATAGACCTTCCGAGAAATTTGAACGACGTTCCTAAGAAATGATGAAGAACACCCTAATCGTGACGACCTCGGAAAGTTACACCTCAAAAAGGGAATTATCGTCCGAAAAGTTTCATCTTGTTTCCATGCCCCAAATATTTCAAACCTTCTCTGGAAGTCAATATGGACTAACTACACTCTGCTCAGATTCCTAAGATTCGTCTCAACCTCCTTGGCTAAGACTGTCACATCAATCTTCCCGGGAAGCTTAGTATCATTCCATTTTGCCACCTGTTCCGCGGCATTTAGAACAGCTTCAATCGCTGCCACGGATATCCCCAGTCCCATGGAACCTTTCAAGTGACTCTTCGCCTGCCTCGTTGCCCCCAGTGCGGTTATTGCGCCGGCAATGGTGATTTCGCATAAAGGAAGACTTTGAGTTCTCTCAGAGCCTCCAACCAGGAAACCAAATACCGCAATGTTCGCGATGTATGCTAGTAGACGTGAGCTTGACGAGTCAAAATGGGGCAGCAATCACTGACTAATTTCGGGGAAGACCTCCCCCATCATACGATGAACTTCGGCGTTTCCCACAGCGCGGTAAATGGCTTCGTTGGTATCGATTCCTTTCTCGAACCAGTCGGCATCTGTGATCAAGGGTCTTGGTGGAATGTCATCAATTGTGTAGCATATCGTGTAGCTGGGGGTAAAGCTTGCCTGTCAATCTGATTGGACATGCTGATACCGAGCTCTCGAAGCTCCCCGATCAAACCTAGACAGGCGGGAACGCATTGTGGCAGTCCCGTAAAAGGCCAAGTCAGGTCGAGGGCAAGTTTGAATGACGCGAACAACATCTTCGTTCCGTCGACGTCTCTCGATTTGGCCAGATCGTGGAATAGTCTAGGAACCGCATCACCACGGCGTTGAGCGCAAAGCATTGCGGCCTTTAGGTACGATCAGCACTGCGTCCCTTTATCTGACAGAAAAGCATCGCAACTCACAATTATACCAGGCGCAACAGGCGCAATAGCTCCGCCGTCCACAAGCTCCAGGTGTCGCACTAGGTGGTGGAAAACGGTCTCATCGTAAAGTGATGCATCATTTGCCAGATTGGCATTTGTGTATTTGTCATTGAATTCTCTCACAGTGCCAGACATTGTGAATTTGCGATGAGACAAAACACCACGGGCTTGGGGAGGCTGGGAGTGCAACACTATCAGGAGTCTTCCGTAATTATATCTATCTGCATCTCCATTCAAACGGCTTATGATTGGTAGTTCATCGAATTCAATGCCTTAAGTGTGAGATGGCGGGTAAAGCTTCATCTTCCAGACTTGGATTTGCCACATCTTCCACGGAACCGAAACCAAAAACGGGCAGTCAAGCAGTAGACCTGATCTCGCGTATTTCATCGCCGACACATATACGACCCCTTAATCTTGCAATAATTACCTCCGAATTCTTGAGAGTACTAGCCATACCGCGACTGGCACCCTTAATGTTATCATGGCCCAAACCTCCGACGATTTAAACGCATATGACTATCATAGCCATGTACCTAAACAAGGAAAGTTGTATGATTGGGCCGACGGTCTGAATCGCATAATGACGGCATTTTACAGGATGGCAACGTTTCGGAGACATTGACGACAGCGACCCGTACAAGTATTCAACAACTATCGTGACCAATCCGGAACTTCAGCCGCTTTGGAAAGCTTGGAAAGCAAATCTCGAGGTCCCGTTTCATGGCATCACTTGCGATGGCCGTAAACAAGAGGGACTCTATGTTCTTCGGGATGAAGTGGCTCCAACACAAAATATGGTAGCTCGATCACTGCGCATGAGAATCAAGAGTGTGGCTGAAAGACTCCAGGTGCAAGCAGCCCGGACGTTGTTGCAGGTTCTGAGCCCTAGCGAGAAAAGGATCGTCTCGCATAGCCTTGATTCCGAGGACTGGTAAGTCAGGATGTCAAATCCAATTTAGGAAGTGCTAACTGAAAACTCAAATCTGCGATAGGAGAAAATGGATGAACCCCGAATTCGTGTTGTTCAAATGTGGCCTACGTCTCGAATATTTGGAAGAAGCGAAAATCGAATCCATCATGAACCTCGTACAGAGTTCCCTTGACGACAAGGGGTTCGATAAAGTTAGAGGGGCGATGAAGACTAACAAATTTCTCGGTGAACTTTGCGGTAAAAAGGCGATTTTGAACGAGTATAGTTATTTGTAAGTGAACCCAGATATTTCTGACGGCCACACTGACTCTTGACGGCATAGCTTTGCGATCTTCGGGGAACCTTCAGAGACAGAGCCCTGGTCGTACATGCTTTTCGGCCACCATCTTGCTCTCAATGTTTTCATCGCTCGACAGCAGATGGTCATTGGTCCAGTCTTTATCGGGGCTGAGCCAAGTGTATGTCAAACCCGGACTTCGAGTGAAAGTCAGCATGCGGATATGGAGGTCGCTTACATGCACTCAGATTATTGACGATGGTCCGGATAAAGGGATAACGCTGTGTGCGGAGGAAAGCGAGCTGGGTTTACGACTAATGCAGTCGCTTTCGCCGGCAATGCAAAAGAAAGCGCAACTATACTCCGGATTGCACGACTCAGCTATGCCAGAGGGTCGATGGAACCCGGCTGATCAGGTGCGCGTATTGAGCACCGGACATAAATCTAGGCTAATATACACGCGCAGAGACATCTGGCTGGCGCCTTTCAAGATAACCGAGTTATCCCTTACGAAGGCGTCCTAGCTACCGACATGACCATCGAGCAGCGGGAATTGCTTGTGTCGATCATTTCCACCTCTACGCTTCTTCCGCCAGGGCCACTTGAGTTCCGACTAGCGGATGTTCGCGAACACCTTGCGGAAACCTATTTCTGTTGGATAGGCGGCTTTAGCTCGACGGACCCTTTTTACTATCGAATTCAGAGTCCGGTTACGCTCTTTGAGTTTGACCATCACTCCGGGGTCTTCCTTACCAACGACGAACCTGCAAAATATCATATTCACACGATTCAGAGACTTCCCAATGGCAATGACTATGGACGGTCATTGAGAGAACTGCTCGCGGAAGAGATGGGGGAAGACGATCCTGAGTACAAGGTCTGGCCAGGAAATCCATTGGCGTGCGACAGGGTCTGAGTAAATTACTTTTCGTCTGATGTAGCCTAGCATTGGACATGGATCAGCCCATGAGCTGGTGTAACGGTGTCTACGTGGTTATGTAGATTTAACTTTGTTTCCCTTACGTCGCGTGTGCACTGCCGTCGGGTAGAATCGATGCTTGGCCATCCATCTATGACAGAGAGATAAATGATCGACAGGTAGTTCGGCAGCTCTGCGAGCCCGTGCATTGCCTATGCGAACTCTTTTATCAGCGGAGCTCGCCCTGTATCACCATCGTCTGGCTGCATTTCTCTTCGTACCAATTCTGCTTGGATGATTTGTTGGGGACGCTGCAATCACTTAGATGAAATGCCTGATTCGTCTGGTTCGCCCACCAATCATCACCACCGACCGAAGCGAGTCGCTCGAGCTTGCGACTACTGCCGTAAGAAAAGGGTGCGTGAAAATGCCTTTCCTCTCGATTCCACGAGATAGTTGTGTTTACCTACTCACGCCGACAGTTGAAATGCACATCTGGCCAGCGGCCCTGCCTCAATTGCCAACTTTACAACACCCAGTGTATTTCGTCGGACCGAGGAAGGCGGCGTTCAACCCTAAATAGCTCGATAAATTCTGAACATGACAGTGGGATTGCTGAAAGCACCATCCATGCTCGCGGTCATCATACGGTGTACCAACACAACGATCCCAAGATGTGCCTTTCAATAGACCCTGCCATGAATGCAAGCCCTAGGTTCGAAAACCAAGCGGCGATGCCACGTTCATGGTCTCCTTACGCCGGTCTTGACGGCGAAGCAGGACCCCAACGTTCCCGTCATGACTTTCGCCACTCTGGAGACGCAGCACCCCCTGATTTGTGGGATTTTGACAGCACCAACTCAGAAGAGTTTTTCGACATTAACACAGATCTTCTGGCTGTGGAGGTTGAGGCCGATCCAAACTTGCGGGCTCAGCTATCTCAAAACGGCGAACTCGACAATTCGCCATCAATTTCCCCTGGGGTATCGGCTTCCAAGCCCTTGGCCCAAAACCTAACAAGAGGCAAAGTATCCAACATAGAAACTCTACGGGGTGAAGGAAAGTATCCAGATTCGCAATCCCACGCGGGGCCTCCCGCTATCTACATTCGGCAGAATGAAACTCAGGGACATCATCTCGGTAAGTGAATTGCCAAGTCTACAACATATCACGTTGCCCACCTGAATGATTAACACGTTGCATACTATCAGGTGGAAGCTCAGTCGCTGCTACACTGGCTATTTGCCTAGCAGACGGTCTCAAAAGCCAACATCTTCCCCTAGAGCCTTACAAACTCCGCTTTCTCATCGAAGCAGGTCCACAGGTTGAGGAAATTGGTCTTTCTTCTTTACAGAATCTTTCTTCGCAGTCACTGCCACCTCGAGACACAGCTTTTTGCAGCTTGCAAGGTTGGTGGACCACAATCACAAGAATTGTATGGCGTATGGCTGAGATTATCTTTGTGTGCAGCATACTTCCGTAACATCAATGCCACTCTGCCCATATTAGATGAGGATCTGTTCATGGCCCGGGTTGAGATGTTTTACACTCAGGAGCGCATTCAGCTCGACATTTTCGATTACTGCAAGCTCTACCTTGCGATCTCCATAGGAGCTCTCAGTGATAGAGGCGCTATATCTAAACCATGCAGAGATGCGGATGAGCTCTATTCTACCTGCTACCGACAGGCCTGGTCCATTATGTTGGACTCGCTGGCAGCTCCATGCGAAGCTTCTGTGCAGATTCTACTACTTCACGTAAGTTTATCACGACACGTAATGCCCGATTGTAAGAGATCTATACTGACAAGTAGTTGGATAATAGGTCGTATATCAGCTTTACTTCGGCAGATGCGGAATAGCATGGGTGTTCTGCGGCCTTGCAGTCCGCATCGCGCAGTCTCTGGGGTTGCACCAAAGAAGTCCGCCAGATGTTGGGTTTTCCGAGCGCCGCCGCGCCATTCGCACTCGCCTATGGTTCTTGACTTTTGGTCTCGATGCGTGAGCTGAGCCTGACAGAACACTTGTTCAAATTTGGCCTATTAACGTGCCTCAACAGCAATCTGTCACTGTCCCAAGGGCGCTCACCTGGGACATCAACCGAAGTATTCGAAAAGTGCATGGTCATTGACCACCAGCCCTTCACCGAACTCGAGGCCAGTTCTGGATTCCTCGACATCGTTCAGTGGTGGTATTTGTTGCATCAAATTCAGAATCAATTCTGTTTTGTGATGCAATCGGATTGCTCGGCTATTTCTAGGCTTCAGAGAATTTCACAGGTGGACCAACGCCTCGCAACTTGGAAGGAAGGTTTGCCCGTCGCGTGTCGCCCAGAGGGTGTGGTATTGTCGCCGATGGATACCCACCCACACGTCTTCTTGCTTCACATAGATTATTACAACTTTCTTCGCACAATCCACTTGTCGATCGTTGTCCTGAGGTCGGCGTTCTGCAACTCAGAAGAACCTGAGCCTTCGCGGTTTCAGGCGAGCGAGGCCATATGTGTTGAAGCTGCGAGATCTTTCATCAAGGCCCTGAACAAGTGTGTATAACCTTTTGACTCAAAGGCCTTCACTGACAACTGATTTATTGCTGACGAATTGGTGGGGTAGCATGGGAGATACGAATGTGAAGACGCACACCCTTTTGTAGGTTCATTTGACGACTTGAAGCTGCCTGGTAATGATCTAATGCCTTCCAGATTTCAATCCACCAATTACATGGCCGCAATCGCTGTTTTATATAGAAGCATCATGAAATACCCGTCAAATATGTCATCAAGAGCAGACATCGAATATTTGCGGGCGGGAAAGGTACATCTGGAGAGGGACATGCCCGCAAACATTATTGGCCCAGCGGTCAAAGCGTTGTTTGACGAAATGCTGTCTTCCGCAGAAGAAATGGTATCGAAGCAAACCTGCTACTAGCAATTGTTCTAAAGCGGCAACTACCAAGCGAAGCAGGACTTATCGTCCTGAACCCAAACGATGGCTTCTCTCTTCCGGTAGCGAATATAGCGTTGAAAACCCTCTTTTTCAGGGAGTGAGCGACTGGTGAACCTGCCTACACCATGTGATGATAGACATGCCGAAGATTCGAAGTCGCATCCGGGCCGCACATTCATAAGATCGGCAATGTCTGGCATGTAAAACACTAGTAGACCTGCTCAGCAACACCGTTCGACGAGATCGGGCCGCTGCGGAATGGGACTGTCTTACATGACGACTCTTGGTTCGATCTTGGTGTCCGCTAGGAACGCAATCTGGAACACTGACGGCTTGCCAGGGAATGGTTTCCTTGTGACTCCAGAGCAACCAACAAATAACTAAGACAGGTTGATCATGCCACTATAAGGCCCTTTAAATGTCGCAATAGAGCGAAACTTGAATCTCCCTCTTACAACATTCACATACGCTCTTTTCTGGCTGGTATTCAAAATGGGGCAATTCTGGTCCTCACCTCCCTCAGCGTATGAGGGTTGCGGGGCACTCGCCGACCTATCCAGTCTGGAGCTCATCTACCAAGGGAGCGGCACAGGGCCGGTTGATTGCCAACGTCGATGTAACGCAATCCCTCGAGACTTTTCCATCATTCTCGACACCTCCTGCTATTGCTCCAAGCCAGGCACAACCATCGTCTTTGACGCCTCCGTGGCCTTGGAAAATAGCCAATGTAACCAATACACATGCCAAGAGTCCTATCCGCCCTTCGGCAATCCCAAGTGTGGTGGTGTGATTACGGCGTCAACCTCGGCTTCATCAAGCGCAGGTTGTCCCGTCGCAATGTACACTACCCTGTACTCCGTGTATGGAATTCGCGCAGCTTCTACGCGGACTGCAACGTTTTGCTCCGCATCTCTGAGCTCGTCAACTGCTCCTACCTTGACGACGAGCACGTCTAGCGCTTCGAGCAGCCCCTCTTCGTCGTCCTCAGGAACTACTTCTACAACAAGTATTTCCATTTCCAGCACAGCAACTTCAGGTACAGAGGTATCTTCGACAACTTCAAACGCAGAATCAATCAGTTCGAGTACTTCATTCTCCATGCCATCAATCGCTAGCAGTACTTCCTCAACACCCACTTCTCTTGATGCCACCTCAGCATCAAGCCTTCCTGCGCCAGATACCAGTACCACGGCCGCACCAATCCTTACCAGCAGAACCACCTCTGTATCAACTACAATCAGCTCGGAAGTCTTCCCTCCAAGCTCATCAGTATCAACTAGTGGTGCCGCCTCGGCGACCTCGTCGTTTCTTCCAACTGTTTCTAGTTCTTCTGTTAGGATCGGTAGCGCGACCAGCTTTTCTTCTTCCTTCACCATCAGCTTGCCATCGGGCAGTCAATCGACGGGTGTGCTTACCAGTATGATACCTGGAACTTCTTCACCAACAATGGTGATCAGCACCCCGCGTTCCTTCCCAAACTCAACTGTCTCCGCCGGATCATTTACAAGACTGTTAACCAATACCAACAGCTTGGAACTAACAACCACTCAACGACTTGAATTAACAAGTAATTCGGGGTCCACTACAGGCAGTACACGATTGGGCACTCCGCTTGAGGCGACCTCAGTTCTGTCTTCCGCTTCCGTCGCTTCAGCTTCTTCCTCGCCCACCTCCTCTCTTAGCGTAACCTCTTCTATTGTCTCGTCTTTAACGTTCTCCGCAACTTCATCGTATGCAATGGCATTGCCGTCAATCTCGGGACTTTCGACTCTTCTGGAAACCAAGACTTCTACCACCACGGGAGCATCGGCGACAAGCACAACCAGTTCTGATCAGGGAACCCTCTCAATTCCATCTTTATCAGCAGCACAGCTTTTCAAAATAACTGTCATCCCACTGAACCCATCCACAACCGCGCGAAGTTAATGATGCAAGCCGCCTTCACGGTCTACGAAGACCCTCAATGCGAAAAACACCAGCCGCTACACATAGGTAGCTTAGCAAAGTAACATGAGGTCCACGACGTAGCCTGGTCTCTTCCAGTGTTTTTGAGGACTACGAGTTCGAATTCAACAACGTTTAACTTCTTTGATGGTCCCGGAATGGATCGTGGGAAGGTCACTTGAAACCGGCAGTCTAGGGCCGAATGACGGAGTGGGGCCGTCGTGGCGGGGAGCCCGAGAAATAAGGCGCCCCGATCTCATCGACCGCCGGACACCGAGGCAACACCGATGTACGGATTAGAAGGCGGGGAACCTTGATTAAAATGCAACTCTCAATATTTTCTATTACCAATCAAATTTTTTTGTCCATCGGGCGGGGTGCTTCAGGAGTCCGGCATCTTGTACTTAAAAGCCAGTCTCTTCCTGAACAACACGCTCTTCTCATCACACCAGGCCTTCTTAACTTCTGGTTCAATTCGTCAGTCCAAGCTTTGCGCCATTTTCAGGAACTTATTTATCTATTCATTTAAAGCCTAGCCTTGAATATGAAGGTTGCTGTTGCTGGCGCAGGCGACATCGCCAAATACCTCGTTGAGGCGCTTCGCAACCAGGACCACGATGTAGTCATCTTGACTCGCAGTCCAAAGCCTTTCTTCGAAAGCCTTGAACAACGCATGACAGACTATTCCCTTCAGAGTATTCGACAGCATCTTGCTGATTGCGATGCTCTTATCTCGTCCATCACGGGCTACGCCACCGACTTCGTGCGTATCCATCTCGACATGCTTGAGGCTTGCCGAACGTCTCCTCGGTGCAAGAGTTTTCTCCCCTCAGTGTGGGCTGGCAACTACGAAGAGGTTCCTGATCAGCCCATCTATGTCGGCGATGATCTCAGCGTCATTCTCAACAAGCTTCGAGCCCAAGATGAGGTCAAGTGGACATTCTTCTGCCAAGGATGGATGTCTGACTATCTCCTCCCCACTTCGCAGCGACACTTTGCCGATTACGGTGATCGATGGGTCCAAAATTACGAGAAAAAGGAATTCACCCTATACGGCAACGGATCTCAGAAGGTCGATTTCACTTCGGCTAGAGATGCAACTCGAGCTGTAGCTGTTCTCATGAATCATGATCCGTCCACCTGGGAGAACTTCACTTGTGTTTCTGGTCAGCAAATGACCTGGCTTGAGCTTTCAGAGCTGGTGAAGATCAGGTTTCCCGAGTACAATGTTGTGAAGAAGTCGCTCGCCCAAAGCATCAAGCAGTTGGTGGCTAAGGAAAGCGACGCAAGCGTTGCGGTGGCCGTCTATGAGATCATGGGTCACAGCGAAGCACTGGCATTTTCTCCTACCAAGATTGCTGAGCATCGGAAGAAGTATTTCAGAGGATTGAAGTTCAGAACGGTGGAGGAACTCTTAGATGAAGCTGCTTCTCATCCTACAAGCATCGCCTAAGGTAGCTTAGCATTGGGGCCTGATATTATCTCATAATTTTACTTTCAACCAGCCTCCGCTTGGTAGCATGTTCTACCTTAGAGGTGAAAATTTGAGAACATGTGTTTCTTCAAGTCCAACATGAGGCATTGAGGGCTTCCGCACAGAACAGGCATACTAAAGAGTCTAATCATCGGGCTGGATCCTAGCATCACAGAACTAGTGGGTTTGCGCGGAGTCTTGTGTATCTACAAAATCATACATCGTCTTTGGAGAAAATATCTAGAAACATTGAAATTTGAACCATCCTTCGGCTTTTGCTAATCTTTCTTGAGAAATGGCTTGCGACCGTACACAGACATTCCATCATAGTATCCGTGCAGGTTCGTGTTCTTCACATCATTCCTGACCTGAGCACAGAAAACCAAAGTTTCGGCACGGGTCCAGTCTAACACTCGTGTAAACAGCGCAAGGGAAAGACCCTCAAGGCCGGACAGCAACGAGGCCTGGACCATTGACCCAACTTCCTTCCACTTCGGATCTTTCGGCCAGTCGGAGAGTGGGGCCTTGCATTTGGTCTCCGTGACCTCCTCGAAACCTGCCTCTCTAAGGAGCTGAGAAAATTGGCGGCCAATAGTAACGGATCGGCCAATCTTTTCGCAGGCTTCAAGCATGAAGCGCGCCCATCGCGAGATTGGTGTATCTTCCTTGACAGTGTTATCGTCGCAAAGAAGAGGGTAGATAATATCGTGGATCTCGAAGTAACCGCCCGGCTCAAGATTATTGTATGCCTGTTCGATAACAGCTGGCCAATCGGCGAACGATCCCATCATACTGCGGGCGAAGATAAAATCGAACGGCTCACTCCAGGTCCACTCCTTCTCGAGGTCGTCAACCTCAAAGATGCAGTTAACTGGGGTAAATGAAGGTTGGATTGGGCTCAAATCAGCACCAATAACGTGTGCTTCGGGATGAGCGTCGGCATAATCCATGGCCCAAACACCAGTCCCAGTGCCGACATCAAGGACCCTTTTAGCGCCCTCATCTTTAGGGCACAGGCAAAACTTCCCATCCCATATCAGCGTCCACATGTGGTTGACGATATCAAGCCGCTCTTGTTCCAGGGAATCGTTTGGCACCAGGTACTTGCCGTCGCTGAGACTGTGATACGTACGTCCATTCTCGCGACGATAGTCGAGAATACTAGAGCGTAGAGAGGCGTAGGAATTGTCTGTAGAAGCCCCGGCGACGGATGACGTGTCGCTCGCGTCTCCTATGGAGCCATTGTCCACCTGTTGTGTGGCCACGGGCGAACTGGCCGGAGGGGAAGCTGACTGCGCCTTGTTCGCCATCGCTGCTGTAACTAGGCAGGGTTGTTGGTGGCTGTTACGTTTGGGGCCCTAGGCGTGACACCTGATGGCTTATGATTATGAGTGAGGGCAAAATCTTCAATGACTCGAGAAAGAAGAAAGGAAAACTGAGAGATGAGAAAAGAGGAAATCCGAGTGGGCTGAGGAGTTTCTTTACCCCTCTTTGCTGGGGCAATCGCTACCACTCTTCCCCTGCCGACTGTGCATATTCCGTTCCAACAACAGTTCCAACAACATCACATTATTGGCCATTCTGATATCAACCTTGTCGCGCTAGATACGAAACGTTCGTAAATGGAGAAGCAGTGATGAATATTGCCGAGGTTATTATGCGGACTTGTGATATGAAATAATCCTGAAGACAGCTCTTATCTTGGCTCTTGGCAATTCTGAAAGCGACCCGATGAGTCCACTCTAATATCGCTAGTCGCATCGATTTCTTCAGCCTGTTTGTTTGAAGATTTTGAAGCCTGCGTTGAATGAGCGGGATAAACGTCAGCTAGTGCAGCACAAATAGCATTCAGCGCGCGTTTCCTTGGGCAGTTAACTTCCTGGTCAGGGTGCAGAATTGATCGCTGCAGGATGCAGTGCTTCATATCTGCTCAGTGCTACCTGTACGTCCAGCGTGTGGATTCCCATCATACCCTTCTGCAGGCTTTCAGTCGGGGATGCATAATTATAAAGTCCAATATCTGGCACGAAAAACGATGCCTGATATGTTACTTGGGTCATTCAGTCTGGCCACCTCACGTCCGCGCCTCTTGCGTTAGTTGAGCGAAGGCGCGGTCCGCTCCCGCTTTAAACTCCCCAGCCCCAGGCAGCGAATAGTGTCCAAAGGATTACGCCCTCCCACTTCCCCGGGCGTTCATCTTGTGGATATCCGTCAGCACGGTATGCCCAATATGGGCATACCTAAGGAGTCCTTCAAGGGACTAGCTGCTGTAAGGTGTGGTGGAAGGATCTAGTGCTGCAGGGGGTTGGATCTGATAAGATCATAAGATTGGTAGCCACAGCCCCAAAATCCACAAATGGAGGCGCAAATGAATAACATCAGCCTCACAGGATTAGCGGCGGGTTGTTTCCTCATTGCATCTCTCATGAGTGTGAGTTTTGAGTGTAAAGGCAGTCCAGCTCTTCCCATTTGAATAGCCCACGAAACAAGGCGAATCGCGGAAACAGTGCAGTCTGTTTTCGAATGAGTTCACAGAAACCTAGATTTTGTGCCACTTCTCATTCAAAGATTAAGACCTTAGTGTCGTTAGTCAATTGTCTGCCTGTCGGCCCCCAATACGCCCGCTGGAGCCAAGGTAGGAATCACGCCATGGGATGAGACACCAAGGACACTCGCATCAATCAGCGTTCTTTCTTCGTGAAACAGGCAGCAATTCTTACTGCTGTGCCTCTCGTGTGGACCAAAAACAGTCGAGTTGGATCCTCCTCCATTAGCGAATTGTTTAGTTGAACGATCGTCCAGCTCCTTCTTCGAGGGGGCAGGATCTAAGCAAACAATGATTGGAGCTTCAGTGCCTTGGCAAGATGGCACTACACTTCCCAAGAAAGCTTTACGCAATTGTAACTTCTTTCATGAAGAATATATGAGAGGTTATTGGCGTTGGGCGCCTCAACGCATACGATGACCAACGAAGGACTGCATGCACGTCATCAGGATGTCTGGGCAGCTTAGGCAGACAAGGCAGTAATCATTCACGTCATGGTTGTAAGCATTGATTCTAGAGAGACTTGAATTAGTAGGTATCATCTTCAAAGTATAAAAGCAGACGAGTTTGCCCGTCTTATTGAGTCTGGAAGCACCATCAACCTCGACTCAAAACCATCACTGCCCACCCGAAATCACATAAATCTTCAAGCCTCAACCAATCCAACCTCATCAAACTTGACCTTATCCAGTCCAACGTCATTGTCAAAATGCAGATCCAATCTCTCGTAAGATCTCCGTAACTCAAGTCCTGACTTTCAACTAATCAAAAGCTAAGGCCATTTTCGCTGCCATTGCAGGCTTCGTTGCTGCAGCGCCTACTCCTGAGAACACTCAGCCTGCCTCACCCTCTTACGCCGACTTCCCCGAAGGCATCTTGCCTCTCGATTTCAGCACCGCCGTTGAGGCTCGAGACAACGCTCTCCAGAAGCGTTGGTGCCCGGGTGAAACCTTCCCGAATTGCATCCAGATACAAGGACAGGTCTGCATCTGGGGTTGCGGTTTTCGCAATAACTTCCAGTGCCTCGTCGGATGTCCTGCAGAGACTCACGCCAACTGCGTAGAGTGGTGCTAGATGGTCCTAAACTCGGAAACACGTAGGCGGAACGGAAGAAATGGATGAATAGTTGGGCCCAGATTAGCAAAGATTCAACAACACGAGAAAACTACAGTCAGGTAGAGCAATGCCACACACTTGATTGACAGACAGTACGGACCTTCCATGTGACTTTCCGGAAACCTTGTGACGGAACGAAGAGTTCATCGCGGCTTTCTCGGTTGAGAGGGAAACCGTAGTGAGACCGATGACATGAAATAAATGAGTCGTCTATAGCTTCAGAGATTTGATGCCCAGGCGCCTTATTGAGTACTGCACTCCGTTGCGACGAAAAAGTCTATTTCTTAGGTCTTTTTCTTTTTTGCTCTTGATTTTCTTCGAGTTGTCACAACTTTGTTCTTCTTATTTCCAACTCAAAAGCAATGCTTGTCATAGGGTACACAATCATCGTGCAGCACTCGCAGGAATACACTTATTCGATCGGGGTTTTAACCATAAACAAGGAGCGTAACCGGCAAGCACGTCACTAGCCGGTATCTACCATCGATGCCCTCAGATACGTTAGTCGGTGATCAGTAATCTTACATACACCTGTCAAATGATAGGCTCGGCGATAAAAATTTTGTTCAGAGCATGCAAGTAGTGAGGATATCACCAAGCCTGGCCCCGTGAGGTCCGAGGACTATTGCAGCGCCACGCTCTTGGTCAACCATGGCGACTTGGTGAAATACCAAACAGCATCGCCCAAAATAAATAAACGATTTACCACCTTTTATACTTCGACTGGATTTTGTCCTCTAATTGAAACAATCAGAACTCGCCCTCTGTATTGAAGAGCGTTGTGACAATTCAGCACAGCGTAATCAACTTCGGTGAGACATCTTCACCGAAACCATGAATAAGGAAGCTAAAAGTCGGACAGAATCGCCGAATCGGCAGCGAGAGTGCCATCCATGATTCGCAATTGCCCCACGTTGTCTCCTCACCGCGCACGGCAATTCGTCCCAAACGATCCTCATTTCCCGTGCTGCAAAGCTGCCCTGGAAAATTCAGGGATCACCTCGACTACACTCTATCGGCGTAGCATTTAAACCAGTAAACAAAGCAACATCAAACCAGGGCACCGGTGGCACCAATTGGTGCGATTTTTGGCGGAGCAAGCCTTGGCTTCCCTCTTAGGCCCCGACTGGAACCTTATCCCCGCCGGACATCTCACCGATCACAGCTGTTTTCAGAGACGAGCGATTGAATTGAATGACGTCCTCCAAGGGTTCTCAGCCAGGGTGGTGCTCAGTCACTCAGTGCAGAATCCACGCTTGGCGATGAATAACGGCGCAACCGTTGCTCCCCTGCCATTCTCCGATCCTCCCAACCTCCGCTAAACGCCGGGCTGGTCATCAATTATGATTCCGAACTGTGGACATTTGTAATCAGGCAAAAGACGTTGACCCCGGAGGAAGCTTAAATCTTAAAAACATCTAAGGGCTGTCCGTTCCCCCTCCCGTGCCTGGCCTGGAATCGTCCGTCCGGTCTCATCCCCGTTTGTGCAGCTCTCAATCGACCAAGCTCCGGATCTTCAAGCAAAACACAACTCAAGATGCTCAGCAAGACGATTGCCACGGCCGTCCTCGGCCTCGCCTCCCTGGCCTCCGCCGCGAAGAACTGCCCCGTAGCCGACGTTTCCGCGATCGCCCACACCGGCACCCCGGTCGGCGAGACGGTTCCCTACAACGGACGTAAGTGATTCTCTGTCTGCGACGCGCCCGATAATGGTGCATCGGGCTCATTTCCATCGCAGTCAACATCTACGTCTCCAAGCCCAAGGGACACAGCGCCCGCGGAAACAAGACCTCCGTCGGTGTTCTGTACCTCACCGATGTCTACGGCGTCCAGTTGGCGCAGAACACGCTGTAAGCACTCAATCGCCGTCTCACCCGCGGTCACTCCCGCGGCATTTGGTCCGCGTCGTGAATCCATGAATGCTGACGCAATGCATAGCTTGACTGACAGCTTCGCCCGCGCTGGATACATCTCCGTTGCCCCCGATCTGTTCGACGGCAAGCCTGCGCCCAACGACATCAACGTCCCGGGCTTCAACACCACTCAGTTTCTCGCCGCCCATGGCCCCAACGTGACGGACCCCATTATCGCCAACGCCGTCAAGTACCTCAAGGAGGAGCTCGGCGTCAGCAAGGTCGCCGTGACGGGATACTGCTTCGGTGGCCGCTACGCTTTCCGCGAGCTTGCGGCTGGCAAGGGCGCCAATGTCGCTTTCGCTGCGCACCCCAGCTTGTTGACTGACGATGAGATCAAGGCCATCACTGGCCCCGCCAGTGTCGCTGCTGCCCGTACGTCATTGTGTTTTCTGAATGCGTCAGCGTTTGATATGAGGAACGCATCACTGACCTTGATTTGTGTTCAGAGAACGACAACCTCATGCCTGCCGCGCGCCGCGCCGAGATCGAGGCCCTCCTCGGCGCGACCGGCCAGCCCTTCTCGCTTGCGCTGTACGGCGGCACCTCGCATGGCTTCGGTGTTCGGGCCAACATCTCGGACCCTCAGCAGAAGTACGGCAAGGAGGAGGCTTTCTTCCAGGCAGTTCGCTTCTTTGACACCTGGGCTTAAATCCGATTCTGTAAATAGCTTGAAGTATTTGTCCAGAATACGAATCCGTAAATCAACTCGTATGTCCATCGGCTGGTACGGTTTCCGGTACGCGTATTGTGGCGTGCTGGATTCCTGTTCGGTATACTACAGCGACTGTGGTTGTCCAAAACAGCTGATGACATGATTTCTAAGCTATGATTAGGGCCGGGTGTTCTGAGAATAATAATGCACATACGTAGCCGTTGAGATAGCGTTGAGCTTCTCAACTGTGTTTGAAGCCTCATCTTCGTCCAGTATTCCATCGGCGGCTGCAGACCTGAAACATACAGCAGACAACTCATAATGATGAGATGCTTTTACTGTACTTTCATTGTTGCTGGTCTTATCGATGTATCGTGAGGCTCGTGGGGCTGTGGAATATGGATCTTTGATGCAGAGGTAGGTTCTCGGCTGGATGCGCTGAGCGACGTGAACATCATACTGCTGAATATGCCGACGTGGAAAGAAGGATAAAGTCAGTAGCGGCAAGAGTCGGCGGAGTTGTTCCCGCCTCGAACCCTTCGTCCGATCTTGCAACTCCGGACACAAGTAGGGGCATATTTCCCCCCCTAGCGACGATCACTCCATGATTGCATGCCGTTTTCCGCAGGGTTAAGCCAGCAGGTTTTAGATTCCGTGGCCCCGACGAAGGGATGGTGACATATCCAGTGTCAAATCAGCCTTACCAGTCAAGCAATGGTCGGAGCTCAGGTCACTTAAACTTCCACCCCACTTTCTCGGTTTCGCTTTCGGGGGCGTTCAGAGTTAGACCCGGCCGTTTCAGAACCACCGGGTGAAGAAGACATGACCCTGCTTGGGTCTTTAACACCAGACGAGTGTGCCTTGCCTATCTACTGTTGATATCTATGCATACTACCGGATATGGAATATGTGCCAATTAGCCGCCAGATTTACGCGGGGATGTTGGTTTCGGCCGACGACGGACGGGCCGTACAGGCAGAAACTGGGCATCGCTCGAGTCGAGCCAACTCAAAGACGGCCGAGTCTGGTATTATTTACGGAAGATAGAGTGTAATGATTAAGGCGCTGAGTTGCTAGCAGCACGTGGTGCAAACTCTGTCCTACAGTGACTTGTCGTACTCGTAAAGACTAAAGCATAGTATTCCAATTCTGTGGCGTGTGCGATGAATAGTCTACCGCGTCGTTTGAAGTTGAATTTGGGATTTGTATTCATGAGATTTTGATATCATAACTAAAGCTGTATCGTCCGGTCACTGATGAAGGCCAGTGGCCACTGTATCATGTCTTTCCAGCTCGCATCTAGATCGCACACTATCGCCCGAGCCGCGTTGACGCCCCATCCCTGCATGAACCACGTGCTGTTCTCCGTTGAGTGGACAGCGACGGAGTAGTAGGCTAGCAACGTCAAGGCGGCTGGGTCTCGATTCCGCATGAGCTGCATATACTCCTCCGATAGACTGGTGGGCCATGTCAAACCAACCCGCAACTCTGGGAACGCTGTAGTGTTGGTGGCGTGGTCGATCCATTCCAACAAATTTGATGTTTCCCGAGCGACAATGTCTTTACTGAACTGGTCGGCCTCTGTATTTGGTAATTTGGCGGCGAAGGTATTTAGGTGTTGTTTGACGGCGTCTAGTAGTGGAGTAGATGCCGGCGTGACTACTTCATGGAAGAAGTTTTTGAAAGGCCCCGCTTGAATGATGGGTTGTGACGAGGACAGAATGTTACTCATGCCTCTCACAAGTAAGAAGACGTCGATAACGTCGTCGACTGTTGGCGCCTGGTGTCCTTGGGGGCCGCTCCTCTGATAAGGGAACGTGGAAAATGCGCTGATGAGCAGCAATGAAGAGCCTGCGAAGAGGGGGTGGCAGTTATCGGGCGTGATTTGGGTGAGAGTCTCACGCATGCCAGCAATTGCATCGTTCTGGTGTTGTGAGGCGTGTAGCGCATAAGATTCGCGTTGCTCTGGGTGTAAGTGGCCGAGGTGTAGGGCGCTGATGGCCAGCACTTGGTGCATCAGGAACATGTAGGTAAGGCCCAACTTCGGAACCTCAAACTGCCAGATGTTGCTCGCATCCGATGACCTCGGCATCGTGAGGGACGTTGTCGTCGAGTAGTGGTGCATGAGCTCCAGATCTGTGATCCACTTGCTGAGATGAATCGATTCCACCGGGCCGGTAGAGAATTTGACAAAATACGGGAACGGATCGGGGCTTGAAGCTGCTATTGAAGATTGCCTCCTGCCCCCTCCAGATGAAGAAGCCTGGTCACTGATGAAGTCGATGGGTAAGTTCAGCGTGGAGTCCAGCAAGCTCGGTGGTGTGAGTGAGTGAGCCGACGGACTGATCGATGAGGCGGTTGTCTTGCGGCTGCCACTGGATCCTTTGCGCGTTGACGTCTTCCGCTGCAGACTTGAAGCTCTAGTCACTGGCCCGGCCTGAGGCCCTGATGGCTCCCAACTCATACTGTTGGAGTCACTTGAGGCCGGCTGGCCTGATGTCGCACCCTCGACAAGACTGCATTGGGTGTTGTGTCTGATGCAGGCGCCACATGGCTTGTTCTCATCGCACTGAGTGAAAAGACGTCAGCCAACCGCGATGACATATGAGTGTGGTAATACGAGTATGCAGGTTTGGTTGGTGAGGGAGGTAGTATGTACTTTAACACGCCGCTGTTTACATCTGGCACAGCCACCGCGAGACTTCTTGTATCCAAGGCGCGGCATCTTCTCCAGCGACACAGGACTTTCAAGTGGCGGTCTAAACAGCCTTTTGTCACCCTGACCCCGACTCTCTCTCTCTCTCTTCCTAGACGGGCGAAGCGTGGAATTCTACACACTTCGTACGTGGTTGAGTGGGCAGTCCGCAACTGGCTGGAACGCCCGGGAGTCCGAATGAGAGCCAGAAGGCCGCTTCCCCCTTTCGTGGCACTTCGGCCCCCTGCTTGGGGAAAGGCAACGAACCCGTAGCAGGGGATGGTAAGCCGACGAATCGGTTGGCGTCCAGAAACACAAGAGATGTCAGCAGGATGCAGCTGCTTATGGATTTCTCCAGCGGCGCGGTCCGTTAGAAGGTAGGCACCAGGTGCGCGGCGAGCGTCGTGTGTGGTTGGAAGCTCGATGAGCTGAGAAGACCGAAAGCGAATTTGTGGGGATGTGAGGTGAAGGTAGTGGATGGCGATTTGATCGGGAGTTGGGCGCCGGGGCCGGTTACGGTCGGGTGCTCTTTTCTGGCTTCGATAGTTGAAGTAAACGGCTCGGTAGCTTTCGTACAGGATTGCTGAAGTCTGGACGGTCCGGTTGACACCTCAACATGCAGAGCAAGGCCACTTGGTTATATCATGAGGATGGAAACAGGTAGAACGGGGAAGCTGGGTATTGGGATTCTCGGGGAGACTGAGCAAGTACGCCCCGTTGGGCTGGGCTGGCCGGGGCGGGTATTGAGGAAAAACTCGAGCAGTTTAAACTGCGCCTTGCTGACGAGTCAACACGAAGCACGGGCGCGTGCGTCAGAAACACCTACAGAAGAGCCAGCCGGTACGGATAAGGAATGGTGTGGGCGTGGAGAAAGTGAAACGGGTACAGAGAGTATCTGGGCTGTTCCTATTGGAGGCTAGGGGAAGAGGAGACAAGGAATAGGGGTACGGATGGGCAGGAGAAGTGGGTGAAATAGAGCGGCAAAAGTGTATGTGCGTGTCGTACGGCTTCGTTTCGTCTAAGCATTCGAGGGCCGCAGCACCGCTTCTCGATGGCTTGAGCTTCCAGGGTGCCACGAGGAGCTACAGGTACATCCGCCAGAGACTCAACGTTGAGCTCATCTCTATGTCCATGCTGATCCATCCGTCCCGTCATATCGCATGGCACGCCGCTGTGGCTCGGGAATTGCAAACATGCCCAGCCACGGGAGTCTACTGCGCAGAAGGGTCAGGCTGTCCACAAAGCCTCCATCAACACGGCATGGATTGCGTGGGTTCTGATGCTCTACAATGCAAGATGATGAACATCCCCGGCCCAATCCCGGAGGTGTGTGTGATTGTGATGGCATCTGTCATGAAGGTTCCTGCCAGAGCTCCCGCCTGGTCTGTGCATACGTCGTATTTCCAGGGGTGACCTCTAATGAATTATTCAAATCGCCCTTTGGCTTTCGGGGTTAACGGGGTGTGGGTGTGAGCTTGACTCCAGCATCCCCCAACCTGTTCCTGGCTCCCCCCTGTGCCCATCAATTCAAATCCATCTTGACGCCTGTCAGCCCGGCAGCAAGGCACACTTCCAGCCCTGTAACTCTGACCTTTAGAGGGGGCCGATTCTACTATCTGTAAGGCTGGCTAGTGTCGCCGAGTGATTTCCTGTTTACAACGTAAGTTTAAAGAGTATCCATCCGGGCCGTAGCCAAGACCACGTTCAATCGATGGCTTCATGCGCTAATTTCCCCCGTGCTTACTGCCGGCCCGAAGAAATCATGTCAGAGGAAATCACCACCGCGCTAATTCGTCAACGGCGCCAAATCGCCAGCCGCATTGTCGGAGAGCTGTGAAGAAACCGAGACCGAAGGACCCTGAGAGATGTTCTAGAAGCTCTGTCGGACATCTCGTCCGCCCCGACCATCACAGCCCTGCGGAGCCGAAGGGATCACAGCCAACACACAGAGAGATGACAACAAAGTCAGAATCATTGGATGATGGGTTCGTCGTATTCCTTTGCCCCGACATACTTTGATGGAATCTCAACTACAACAGCACAGCAGCGTGGCTGAGCCTCTCAATCTGCAACTTATTGCATGTTCTTCTCCGCGTATTTGCGCGGGCGCACCGTTTGTGATATTAACATGCGCGTGGTATCGCGTCTAATCCAGACGCGGTCTTGTATCTCGGCAAACACTCTTTCTTCCTCACCTTGAATGTTCACGATGCTATTCTCGTTTTCGTTAACCTGTCGGACGATAGGAGAAAGATCAAGCACGTTGATGCTACGGGCCGGGCCTCCTGAAACACCCTGATCGACAGGTCCCGAACAGGTTAACCAGAAGCCATGATAACAGCCTCAAAAGCAGAGGCCATCATGGATTGGCATGATATGAGGTTATCCCGACTCTGGCTCGGCAACCCACACATACATCGTCCGCTGTCCTCCGCCAAGACAACAAGGAACGGCTGTCAAGCAGAGAAGAAAGCTTCTTTACGCGTAATGCTTAGCGCCCGTCTATCTGTGGCAACTGAGCCACTGCATGGAATCCTTGAGATGCAGGCATGCATCGTGCGTTTGTTAGCCCGGCTAAATCCGTCAAAGACATAGGGGACTGCGGCGTTACGAAGGATCTACCGAGCACCTGACATCCAGCCTTTAAACATTGTTGAGCCGCCGACAGGGACGCCTTGATCAGAGCATCCTCGCACGTCTGTCTCAAAGTTTGATGTCACCGCAAGTTATCTTTACTGTTGCTCCCATCTGACACGGGTCACCAGGCAGTTGCGACTTACCGCGTGAAGTCGGATGGCATTTCCGAACCCGATCCAGGATAGAACTGCGATTTAAGGTTCTTTCTACGTCCTCCGGTACACGCTTTAAAGATCACGAGGCTGAAGAATTGTGGCTACGTGTTTTGGATCTGCGGGCGCCTCGAATACGCATCACACGCTTTGTCAACATATAGCTTGGCATCTGCCAAGTCCGGATCTGCCTTGGCCTGATCTTGATTATGGCACAGACTGCGTGTTTATTCTATTCCGGCCTTCAATCTGTCTACTTCATGTATTTCCCTATTGAGTCCTGATGACTCAACAACGCTGGGCAGCAGCGTCAATTCATGCGCTTTGCGCGGCCTCGCCACTCTAGGAAGCTCACAAGAAAGCTACTTGCTCAATGCGCGAAGATCTTCTCAACGACGACTCCAGGAGAATCAAATCGTGTACCGAAACCAAGGCACGTTGTCGGCCAGTTCTGCCTCCATCGTCTTTTGCTCTTCCGTCAGCTCCTGTACGCCAGCTTCCCTGGCAACAAGGTCTCGGCGAGCGTTCTCGCGACGGCACCAAGTCGTCATGAATAAAGTCAAGAAGAATGCCATACTGAGTTCCAAGCATTAGCATCTGTAAGTTGGTTTTGTGTTGGATGCCCTCACCTGACAAAACCGATGAGAATGCTGTGTCCAGTAGTGTATCGCGGCCCGTCTCGAGAGAGGTAGACATAGGAGGCGATGATGCCGCCACAGTTACCACCCATCACCTGCATTGCAATGCCCGTTCCTCTTTTAAGACTGCCGCCAATGTTGCTGCTGTTCCATGCCATACCAAGGGGAATTTGGGGATAAATTCCTACGGCAACGGTTAGCTACCGATGCTCGAAGGGGTGACGGAGCTTTTGTTATCTTACCAATGGCTGCGAAGACGGTCCCAGCGTACTGTGCAGTGGAGTTCCTGGTAGCCACCAAAAGGGAGAATCCTAAGATACCAACCAGCTGAAAGCCCAGGAGGAACACCCCGCGCTGCCTGATTCTATCGGCATACCAACTCGCAATGATGGTAAAGAAGCAGGCGCAAACGTATGGAGGAACGCTCATCAACTGCGCATTGTTTGATGTGTAACCCATGTTCTTGATGATAGTCGGCAGGAAGAGCGCAATCGAGTAGATGGGGCAGAAGCCGGCCATGCAAATAAGCATGTGGATATAGATCTTCCAGTCTTTGATAGCCTGCCACACGTACTTGATGTCGAATTCGTTGGACAAATGTCCCGAGTCTTCTTGAAGCCGTCTTTGGACCTCTGTGCGTTCCTTTTCACTAAGAAATCGAGCGCTAGAAAGCGGTCAGCTCAGGGCTCATAATAGAGGCTGCAGCCCAACTTACGTGGCCGGGTAGTCGTAAATAGCCCAATAGGCAGTGAACGAGACCAAAATGCTCAGAATTCCTTCCAAGATGAAGATCCATGCCCATGCGGAAAGGCCCCCAACACCATGCATCTCTGCAATGCCTCGCGCAAGAATACCACCAAAGGCACCAGCCAATGTTGCGGCCGAGAAGAATAGTGCCATTCTGAAGCCGCACTCGTGTCGGCAGTACCACTGCGTGATGTAGTAGTTGACTCCGGGAAACAGGCCTCCCTCGAATATCCCTAGAACTACTCGAGTGGCCATGAGCCCTGAATAGTCCTTGACGAACCCTTGTCCAATCATTGCCGCCGACCAGCAAACCATGATGAAGGTGAGCCAGATGGAAGGCCTGAGGCGTTTCATCATCATGTTGCTCGGAATTTCGGCCGCGATATAGAATGGGAACAGAACCGCCAGGCAATCATTGTATTGAATTCCATGCAAATTCAGGTCCTGCTCGAGGTGGTCGAGTCGGGCGTTCCCGATGTTCGTCCGATCTAAAAAGCATAATCTGTGCTGTGAATTAACATTGCATATTCCCGAGACTGTGGGAAATTGTGGGAACATCGATCGATGTAACAAACTTACAGGTAGATCAGCGACATGAACGGGATGATGTGCCAATCAAGCTTCCTCAAGAGCGTTTTGGTGGAGTGCATGTCCCATGTTTGCGACTCTGCGAGCTCGACCGACTCTGCTCGAGTTGCCGTCTTTTCCGACTTCAAAGCGCTGTCGGTGTCCATGGTGAAATCTCACTGGATATTGTAGCACACCAAAGCCAGAACAACGATGAGTGATGGGCAGACGGCCTGGATACAAGTATTCAACATTTCCGCGGAGGAAAATGACTGCCGGGGCCAAGCTTTTAACCCCCATACTCTACCCCGATGCCAATGTTGCCAATGTTGAGTGATCCCCTCCCTGTCAGCATCAAAAAAGAGGCGTCTTATCAAAGCCCTAGCATATTGCCACCCGCGCGCCCAATAGATCTTACTGAGACATGAGAGACTAGACCTGAAGGATCGCTGATGGAACATGCAGGTCAGACAGGAGGTCGTACAGGTGTCGCTTTCTGGCCAATTGATCCAGAACACAGCATGCATCTCACAAACTTTACCGGTGATCAAGGGAAAGAGGAGAAAGCGCTGCGGGCCGATGTACGGGGCCCAATAGACTCGAGAGATCGTTGCAACCTTCCCGAAGCGGGGATGGGACTGGGGTAACATCGCGGGAAAGGCGCCCTCGCCGTTACTAGTTGCGGTTGGTACATGGTCCTTCTGTTGCAGGAGAAGCGCCTCCTCAGAAGCACGTCTTACGGCGCAGAGCGATAGGCATGTCAGTCCTTCGGAACAGTGTCCAATTGAGGGATGGGCGTAGGCACGTCTGGAATGCATGGTCATGAATAAGAAACGTGTCGGGTTGATAGGCAACTGTAATGGGTAAGGCTCTCGGCCGTTGACATGCAATCTGAAGTTTTTGATTCGGCTGACAAGTACGAAAAGCAAAAAGCGGTAAGTTTCTCGCAAGGGACAGCGTGGCCTTCAGTAGCCACGTGTTGCAAGTGGCCTGGAACACTATCTATGGCAAGCGAGGGCTGGGCTGATTGAAAAGCATTTGCAATTTGAACATTATTTATAGCAGGGCTGAGATTTTCGGGTACAGACATTGGGCGTGTCCAGAGCTTTGGGCTCGCAGGACCCTTCGAGCAGGGTCTGCATTGTGGTTGAGTCACCAGACGCGCACTTGACCTGATTTGCAACGAGACAGCTACTTTGGGTGCAGCTCGTCGCAGACAGTCTTCTTCTTCTTCTCAAGGTACTAAGACTCAGAACTTGGTGTTCTTCTTGGCTCTTAACTTCCTTCCGTACACGTGAAATAACCAAGGCAAAGGTGTCAACCCAACGCAAATAAACCCCAACAAAGAATTTCCCCAGCCGTTTCCAAGCGCCCGGTACATGCTTGGCCCCACGGGGTGGCCCCGCGAGGGGTAGTGGCATGATTCCGATGCCCCTTAAGATTGGTATAGCCGTTATGGTATTGGCTACCTTAATCGGATAGGAATCTATCAAGTAGATCGTCATGGGAATCACGACACCAACAATGCCTGTCTGGAAGGGGACGAGACTGAGTATCGTTGACATGAAATTTGCCTTGTAATACGCCGAACAGCCGGACCAGAAGAACGTGAGAGGTACAAGGAAAGACAACCCAAGTGTTATATGCAGGCTCATCTCTGGCACGTATGTTCCACTGTCGACTCGTACCATACGGGCAACATCGCGATCAGACTAGATTGTAATAATGAGCCGTGCAGTAGCAGTTCCTACGCCCAAGGACAAGAAGAGCAGTCCAATATGTCTTTCGTTGAACCCGTAGGTATGACTGAAGACAAGGGTGACTATGGTAAAGAGGAGGTACATGGTTCCGCAAACGAAAGCGATGTAAATCAACACTGAAAGGACAAGAGGGGAGAGAAACAGCAGTTTTGCAGGATGTACAAGTCCATCGCAAACACGTTGAAGATGACGCTTCTTTTGTGAGGTTACAGTTGAGTCGCAGCAACTCCCCAAGTAGTCCCGCCTGGGTTTTTTTTGTAACGATAGAGTCTTCCGTTGGACAAGGACCCGGGGACTGGTTTCTGTAGCGCCGAGCTGGAATAGTACCATGAGTACAGAGCCAATAATGACTACCACCCAGAAAACCCATCGGCAGTGCATGTCAGAAACAATGTCTTTTTTCCATCTCCTTTTCATCTTTCTAATTGGTTGATCTCACTTGAAATTAGCTTACCCACCGACGACTCGCTGGTCCTCCCGCCGAACCGCTCCCCGATCGATGCCGAAGTCGCGGTTAACCTCTTGCCGGAATGTCCGAGCACGCTGAATGACGGCTCGCCTCGCGATAAAACACTTTGCCGGGGTTCGGATGACGTAACACGCAATAACGCCTTGCGCAACGTCTGGCTAGCATTTTGCCGTCATCTCCGTAATTCGTCAGTCTCTGTTGGACTGCTCGGACTAACCATTCGAAGTCCATAATGGCGAGTCCGGGGACCTGCTTTTCCTGTGCCCCACTCCCTCCGTAGCTTGTCATCGGCAGTGTCTCCGCTGGGGTAGTTGAATGCCGAGAAAACAGATAAAGAGATACATGGGCATGGCACTCGTCGTTTTTCAAGCGCCCCCAACCCAGACGAACCCGCATTCAACATCATTTGCTTCCAGATTATAACGATAGTCAAGGTATTAGCAACTTGCCCAATGCTTCTAGAAAACACGAGGCATGTTTGTTGATGCCATCCGTCTGAGCTTGATGGTTACGAGGTTTCAATTCGTCATGAAGTTGGCCCCTACGCCCATACAACCAACCAGCTTTGTGTATCTCAATCTGTCTGAATATTCTGTGGCACCAACTCAATATAGTATCCATCCTTTACCGGTTTGCTTAGCCCCCCTTTTGGGGAAAGGTACTAAGAAAGATGCATCGAACGAACTTACCGGATCAAAACCATGGCAACATGCTTAATGGTCTCCTTGTAGCTCTCCACCATTTCTTCAGCACCGAAGCCACGTTCCTTCTCCCACTCTGTCAACGGGACACTGGCGCGACCATTAAAATCCAAGTCCTTGACAACAGGGGCTCTGGCAGCTTCAGTCTGGCCAGAATGCTCGGCACATCGGGCACGGTGAACCCCAAGTATCCAAAGCTCAGGTGGGGAGGGGTGTTGCGGTTCGAGATGAGATTCCGCCTTCTTCCAACGGCTTTTCAGCCCGGTGTATGTGATCAATTCCAAGAAGCCGGTGGAGCAAGTGAAAGCGGCCAAATCGGCAGTGCTCAATGCCCAATCTTGAAGATGAGCTCTGTCGTTATTGGTGGAGGGGAACCCCAGGTAGTAGACGGCTAATGGCCAGTATTCAACGTCCATACGAGTCGCATGCCCAAGAGATCTATGTAAAAGCGAAGGCTTCGTTTGGGATCTCGAATTCGCATCATGACATGGTGCAATTCATGCCCGCGGCCGGACCAGTGTCAGGCAGAGGTGGCTGAATGAGGTGTCCCCCAATGTCGAAAACACCTGGAACTGGCTCGGGTCATGCTTGGGCCACGTTGTTGTCAGTGGATTGCATCTTGCCTTGCTTGATATGAATGGAGTCGTAATGCATGACGAAAAACTGGATAGTCGGCACGTTAACGGCAGGCTGTCTATACAGACCCGTCAAAGCAATAAGGTCTTATTTGCATCGCTCGGACTCGCGAAAAAGACCGATTTCGCGGTCCCATCACACCTGGGAGAATCTCGCTCTCCGTCGGTCTTTCCAAAACCACAGTTTAATGTGGATTCCTGGATGCACATGAAGGCAAAGACTAAAAAGGCGTTCATTAATGAATCCTCGTTGAGGACACCCAGCCAATCTCAACTTTGGGCACCAGAAAATCTATCCATCACCCAGACAGATCACTATCGCAATAGAAGAATCGACGACATTCTCAGAGGCACTTACAAACCATGTCTCTGGAAGAGAGCAGTCGAGTTCTAGTCATTGGAGCGGGTGGGTTCTCGGCTACATCATGGTACTTACAGTACTAACCATTTCATCAAGGAGCTACTGGCTTGTTAGTTGCCCAAGGACTGAAAAAGGTGAGTGGGCTCTGCAAGATGGTATTTCAATCGTAAAAGACATCATGGTAACGTGGCTCAAGGCCGGCATACCTGTCGAAGTCTTCGAGAGGCAACCTTACGAGAAGTGTCAAGACAGGGCCGGCCTTTGGGGAATGGCGTTGCACTGGGCCACTCACAACATTGATGAATGTCTGCCTGAGGACCTTGCTGCCAACCTCAAGAGCGCGCAGACCGACCCATACGCCGACATTCCTCACGAGGCGTCCAATCAGTTCCGATGTATAATGGCAAGACGGGGGATCTGGTGACTCACGTTGGAGCCGATGGGCCGAGGCGTGTTCACCGCGGTCGGCTCAGAGATTTCCTTCGTACAGGATTAGATGTCCGATTTGGCAGAGAATTGCAGTCCTTTTCGGTAGAAAATGGCGCTGTGACTGCTACTTTCAACAACGGAGAAGAGGTCTGGAAAGGGGCCTTTTTGATAGGGGCTGACGGACGTAAGTCATTGCGAGTGCGAACCCAAGCTTTATTGGGCTCTGGCTGACTTCTTTTCTCAGCCCGCAGCATAGTGCGGGGCGCAGCTATTCCTGAAAACGCAACCGACATAACAGCTGCTCCGGTGATCGTTTTCGTAAATATTGCTCTCCTCAGCCCACCTTCGACAAGCTGACTAGGGTAGAATTTCGGGGCAACTTTCACCGCAGAACAGGCTTCAAATCTGCGTAGTCAGATTCATCCCGTTGCGACAGTTCGTCCAGAGACATTCTGATCAAGAAATCATCAAAGTTAACACGGCACAGTTGGGTCCTCACCCTGAACAAAAAACGTATTTCTTCTTGACTAGTATGTCATTAACCCTCTGACTCTTGTACACGGGCCTGACTATGACTAGTGGGCGACGTCAAAACCCCCAATGACCCAGCATCATGGGTATTCCAGGTCTCACTTTCATATTGGCCCGACGACGGGAAAGAACAGCCCAAGGCCCAGGAGGAGCGCATGGCGCTGTTCAAAAAGTTGGGATTAAAGTACTGCGAGCTCTTCAAGTCAGTGGCCGAATGGGTGAAGCCAGACACACACCTTCCGATTGACCATGTAAGTGCACTTTGCAAAAGACCCAAGGGGGTTAAGGGGAAACGTTAACAAGAGATAGTTTGGTTCATGGACGAAAATACAACCTTGGAACGACTTTGGAGGCCGAGTCCTCCTCGCTGGTGATGCGGCGCATCCAATGGTTCCTTGTGAGTTGAGGGTTGCCGCGGACTTTTATTCTGAGACAGTTAACATCCATGTGACTAGACCGCGCACAGGGTCTGAACAACGCCCTCGAGGATGCCGGATCCTGCGTACGCACACTGATTAGCGTCATCAACGAAGGACAAGATGTTGCCGAAGCGCAAGATTCATATGGTAAGGATATTTATGAGCGCGGGAAATTAGAGATCAGTCTCTCAAACACTCAGATGTATGCGTGCCATCATTGGCACGTCTTGATGGAGAGCAAGCTGGTGCCAGATGGTTTTGCCAAATGCTGAAAGTCACCGCGGTGATCGTTTCTGGCGCCGTCGGGTGATACAAGGGCAAGTCACATGCTTTGATCAATTTTCCATTAATTAGATTGCACATGAGCGCCACGGCTGTCTACGAGTGCTGTGCTTCGGTTGGCCAGGGCGTTGAATACTTATTGGCCAATCTACAACCTGTTTTGCCTTGCCGAGTTCCGAGCTTCTGTTCCTGCAGATATCACACCTGTTATGAGGCAGTGATACGTTGTAGATTGCACTCGCGAACCGATTTCCGAGCTACGTCATGCGTTAGTCTAGTGTAGCCCTACATTGAACGAAAAGGCTGTAGAGCGAACGTAAGCTTTGCGACGTGAAAGCTTGTCAAGGTCATGAAAATGTATGTCCTTACTGCGAAGCGTTTTTTTCACATCTGAATCAGAAAGACCTCGGACCCACGGCCAGAATGGTAATTGACGAGGAGATGATAATCTACAATGATCAATGGAATGCCTTAGCAAAACTGGCTGTCCGGGGAAAAGAAGAAGCCCAGAGCAATGGTTTTTTCAGAAAATGACAGGATGATAGCCTACTACTTATCGCCAAGGCATCAGACGGGCGAAGGCCAAGAGACCAAGGCGGAGTTGCGAATGAAGGTTCCTTGTGGATAAATCATGGCGGCAATCCCCCAAATTCATCTTGGCAAGTGTCTCCAAGCCAAGTGCATCTCTAGCCGGGCATCGTGACATGCCCGCGGCTACAGTCCGGATAACACCCGGTATTTCGGGAGGCCCGTGTTTGAGTTTGAAGTCTCAGCCCCTGACAGGAACAAAAAGAATCTGATTCGTAGCAACATTTTGCTCAACAGGCCGAAGGAATCAACGACAATTTGTTGATGTTGTGCGACTAGTTGACGGGCCGTGTTCCGATGAACAGCAATCCAAGTATCGTGTGCATAGCAGCATGACAGCGCCTGACCCGCGAGATTGAGATCTCCTGATCGAGTTTCCAAGACATCCCCATCTAAATCTGCTATTTGCTGTGGTTTTCCATCCGACAGTAACTTCCAGCGTCTCGTCGTGGCATTGCAGAATGCGACGCTGGATGTGCGGAAGCGAATATTAAGGACTACGTCAGCAAGGCACGACACCAATCGAAGACGGATGTTAATATGAATTATATGAAGTCCACGGAGCGTCAACCTCCGTCTGCCGTGATGTTTTCCCGCTTACCCCGCTATAAAACCAATGAGGACGACATTTTTATCCCCGCGTCGCCCGTTTGTCGCTCGAATGCTTGCTGGCCAAGACTTCCCCCCGCAGATCCCCCAGACGTCTCTTCGGCAAAAGTCAGAGCCAAGAGCCATCGGGCCACACTCTATTTCTTGGCCCCTGAGTCCAACTCAAGCGAAGCCTGACAGGCCTCGCGGCCTGCACTACCGGCTGCCGCTTTGCTGCCAGCCATCGGAACCGAACTCTCATGCCGTCTTCTGCCGCCCGACCTCTCCTAATGCGAGTGGCGTGGCACTCGATTATTTTGCGACCCAGACTTACACGGCGCGCGGTAAGTGAGATTACGTTAGGAGTTGCTATTTGTTGGTTCATGCCGGGTTGCTAACGGAGTGGCGATGATCAGATATCGGAGCTCTCGGCTGAGGCCCGAGTCGGCGCAGAGCCGAAGAGGAAACTCCCCAAGACTCAAAACATCCACTTATTTTCTTCTTTTCATGCCTGTATGGCTGGAAAAACTTCAAGCTCACTTGCCAAGCGCAAACATGTGGACGTGGATACATGCAGGGGAGCATCTTTCCAGAAGTCCGCTGCGGGAGAAAGAGACAGCGCGCTCTTCTACCTACGCGTCCCTGTCAGCAATCGCCGAGACGGACCAGGGAGCCCTGCCGGATCAGTTCGGACATCGAACTAGCGAGAACCGAAGACGGCTGCGATCAGCGGCCGTTCCTGAGGGCTCACGCAACATCTAGCCGCCCATCCCGGACCTGCTTGCTGTCTCCTGCCGATGCCGAGACATTCCCAATGGATAACATGACTTGGCTCATTACAATCCGTCCGCCACAACCCGTTGATATCTCAACATCCAGCCAATGGATCAAACTGCGCCCCGTTGACAAGACCTTGGCAACTGTTTGATATAGGGAGATTTCCGGCGCAAACGGCCACGAGTTCCACGGGTTTGGCGAGGGAATCGCTGCTTTGGGCAACTGCTTCTTCTGCTGGGACTTTCGTGGGTCCTTGGGAGCTTACGGGATCTTCGTCCCGGCTGCCACTTGAGTTATTCTCCAGATGTGAGGTTGACTTCGAAGTTGAGGTCACATGAAGCATGTTGCCCCTTGAGAAGAGCCGCTCGGGTGACACCTGGTCATGGGAACGTTAGCCCCGTTTGGTCGATTGATGGTAGTTCATCTAATGATTCTGTCACGGAACAACGACGCGATGCTACCGGATTTCGGGACGCCAAAGCAAATCTATACGGCGAGCCTCATTCCGAAAGGGGGCGAACTCAAACTCTGAGAGACGAGGTTCGAAAGCATAAGTAGGACGATGGTTTCCACTCGAAGGAGGTGACTTAGACTCCATCCTCATCACGCAATTCAGTAGTTCCCAGTCTTCACCGGCAACATTCCATTCCCCTTGACTCTCTTCACGATGAAGTACACCATCACCGCTCTTTCCATGCTGGCCATGGCCGTGGCCCAGCAGGTCGGCACCGAGGAGGCTGAGGTCCACCCCAAGCTGAGCTGGTCCGACTGCACCTCTGGCTCCTGCAGCACCAAGAGCTCTGACGTTGTCATTGACGCCAACTGGCGCTGGGCTCACAATGTCGGGTACGTTGTCACACTGATAACGACTTGCTATCTCGCACGTGGGACTGACTCAAACTCTTAGTGGCTACGAGAATTGCTACGACGGCAACCAATGGACCGACAAGTGCTCCAGCCCTGATGACTGTGCTAAGAACTGTGCGGTCGAGGGAGCCAACTACTCGGGCACCTACGGTGTCTCGACCAGCGGCAACGCCATGACCCTGAAGTTTGTCCAAGAGCACCAGTACGGCAAGAACATCGGATCTCGCATGTACCTCATGAACAGCGACTCCAAGTACCAGATGTTCACCCTTATGAACAACGAATTCGCCTTCGATGTCGACCTGTCTACCGTCGACTGTGGTATGAACAGCGCCCTGTACTTCGTTGCCATGAACGAGGATGGTGGTCTTGCCGCCGAGGCCAACAACGCTGCTGGTGCGAAGTACGGCACCGGCTACTGCGACGCCCAATGTGCTCGTGACTTGAAGTTCATTGGCGGCAAGGTAAGCTCAAGTCGTCGCTTTCGGACAGCCTCATGAACTGACTGGGCCGTCTCACAGGGTAACATCGAGGGCTGGAAGCCTTCCGCCACCGACGAGAACTCTGGCTTCGGCAACCTCGGTGCTTGCTGCGCTGAGATTGACGTCTGGGAGTCCAACAAGCAGGCTTTCGCCCTGACTCCCCACCCTTGTGAGAACAACAACTACCATGTCTGCGAGACTACCTCTTGCGGTGGCACATACTCTGAGGATCGCTACGGCGGTGGCTGTGACGCTAACGGTTGCGACTACAACCCTTACCGCATGGGTAACCAAGACTTCTACGGACCGGGCAAGACTGTCGACACCACGAAGAAGTTCACGTAAGTCAACCCTCCGGTATTATTATAAACATGGAATTCGATGTCTAATACCACCCGCCAGCGTTGTCACTCGTTTCGAGAACAACCGCATGTCCCAGTTCTTCATCCAGGACGGCAACAAGATCGAGATCCCCGGCACCACCTACGAGGGTATCCCCAACGAGGATGCCGATATCACCCCCGAGTTCTGCGAGGCTCAGTTCTCCGTCTTTGGCGAGCGCGACCGCTTCAACGAAGTCGGCGGCTGGTCCAAGCTCAACAGCGCCCTTGAGATCCCCATGGTTCTCGTCATGTCCATCTGGAGCGACGTAAGTCTTCACCCTTCAGTCTGGCCCAAGACAAAATGGCGGCTAACAATCACACAGAACTTTGCCAACATGCTCTGGCTTGACTCTAGCTACCCCGTCGACCGTGCTGGCGAGCCTGGTGTCGACCGAGGCCCATGCCCCACCACCTCCGGTGTTCCCGCCGAGGTCATCGCCCAGAACCCCAACGGTCAGGTCATCTGGTCCAACATCAAGTTCGGTCCCATTGGCAGCACCTACGATGTCTAAGGGGTATGGACGGATAGATGGAAACTTAGATCGTTGTGTCGGACATTGGCACTTTCAAAATTGTACATGGCACAACACCCAAAGGGGCATGCCCTCGCTTGTTTTCTGTATATATCTTCCTTTCTTCCTCACTCTTTTGTAGATCAATGATACACTTGCTTTTGGTCTTTACGTCACATCAGCATACGCTCCAGACATCACCAAGCGACACGGGGTTTCAAGTAGTGTGGATGCTTACAATATATTCTGAAATTGGCCCTGTCACATCGTGATAGGAAGATGTAACAACTTCTCCTCCTTTATATTTTTCTTAGCACGTACTATTAGTGCGTTATACTAACCTACACTAATTATACTAATACTACCTATTTTCTTCCTTTTCTTCAACTATAGCTAAAAATAAAGAAATAGCTAGTACTAAGCCTCTAGCTATACTAGTAATATAGTTCTAGCTTATCCTACTACTTATAAAGCTATAGCTACTAAATACTACTACTCTTATAGACTTAAGCCTTTCTTAATAACTTTTTAGAGAAGTTTTACTATCTAAAACTAAGAGAAAATAAGCTATATAGAACTTATTACTAAATATCTTTAGAAGTATGCTATTACTACTAGATTACTAAAAAGTAATATATAATATATCTATATAGAGATTAATAATAAACTAAGACTAAACCCCTATTATATAGAGGTTAAGTGAAATTACTTACCTTTAGGATATATTTAACTATATTAGAATAGCTCTTATTAATAGCTTCTAAGTATATCTTATAATACTAAGAGTAGAGGAATAATACTATAAAGTAGCTAAGTATTTTGAGAAGATCTTTATAATAGCTCTTTATTATAATTTCTATAGATAATAACTAGAATTTACTAACCTTACTAATAACCCTACTATTAGGAATATTAGAATTAGAGGAAACTTAATTAACCCCTAGCTAGGAGTAGCTTAATATACTAACTATAGAAATAGTAGATAAGGTATTTAAGGCTTAATAGTAACTTATAGTATATAACCTAGTTAAAACTAGGCTATAGCTTAAAATAGAGTTTAATAGCTTAAGAATATTAAACTTATAGATAATAAACTCTTTATTAGAATCCTAAAGGATACTAGATCTAGGAATATATACCTATTAATAGTCTATAAAGAGATTAAGGTATACTATAAACTATAAAGTAATAATATTATAAAGATAACTAGGATTTAGACTAATTTTATACTTATTCTAAACTCTAATAGAGCTTAATAGAGGATACTTAGTAGTAGCCTTAAGCTATTTAAACTACTTAGTATAAGTGCTATTAAATAACTTAAGATATAAATTATATATATAGTTTATAATGTCCTAACTATAACCCTTAACTTTAGAGGAGAACTTATTAATATAAAGCTAATCCTCACTAATAAGGTCCTCTAGTAGTTAAAACTTAAGCCTATAAAATATATAGTAGCTGCCTATATTAGCAAATAAGCCTTATAAACCTAGATTATTACTTTTAAAAAAACACCTCTAGTTAAGCGGTTTGCTCTATAGGATAGTAATTATGCTATTAAGCTTAAACTAAAGATAAATATTAACTAGTACTTAAAATGCTTTAACTAGTATAAGCTTAAATTATGCTAAAAGAACTAATACTACTATAACTATAATTTAAAAAGAGCATATAAAGACTGCTAACTCCTAACTTAATATACTAATTATAAAGGGGATTATAAAAATACTAATAATAAGTGCCTATTAAGGCTAAAGAGAGACTATAATAAAATTATATATCTTACTAAAGCTTAGAGGAAGAATATTATCTAAAAAAACATAAAAGCTAAAAAAATTATAGAGGAAAATAACGCTATAAAATATCCTATAAGATAAATATAATATATATTACTAACTAAGATATAAAGCTATAACTATTTTTTGCTACTAGTTAAAGAAGTAGAGTTTAATATCTTTAAAGCCTTAAGAGAAGATTACTCTAAAAGTAGTATTACTCTTACTCTTATAGAGCTTAGAACCTTAATTACCTCCTTACTAAATAAATAGAGGATTTATAGTTTTTTAAGTAAATATTACTAGATGTTTAGATATATATAGCTTCATACTATTATATAGGTATAAAGCCTATACTAACTTAATATTTATATAGGAGCCTTAGGTCTCTATATATACTAACCTTAATAAAGGACTAAATAAAACTTATATAATTACTAGATACTTACTATATAGCTTAAAACTCACCTAGACGTACTATAATAATTATTTATAAGTTCTTATATATATTAAAGATTTACACTAATATCTTAGTATAACTTAAATTATACTTTAGCTATATTAGGATATAATAAGACTTACTATTAATGATATTCTTTACCTTAATATTTATAGAGATAGTAATAAACTATATATCTTAACTATACTTAAGTAATAAACCTTACTAGTTAAGTTATTTATAGTAGGAAACTTTAATACTATATACTTAGCGTAGTAGCTAGGCGCTAAACTGAATATAGGAGTATTATAGTTCTAATACTAAGTTAAATAATATAACCTTATAGTTATAAATAACCCTGAAAAGTAAATATATAATACTAGAAATATTCTTAACCTTATTATAATAAACCTATTATTAGTTAAAACGTAAGTATTAAACTACTAGTATATAGGCTTAGATTACTATATACTTATTTTAGTAGTTTCTAGTATACTAAATCTTAATACTAAACTATAAGCAGTTAATATACCTAAATACTACCTACTTAGAGATTATACTATATATTTTATAGAAGAGATTAAGGACTTTTTATAGGTCTTTAATTTATCCTTAGAAACTGAGGATAATCTTAATAAGCTTATAAGAGATATTCTTATAATTTTCTATACTATATTAATAGTAACTAAAAAGAAAAGAAACCTAAAGAATACCTCTATCTACTAATAGAATAATAAATATTATAACCTTTAGAAGGATTATTATATATTAAGAAGAAGGGATAAGTACTTAGAGGAAACTAAAGAACTTTAAAAACTTTTTTATAAAGCTATCTATAAGGCTAAGATTGTATAATAAGTTAAAGTAATAGAGGGCGTTAAGAATAATAAAAACCTCTTTAAGATTATAAGTTAGGTAAAATATAGAACCTAATTTAAATCTCCTCCTCTATAGAATAGGGAAAACTATATCTATATACCTACTAAGAAAATATATTTCTTATAGAGTAAACTCCTTAAGTATACTACTAAGTATACTAAGGTTAACCTTAATATATTAGTAATATTATAGTAGGTTATTCTTTAGGATAATACTATCCTATAAGAAGAGGTTTAATCTACTATACTTAAGGTAAGTAATACTATATTAGGAGTTAATAGAATTATAATAGTGATACTTTAGGTAGTATAGCTATACCTATAATATACTATTACTATATTTTACTAGTAATATATAGAGATTAAGTATTACTCTAAAATCTTTTATAATACTGAAGTAGTAATAATACTAAAAGTTAGTAGAGATGCTAATACCTTAAAAGGCTAGTGCTTAATTTTACTACTATTAATAATTAGTAAAGGTTTAGAGAGACTCTAAGTAAGAAGAATAGCTAATATTATAGTCTGATATAAGGTTTTATACCTATAAGTTATAAGAGTACTACTAAAGAAATCTAGAATAAATATAGTTAGCTTACTTATATATAATATTAAGGTAGTAATAGATAGATAACTTATATATACCCTAATTACTATAGATATTTAGGGTACTTTTAACTTAGTAGTTTATACTTATCTCTACTTATATATAAGGGAATAAGGCTAGCTACTAAATCTAGTTAAATAGGTTAAGTCTTTTATAACTTAAAGATAGGCTAAGGTATACTTTGAGGACTATACTATAGAGATAAAGTTACTTAAGTATGGGCTATTATAAGGCTTACTTACCTCTCCTATCCTTTACTTTATCTATATAGCTTTAATCTATAAAATTAAGCTTTAGGAGTGTAGATTTAGTTATATAGATAACTATAGAATCCTCTATATAGGGAAAACCTTAGAGGAAAGCTATAACACTATATAAGAACTACTAAACTAAACTATAGCTTTTAGAGAGCAGTATAAAATATATTTTAACCCTACTAAAATAGAGGTATAATATTTCTCCTAATAAAAGGAGGACTATAAACTTATAATTATCTATAAGGAGTGTATAATTACCCTAAAGCTTACTATAAAATAGCTTAAGGTCTAGCTTAATAGTAAACTAAGCTTTAAGTACTATATTAAAGAGAAGGTAAATATAGTATAAGCTACTACTAACTATATTAAGAGCCTAAATAAGGTCTATACTAGTATACTACTTTATACTATAAGAAAGGTGATATATATAATAGCTATCCCTAAAGCCTTATTTAGCTTAGAAATATAGTACTTTAGACTAAATAAGCCTATAACAAAATAGAAGAATAGGATATAACTTAGAGTATAATATAGCCTATAAAACTAGGTTAATAAACTTTAAATAGTGCTTAATACTATTATGAGAGGATATATACTAGCTTAGAAAACTACACTAATTCTTATACTTATATAAGAATCTAGTATACTACTAATAGAACACCTCCTTAACTTAGCTTAATAGAGATACTTCTTAAGACTTAGAACTTTAGATAAAAACTACCTACTAGTTACTTAAGTAGCTAGCTATAAGCTATAGAAAAATAAAGGTAACACTATATAACCTACTAACTTTATAAACCTCCTACTAGAAATTATTAAGTTTCTTAGATTAATCTTCTACCTATAGGTATATAGTAATAAACCTTACCTACTAAAGCTAAATAAGGAAGAAGCTACTATAAAGTATTAAGAGTAGCTAGAAATACTTAATAATAACTAGTTAGTTATCTATATAGATAGATTATAACTATAACTTATATAAATAGGATATAGCTATACTATATTTTATAGAAGTAAGGTTATCTATATAAACTACTACTTACTACTAAATATAGAGGTATATAATACTAAAGTAGAAGCTACTAGAGCTAGATTATAAGTTACTATATAGCTAAACCTAATAGATAGTATTATAGTATACTTAAATAATAAAGTAGTAATATACTACTTTAGAGGGGCCTTTACTACCTCTTTATAAGAAGCTATACTTAACTTTAGAGAGATTATAGTAATAGTATTAGTATTAATTAGAGTTTAATAGGTCTTAAGATATAAGGATATTAAAGGAAATAAGCTAGTAGATAAACTTACTAAGAAAGGTATAAAGTATAAATAAATAGATCTTCTTATATATATAGCTACCTTTAGCTATATAAAGAGACTTACTAAGAGATTAAGAACTTATACTTTTAATATTTAGTAGATTATAAATAGCCTAGCTAGTTATAATAAACTAAAGTTATATACTAATTTAAAACTAACTCTTAAAATATAGATATTATACTAATAAGATCTATACTATCTTATAGTAGCTAGAAGTAGCTATAAAGATTTTATTACTTATTATAAATATTTCTAATATAAAGATATAAAGCTCTACTATATTTATAGTAAATATAAGATATTAATATACTTACTCTTCTATAAAAAGAACTAATATAAGGTACTTTAGTTTAGCTAATATAAATTTATTTAGAAATAACTTAGTAAAGACTAAGAGAAGTTTATTAAAAATACCTAACTATTATAGTAATAAAATTATATACTATATAATATAGCTACCTTATTTAAACTTCTTAATACCTCTAACTCCTATATAAAGCTTAAGCTAGCTAGGTATAACTAGATTTATAGGTTATTATATAAACCTATTTCTCTTTACTTTAGAAATATAGTTAATATAGGGATATACTCTCTTCCCTTTAAAAGATAGATACCTTAATATAAAAGGCTAATTATAATCTAAACTTATATATTATATTATATTATTAGTACTACTTTTATTAACTTACTTAAGACTACTAGTATTAATCTTATATATTTCCCCTTACCCTAGTAGACTAAAGTAAGTAGAGAATATATATATTAATACTAAATATTTCTTCTCTATATATTATATATAGTATAGGAGGGTATCCCCTATCTACTCTATATAATATATAAAGTATTAAGACTATTACCTCTAGAGTATTTAATATACTATAGCCTAAAAATAACTAATATATTAATATTTTATAGATCTACTATTAGAATATACTATATAGTATAAAGATAGGATAAATTAGGATAGTAGGACTTTATTTTACTTTACTTTTTAAATCTCTTTTATTATTCTACCCTAATCTATATATATACTTAGAATAGATAGATACTAGAGCGTCTTTTACTTAGTTCTAAGGTACTATAGACGTTAAATAAATACACACACATACACATACATATAGGAAGATGTAAAATTGGCCTCGCTGACACTATGGTACAATTGATGGAATCTGAATAAGGATTTGAGCATCTGTCTCACGAAGCGTCGGCTGCCGCAATATCCTCGGTGTTGAGTCTCAAGCTGTTCTCAAGCGAAGTCCATCCAGATCCTTTCAGCCTGCGCAACAATTCCTCAGCACGGCCAATGGGCTTGACCACAAATGGGTACTCTCCCGCAGCATAATCCTCGTGAAACTTTCTTCCTGGGTTCTGTTTGCGAAGAATGCCCAAGATCTGGTCATAGTTGAACGGCTCCGCGAAGCCAAAGATGCGCTCCCCCTTAACATCAGGAAGTACAGCACCCGCAACATGGAGAAGACCGTCGTCCTGAACATCGATAAAGTATTCTGATAGCTAAGTCAGCCGTTGCAACCTAGAGAATTTCGGGTCTTTATGACTAACGAGGCATTGATAGGGTAGGAGGTGAGCGGTTGCCGTTCATCAGAGCAGCGGCAATGCCAGAAGTCGATGGATGGCCTTGGTTGACTGGGTCCAAACTCTTGCCCAAGTTCATGTTTGGAAGTACTGCCTACATCAGCAACAGCTTATAAACAGTCTCAAGCGCGAAAGTCACTTACCAGCATTGACAACGATATCGGGTCGCGTTGATTGTTTCTCCTTGTAATACTTCCATACGAAGCGTTCCTGCTCGACCTTGCTGGCTGAGTAAACGATCGCGCCATGGTCCGGGCCCCACGGTGCAGGCTTCCAGGCAAGATCCACTGCCTCAGTGTTCCAGGACTCCTCCGCGATGACCGACCCAATCTTGTCTTCTGGCAGGTTTTCCTGGAGCGACCCGCTTGGAACAGCCGCAGAGGATGACGACGTCAACACGAATCGCGTCACACTGGGTTCCTTGTAGGCTGCTTTGATGGCGACTTCTGTGCCTTTGACAGCCAGAGGAATAACTTTGCTTGGATCCGGGTCAAAAGTGACAACTGAAGCAACATGCACAAATGCAGAAACGCCTGGTGGAAGTCAGCATTGCCTTCCAATCTTGTCAGTGTTGTCCTTACCCTTGACCGCCTCATCATAGGCATTCTCGACGGACATGTCGGGGACGGAGAGGAGCTCGAAACTGCCTTCGCCGTAGGTCTTGTCGAAATAGACACTGATCCATGCGTTCTTGTCGGCGTCACGAACTGTTCCTCGGACCTTGAATCCTTGCCGAACGAATTGGTCCGCTACATGTGACCCAATGAGGCCGTTAACACCAGTGACGAGGACAGTAGAACCTCTCGAAATTGCCGGGTTGTCGATGGCTGCCATTGTCAAGTAAGTTGAAGTCGACGTCAGTTGCAGCTCTGGGGATGAAGACATGCAGTTCAAGTGAGCGAAAGGAACGCTGTTGGTGGTATTGTAAGTGCACCGTAGTCGAATGAAAGTTCACTAGGAAGCCTTTTATCATTGAAACCATTGTATGACGATAGTCCATCTGAACTCTAAGAGATCTCCAATCCAATGGAAGTTTGAGATAGTTCGGACGCCGCTTACACATCATCATACCGAAACGGCACATAATTGAGCAGCTCGGACTTCGTGGCCCGTTCGGGTAATCTTTCGCAAGATGCAGGACAACGCCGCAGAACGCACTTTCGCACCGATTGACATATCGGGATCATTCCTTGCATGTCTCGGCCAAAGTTTGTCATACGGAGCCTCTTGTTCTTTGAATTGATGGAACGACGGCAGCAGTTCCACCAGGTTCGGCAAGGATGATTCAACAGACCATAATATTCGGTGCGACATCAACACCGGGGGCCAGGTTGGGCCGCCGTGATTATTCAGCTCGGCCTCCGACATGCCAGAACTGTTTCCCCAACACGGGATCGGAGCGGACTTTGCCCCAGAATTTCCCGTTTCAGTGATTGTTAAGTCCGCAGACTGCAGCTGGCCGTCGAATCCTTCTAGAATCCGTACCGTAAGTAGAGAACTAAGACTGAAAGGGAAATCGTTAGAAGCTGCATCCTCCCGCATGTGGCCAATCAGACGCGAGAAATAGTCAGCAACAGCATCCGTCGCAGTCACAAGCACAGCGATCGCGGATCAGGTGTCACGATTGAGACGGATAATTAGGTATGATCAAATCTTGTAAGGATTGTATGTGAAGAATATTACTTGTCAGGTCCTCCCTCCTAGGGATCGGCCCATCCGATTAAGTACACATATCGAGTCCGACCGAAACGGCAAAACATCTCGAGGTTATCAAATCCACAGGCAGAGACGGTTTTGACACCGCGGCTCTGGCTGCCTCACTGGCGGGTATAAAAAGCGACGCAGGCAATGTCCGGGAATATTCCAGACAAGGCCGGGTAAGTAACACGATAGAAAACATCTACCAGACATTGCCCTTGGTCTGGGGGCCCTTCTCCTTCTCGAGCTGCTTGAGGTTGATGCGCTTCCAGATGAGGATGCTAGCAACGCAGAGGGGGACGAAGCAGGCACCGGCGATGACCATCTTGTGCTGGATGCTGCCGTAGGCGCCGACGATGGCGTCGCGGACGGGGCTGCCGTCCTCGTAGGAGAGCTGGACAGTGACGTCGCCGAAGATGGTGGCGGTCTGGTTCTTGGTGTCCTCGGGGAGTCTGTTGTACAGCTCGGTGGGCATGATGTTGTTCCACATGGCACCGGCGACGGTGAAGCCGGTGGTGGAACCGACGGAGCCGAACAGGGAGAAGATGGCCATGGCGGAGGCAATCTCCTGGTGGGTGACAGCGGACATGACGGAGATCTGGGCGCAGGCGGCGAAGATACCGGTTCCGATACCGTTGAGGAGCTGGAGAACGACGAGGGTTCCGACGCTGGTGCTGGGAGTTCGGTAGGGGATCAGAAGAGCGGTACCCAGGAGCATGAAGGGAACACCAGCGAGGGCAGTGTACTTGAAGTCTCCAGTCAGGCGAATGATGTATCCGAACAGAGGGCCGAAGAAGGAAGAGGCCAGGGAGAAGCAGTTAAGAATGTAACCGGCGTTGGTGATGCTCTGTCTGTGGACAACCAAGAGGTAAGACTGGTAGTAGGTATCCCAGCAGAAGATGGAAAGGAACATGAGGCCGTAGAGGAGACCAGCGCCAATGATGTTCCTGTTCCTCAGGTACTCCCAGGCGATGAAGCTCTTGGGGGTCAAGTACTTCTCCCAGACGTAGAAGGCGGGGACGCAGAGGATTCCGAGAACCAGCATGGCAATGATGTGGCCAGACTTCCAGCCGTGAGCGGCGTACGGGACGATGTTGAAGGGCAGCATGAAGAGGGAGAAGGCAGCGGTAAGCAGAATGATACCGACAACTGCGAATAGCCTGTTAGTGATGTCTGCGGCATTTTGGGGATTTGCTGGGGATAAACTTACCATCGAACTGGATGAGGTAGTAAAGGAAGCCCTGGAGGTAGGTGCGGTCGGACTTGATCTTCTGGAGCATACCGGCCTTCTCGGCCTTGCGCTGCATGAGGAACATGACGGCGGCGGCAGGGGCGCAGACACCGAGCATGATGATGGCGAAAGCACCGAAGGCCCAGCGGAAGTTAAGGTTGGTGTAGAACAGGTCGGCGATCTTGGGACCGGCGAAGACGACGATAACGTTAGGAGTGCCGTTGATACCGAACATGATCATACGGTTCTTGAGGGAGGTCATATCGGCGACCATGACGTCGAGGACGAACAGCATACCAAAGTGACCGACGTAGTAGATGGTGTGGGCGGCGACGTAGGTTTCCATATTCTGGCAGACAGCCTTCATCATGACACCGATGCAAGAGCAGAGAATCATGATCAGGAAAGCCTCCGTGCGACCCCAGATGTCCATGATCTTGGCGATGGTGACCTGGCAACATCCCGACAGGATAGTGGCGAAAACACCGACGATGGAGAGAAGACCGTGCTTGTGGAACGACGAGGTGACGAAGGCGTTGAGGTTGCTCTGGATGGACTGCAGGAGCAAATCGGCGAAAGAGACGATGTAGATCCTTTGAGATGGGGTTAGTCGGCTGTCACCGTCGCCAAGCTGGCTGGGGTGGCAGGATGCGGGCGAGGACTCACAGAACAAACATGCTGATCAGGGTCTTCTTGGTCCAGACGGAGGTGATGGCACGGACGCGCTGGACACCACCCTGGAAGTGTTCGCTCTCAGCGTCGGAGTCGCCCTCCTTGTTGTTGTTGGGGTTGGCGTTGACCTCCTGGACGCCATTGTTGAAGTTGGCGGACTTCTCGATGTCGGAGCCGGTGTCCTGGCGCTGGGCGCCTGCCTCGATGGTGGTCGACATGGTTCTTGAGGGGATTGTCGGTCGCGGTGCGACTATGAACCACAGGACTCAACGGGTTGGCGTTGAGTTGGGTATTAAGGGGTTCTGGGCAAGAAGGAATGGGAAGTTGAAGGCTGAGCGTGCCTGTTGACCTTGCTTGAAGAACCAAGAAGAAGGGAGGGAAAATCCAGATCTCGAAAAGCGAGGGTTCTATCCGCTCTTCTATATTAGAAACGGGCCCTGCCAAGAGCCAGGTGAAAATCCAACCCAAGCCGATGTCGCCCAATCTTTACTTTATCAGATGATCAGATTAGATGCCAAGAGACGAATCAAAGTTCGAAGACCATCGGAGGTATGTTTGGGTTCGTGCTAGCGTAGTGGGATCTTCCAGGTCGGCGACAGCTCAGGTCGGAGGGCCGCGTACTTGGCTGGACCCTCACCGCGCATGGAATGCCTAGCTAATAAACCAACCGTTCATACCCGAAATGTGAAAAGATCAGCCAATGCATCGGCTTATCCCTGGACAAAAAACTTTAGAAGAAAGTGGCGTGAAGGGATGAAGGAGCTCTGAGGGGGCACCAGCTCCATGTTGCCCTCTGGTCGGGCCGTCGACAGGTCGACGCGGTGGGGTTGGAGCGAGGATGGTGTCTGCCGGCCCCTGGTCGCATCTCATCAAAGTCTGTTCATTGCTGGGTTTGACTTCTGCAGGTCGCTGCATTGCAACCCCCGAGACGCAGCCAGAAACACGGCTGAAGGAAGCTGGTCGACAGATACCCAGGTGAGGTTCACATGTTTGTGAGCCAAGACTGCCAACGAGAATATCATCAGCATCAGTCCAGTCTTGTCGTGTCTGTCCGTCGATGAACCCCAGAGAAGCTAGCGGGCAGAAGGGTTTTTTTTTCCCTCAACACTTGGCTGCAGGGAGTATCGCCGGTGCTATGGGTAGCTGGCAGGGAAATGTCTCCCACATACCCGTAAGCTAAGCAAAACCCCCCACTCGAGCGGGTTTAGCATCCATGAACAATCGTGTTCTGCAAGCCCACCGGCCAGTGCTGGTGACACCGACAAGGATCCTTGCAGAAACTAGCCTGTCACCTCTCTGGCAACCAATCATGGCCGATACCCGCAAGCAGAAGTCAACGTTACCCATGCAGACCGGGACGCACATGGCGGCAAGTGGGAACGCAAAGAAGCTAAGAAGTGGTGGGAGGTCTCGCATTTTTGCCTCCCGGCCTGCCTCTGGTCTGGGTAAAGGATTGGCATCTGGACTGAGCTAGAGGCGAAACCAGGCCATGATGGACCATGCGCTGATCTGCTGGTGTCTTGATCCGGGTGCTTGGCTACCATTTGGATCGAGACGAACATTGGGGTTCCCGAGGCTTTATCAGGCCGCTTGAGCCATCCGATGGCCGTTGCTGGCGAGCTCGAAAGCCCGCGCTGGGGTGCTGGTGCTGGTGCTGGTCCAGAGGCACCCTCCGATCGAGGTTACGTTCTCCAACAAGCTGCTGTGCCACCCGCTTCCCGAGTCATAGAAGGCTGATGGTGGGCAGAGAGGACGGCTGACGTGGCTCGTTGGTTGTGCTCTGGCGTGGCTACCTCCGCGTGAGTTATTTTGAAGCCTTCCTTCAATCTAACGATGCTTTTTTTATGTGTCAACGTCGTCGTTGACGAAGTCCAAGTCGGAGGCCCCCACGATGGACTCCTATTATTTCACGGACGACGGACAACAAGCGACATTGAGTCCGTCGGCCGTCAATGCAAACACATAAAGCAGGGGGGAACGACACCAACCAAGAGAAATATCAAGACGCTCACTGGCCGACGACAGGTCTGTCAGCTCAGGCTGTGCCTTCTAGGTGAGCGAGGTGGGTTCTGGACCAACTCTGCCCTGGTCAGCGAAACCAACCAACTCGTTGGTTACTTGAAGTGGAAAACAACCCCGACGGGGACAGTCTCCGTAAATCAATAGGCCGGACGAAAAGAGCTGCGCGTCGAGACACTTTCGACACCCTTGGAGGGAAAATCTCTTCGCCACAACCGCTCAACGCGACGGTCATCTCGAGATTCACTGTGACTGGATCGGAGGTAACGAGCAGGGCCGTCGAAATATCGGTTTTACTGAGACATATTCCGAGGGCAAGTCCTCACGAGACCACTGAGTCAAGACCAACAAAGACCGCCAAAAGCCCACGGATTCCCACCCAGCGAGCTAAACTAAACAGCTGAAGGATTTCTTACGCACGAAAGAGCATGTTCGACGACACCAACATATCCCATGCCGTATTGACCCTGTTCAACTCTGAACTCGCGACACACCACAGAATTTTGCCCTCTTCGCAGAGCCTCTGCTGACCTGTCTTCAGGTAGCCAGACTGAGACGGACGGAAAACTCCGGCCAGTGCTCCGGCTAAAGCTCCCCTCTACGAACGCGCGATTTTACCAACGGCACGCCGATCGGTGTCGGCGCTCAACAGACGGGTACTCGGCAACAGCGCTTTTGACGCAGGGAAATCACGGCATCTCGATTTCCAACGGATCACAGTCGCCTCTTCAGTAGGAACGAATGAGTTGTGCATCGCGATATTGACACTTGCAGCGAATTTTTGCTCTCCCTGGAAAGAGGCGAAATTCGCAGCGCGATGTGGTGTCTTGCTTTTGGGGCCTCCGAGAATGCGAGATCCGTACCAGCAGGCTGGCACGATATTCCTTTTCTCGTGACTTCTCTGTCCGCCCGATCTAATTGCTGACACTGGGTCTTCTTCTGAGACTGGGTGAGGCCCGGCAACTTGGGCAGCAAGGCTGACAAAGCGCTCCGATGCTCTGAGACACAAGCACTCGACTTGTCAGGGCGGTCACTTCCCATGTGCGTTCCATGAAGAACCGGGCCTTGCCACAACTGAGGCAGGCATGTAGTCTTTGTCGGCATTCTCCATCTTATGTTTGCCACGATCACGCCTCAGATGTCACTTGAAGACAACTGGAGTTTTCAGCTGTACGTCCGTAGGTGCATTTTGCATTTACGCCTCTGAAGCGCGTCTGGCGGGCAAGTCGGGGACCAACTGCCTAAAGCAGAATTTTGATGAAGCCGCATGCTCCAGTGCTGAGCGAAAACCTGCCAGTCTTGAAGTCGTAGCGATTAATTGGGCATGACCGAGGCTCAGGCAAGTTGTTCGATGATACGGTATCATCACTTGGACCACAAAGCAAGGACTTCCCGCCTCCGAGATGCAGTGACGCGCAAGCCCATTTAATGCTGCTATATTGCGGCATCGTGATGATTTTCCTTGGTTTCTTTTTTTTTTTTTTTTTTTACTTCAGCACGAATTTGAGTGCCGATCGGTTTTATCTAGTTACGTCGGTCATCGAGCAGTTGACCGAGCTGAACTGTGCACTTTTGCAATCAAAATCCATAAAACTCGGCTATGACAAACGCCTCGTGAAGATCGACTTTAAGGAAAGAATAGAAACTGAGTATCTGTAATAACGCTGGTCTGCGGACGACTTTATGTCGTACAGAATGGTTCACATTCCACTTGAGACTGTATATATGATTGAACAGAAGTTACGATCACATTCATCCTCTGCGACCGAATCATCCAATGCAACCCCAAGAATGAAACTCTCCCCTAAGAGACCCTTCGCATTGAGCTCTCATCAAACTCTGCATCCATTCTGCTTCATGCTGTTGGAGCTGAATGATGTTGGATGAAAGGGGCATCTTGGCCGCGACAGGCCGCATCCGATATCGGGACCAGAGAACTCTCTGCATTCAAACGCCTTGTACTACGTGAAGAACCTTTGGCTAAGCTTCGTTCATCAGATCAAAATCTTGATGTAAATTCACCCCGCGATATGTCAATCCAGAGTGCAGACTGACTGTTGGAGGACGTTTGTGGACAGGTCGATATGACACATAAATTGCCAAGCCGTTGGTACTTCCTGGAGGAGCGCAAAAACACTTGTAATTACACCTCGATGTACATGACCAAGGCACGAGACATCCTTGGCCAAGCCACATGCGTGAGCACTTGCTCCCGAAAAAGGTAGTCCAAGACGTCTAAATCCCTTAAAGTGTGGCTAGTCAGTCACGTAGTCTTGGCAATGGAGAAAGATCTAATCACGATAATCAGTAAGTAGAGAACTGGACCTGCAGAGAGGGGGTCCTGTAGGGCTGCACAGAAGTCCCCAAAAATAACAAAGGTCGCGAGACAAAAAAGAAAGAGATGGGATGAATGCGCCGATTGTCATACCCACGGGCATCACCCACCGAAGCACCGTCTGCAGGTCCCGGTTGTTACCAGGCATGCGGAATGAGGGGATGAGGAGCGCGGCCAGAGCAGCGACCACGCGGGTGAAGCGGAGCGCGGCTGTCACTCTGCGAGGAGACTGCGTCGCAGCGGATCCGGGCATAGGCGAGGGAGGACTCAGAGGCGAGAGTCTTCCAAGATGGCCGAGAACTTGGCCCGGGTTAAACCGGATTCGCGGTGGGGTTCTTCGGGGTTCATTCGGGAGGAAGACGAGAAGGCGTTGCCGATCAGGGTAAAGCCTGCTCCCGCTCGCTTGCATCCTTCGCTCTTCTTTTCCACTCTCTTTCTCTTCGTCTCTTGCTCCAATGCAACCGAATTTTAGTCATCGCGTCTCTTCGCTTCGAGGTTCGGGATATCCATAAGCCGATGGTCAGCAAGTGGTCATCATTTGCTATCCCATTTAGCAAAATATTTTCAGAGGGTATTCCAGACGGTGCCGGCTTCTTGGCATGAAATTGTGGAAACTTACCCAATTAGGTCTCGCGATTTGTGCTTGCCGATGGAGGAGATGCTGCAGGAATTTAGCTTCAAAAGATCATCCAATTCATGGAGAATCTCACTGAATTTATATCATTCGAGAAAACAAAGCTCTTCGTGTTCGTGTTACGCAAACTATCCACAACATTGTTTTGCTTTTTTGTGACATCTCAGTCTTCGGGCAACTCTCGACGCCCCGGGCAAAGCCTGTGCCGCAGAAGCCTGTAGCAGTGTGAAGAACATGCAGAATATGCTCAGACCACGCAAATCAAGTCGGGTGCCAAACTTGTCCCGGATGATTAAGCTCAAAGGAAATTGCGCGCTGAGCCTCAATCGGAAGAAATAGCCGGTATCTTGATAATCGGCAAGCCACTTCCAGGCGCGCTCGACGATGACTGGCCGAAAAGATCTGTTGGGTCTTCGGACCAGCTCCGCCGTCACATCATGAGGTTATTTCCTCCACGTCTCCTCGGCCCGGGTTGCATCAAGAATCTTCCCGCGTGCCGTCTTGGCTCCCCAATTTAGCCTTACGAGGCCCTGCGTTCGTTCCGCCCGCGGGACGCGACGTTGCAGTTTTCGTGCTGTCATGGGCGGAATTCCGGAGCACTGACTACGTTTAAGGAATGTGGTTGGCGACTGGCAGTCGTCCTCTCCTGATCGGTGTCCTTTTCCGTGTCGCCTCGACCGAAATGTCGACTCAGAACCCTCACGCTAAATACGGCCGGTCCCATAAGCTGACGCCAGTATCCGGTGCCGTGAACCCGGACGTTGTGGGTCTGATGAGGATTGGCGGCAACGCCGACTTACACGGGAGCGCGCCAGGATCATCGTGGGTTGGAGCTCGGGGTGGAATAAAAGTCTGATAATCGCCCATCTAATCTCATCTAATCTGGAGTCTGTCTCGACACCGTGCTTGGCATACAGCATTTCCCAGACAATCGACCATGGCAAGCCTCGAGGGGAACCGCAAGACGGTGAACGAAACCGTCGTCGACGAGCCGGAGCCCGTAAGCCCGACGAACACCATTGAAGAGGTCAAGCGCTCTTCCGGTATGGTCAATGCTTCTCCCACATGCCAAGGATTTTTATCTAAAAGATCTTATCAGATGAATCTAGTGCCCCGAGCCAAGATGTTCTATACGCGGCCGGCGTTGGCCTGAGACCCGACGACCCTTCCTTGCCATGCCTCACTCTCCGCATGTGGATTATCGGTATCGGCTTCTGTCTTTTGGGCAGCGGCGTCAACACCCTCTACACGTTCCGGTTCCCGTCGATTACCCTGTCACAGTCCGCAATTCAGTTCTTGGCATACCCGGTTGGAAAGGCTTGGGAGTTTGTGGTTCCGGACTGGGGTTTCAATGTCAGAGACAACCACTACAGTCTCAACCCGGGTCCATTCAACTACAAGGTTGGTCTACGCATCACCTGATGTTTCTCATATGACACCAATACTGACAGATGTAACAGGAGAACATCCTTATTTACATTATGGCCAACCTTAGTTTCCTCACTCGACTCAGCGCGGACGTCTTGACCGAACAGCGAGTTTTCTACGGTTACGAAGCAGGATGGGGTTTTGAACTTACAGTAACTCTGGCCACGATCTTGTTTGGATTTGCTTTGGCAGGGCTGTGTCGCTCCTTGGTGGTTGAGCCTGCTGGCTTGCTATGGCCTGGTGTTCTTGGCAACACTGCCCTGAACGCTGCTCTGCATTCCAGCAGAAAGGAAGACGAGACAGAGTATGCTCTGTTTCTACACTTAAAGAGATGACATAGCTGACATCGTGTCTTGAACAGGACCAAGTGGACAGCCTCGAGATACAAATTCTTCATGTTTGCCTTTGCCGCATCTTTCTGCTGGTACTGGTTCCCCGATTTCATCTTCCCTGCATTGGGATACTTCACCTGGGTCTGCTGGATTGCGCCCAACAACGCCGTGGTAAACCAAGTCTTCGGAATGAAGAGCGGAATCGGTCTCCTGCCTTTCACGTTCGATTGTAAGTTGTTAACTCGTTGTCAGTAAGTTCATGCTGCTGACTCAAAATAGGGAGTCAAATTGCCTACATTGGTTCCCCACTGGTTGTGCCTACCTGGGCTATCCTGAACGTTCTTGCGTCCTTGGTCTTCTGGATCTACATCATCTCACCAGCTCTCTACTACTCAAACACTTGGGAGTCTGCTTACTACCCCATCCAGAGCAACTCCATTTACGACAAGAACGGAAAGACATACAATGTTTCCAGAGTCATCGACAAGAAACATGGCTTCACCTTCAACGACACCAAGTACGAAGCCTACTCTGACGTAAGTACACTCTTCACAACGCTTCTTGAACTGCGCCGCTAATCATCGTAACCACCCAGATTTACCTCCCGGTCACGTATGCCCTCAACACCTTCGGTCTCTGTTTCGCTACCATCGCTTCTCTCTTTGTCTGGCTGTTCCTTGAGAAACGCAGAAGCATCGCCGCGGCATTCAGAGCGTCTCCACTCCCCGCCCTCTTCGGTCGCAAGGTCGTGCCTCGAGACAACCCCCAGCCGTTGTATGCAGCTGTGCCAATCTTTTGGTACTGGACCGTGGCCGCTCTCGCTCTGGGCTTTGGCATTTTTGCCTGCGAGTTCTACCCCGTTCAGCTGCGATGGTACGGAGTCATTCTGTCTTTCGTCGTCTCTGCGGTCTTCTTCATCCCCGTAAGTCCCACTCTCCGCAACTGCAGCATCGTTTCAATGTTGACAGAAGTTTGCAGCTTGCCTGGGTCTATGCCACCACGAACATGAAGATCCAAATCGACATCTTTTGCCGAATCGTCGCCGGCTATATCTGGGAGGGCAAGGTGCTTGCTAACATCTGGTTCTTCAACTTGGGGTACATCTCGGGTATCAAAGGGCTTGCGTTTGCTCAAGATCTCAAGCTTGGAATTCACTGCAACGTGAGAACTCGCATTTTCTCACATCTTATCTAATCCAGCTAACGTTTGTGCAGATCCCACCAAGACACCTGTTCCTTGTTCAGGCAGTTGGCCTGGTCATCGGAAGTCTCGGTCAAGTCTCTGTTCTCAACTGGGCCCTCAACCACATTCCAGACATCTGCTCGACCACCGCACCCAACGGCTTCACATGCCCCTTTTCTCGAACCCATTTTAACACCAGCATGGTATGGGGAGCAGTCGGCCCTCGCCGTTTCTTCGCAGACGGAGCCATGTACCGCAACCTCCTCTGGTTTTTCCTCGTTGGTGCAGTCTTACCGGTGATTGTCCATGTTCTCAGGAAGAAGGTCTTCCCGAACGCTACATGGCTCAAGAAAGTCCATGTGCCCTTGTTTCTCGGCGCGCTCAACTACATTCCTCCGGCGTCTGGTACAAACTATGGCAGTTGGGCGATCGTGGGACTTCTGTTCGGGCTGCTCATCAAGAGAAGACAGAGAGATTGGTGGAGGCGGTATAACTTCGTGCTCAGTTCTGCGCTGGACTGCTCCGTTGCCATCGCTGGTATTGTCATCTTTTTTGCGCTGTTCTACACCGGGGCCTCGAAGAAGTTTAGCTGGTGGGGAACGGACGTCTACAAGGTATGATCTCAAATTCTTTTGAGGATCGAAATGCGGTATACTAACCATGTGTTGCAGAATACTTGCGACTGGAAGAGTTGTACCTACCTAGAGAGACCTACCACGAAATCTGCCTGAATGTGATGAATGAAGAGAAGGGATTTCGGCTCGGGCATTCTCTTACTACAGCGGATGCTGTCGAGTATTGTGTAAAAGGGGGATGGAGAATCCTGTACCGCCATGTGTCAAGTCCAGCACAATTAGATAGTCGATACTCGGGCATGTATTAATCTGAAGTAATCTGTTGCAATAAAATCGGGTGTAATATGCATTTTTCTGTACAGGTCCAGCAACCTGGCTCCAAGCGTGCACGCACAAAAACACCGTAGACATGCGGGCGACATTGCGGTTCTGGCCATCAGTCCGTCCCTCGAGAGCAACGTGGCATTACTCAGCGGGAGTGCAGTCGGCAATCTCAGACAGGGCTTGGGGAATAAGGTCGCTTTCGGCTGTAGCAAATGCGAAGCTATCCATTTCACCAGGGATATTACCAGGCGGCCGGGCTGCTACACGCCAGGGTGGGGGCTTGGGAAATCAAAGCGTTGATGGAGTTGGTATGCTAGATGGGTGTTTGGTTTGATAAGAGACTTTTATTCTCGTACCACGTCGGCACCAGGGTGGCGGCGGCAAAGAAGGCAGCTCGACATTTCGAGCACCTGGCGAACATGAAGAGGGGCCTCCTGCGGCTGCTAAGGTGGTTCTTGAGGGTATCCAACTACACACTGCAGTCTGCCTGCAGAATTTTGATCACCGACTTTCCGCAGTCCCACAGCTCGCTCGATAGCGAACGTAGCGGACGAGACTTCACCAACACAGCCAAAACAAAAAGCAGCAAGAGAGGTCAAAACAGTCCCACAAAGCCACATGGTTCTCTTCGTGAATAACTTTCGAGGGACGAACGGAGCTATGGGATATGGCTTTATCATCTATCGAGACTCCAAACGCATAGCGCAGGGCTACGAACGGCTTGGGTTAGGAGATGTTTTCGACGCCGAAGTGGAAGACGTAAGGGCTGGACTACACCAGGCTCTACGCAGTCACTCAAGCCAGCCAACTCACTTATGAACTGACAACAGCAATTTCAACAGCATCAGCATTCACTTCCTGAAGTCTGTGTGTTTACCACAGTCTCTATGGAATACCAGCAGCGCTAAGTAAAGCCTCCAAGAACCACCAAGGTCGGTACCTCATACGCCACATGTATGGGCTCAGCATCATCATTAACCACGGCCTAGATCCTTGGACTGCCCGGCGCGTCGCCATCAGCATTCACTTGTTCACACCTTAGATCACTAAGATCAAACGTACCTCATAACCGGGAGGGCACGGCGTAATGCAGTTCCAAAAGCCGTCACCGTACCCGTGACACTCGTACTCGCCGTCGTCATTTGCAGTTGTGATGGGCTTGCTGCAGGGCGGGAGGTCCATCTTGCCTTGGGCGTTACCCTTCCACCTCGCGCAGCCCATGCAGGCGCCGTACTGCTTACCCGGGGCGGTGCACTGGCGCGCGCAACGGCTGCTACATCCGGACACGTCGTCAACGCTGTAGTCTGCAAAGAGCCAGGCGAAGTCGCCGGGGGAGAGATCGCGGTTCGATGAGAAGCCTGGGGAGCAGGCTTGGGCGAGTGGTGCGCTTGCGCAGAGAAGAGCGGCGGCGATGGTTGCTGTAAGATGCATTTTTGTTGGTGCGTGTATCAGCCTAGGAGAGTGCTGAGAGGTGGGAGGGGGGGTGATTTCGGAGTTTGAAAATCACGAGATTTGAGAGACTTTTGATAGTAAGAAGAGCAGGAATGCAAGAATATGTACACTACACCAAGTGGCGGCAGTGGTTAATAACGACACCGTCGGCAGCCATTTCCACAGAGTCCCACTCATTGGCAGTTTACAATCCAATATGAGAATCTCGGGGTTGGCTTGCCATCTTGAACGGGGTTTGCGGATGTACGCGGAAAAAGAGAAGACGTCGAGCAGAAAAGATTTATCTCCTTCCCCACATACTGAATTGGACAATCGAGGTCATTTAAATGTAATTAACCTTCCGGCCTCCTCGGCTTAGTTCTCAGAAACTTAGGTCCCAGTATCCTTACCATACCAGTGTCTCTTCAAGCAATTAGAGCCTATCAACCTCTGGAGGAAACCTTAGGCTTTGGCATTGCTTCGGACTTGTGATGACTGTTGAGTTTGCTGTGACAGAGACCGCATCGATTTCCCCGTTGCCACCTGATACAGAGCGGGCAAACGCCAAAACATCTGACGACAAGTAGTGGCCAAAGCGTTTTTTATCCAGTTGGGTTTCGGAAGTACAGCAATGCGTTGTGTGACCGACCCTTTGCTGTCGTGTATTTAGAGACAGCGTGTGTCACTGTGCTGTCCTGCTGTCCTCCTCTAGCAAAATGTCATATTTTATCTGCCAGACCTGACAGCGAGTCAGCATAAGCGGTCATTGAAGTTCTGTTGTCCAACAAGATGAGCGTTTGTACTAGCACCAAGCTTAGTACAGTGTTTAATAAAGTATAGCCGCCTGGGGATGATCCTGCTAAAGTATAAATATCACGGGATTGCTGCTAGGGTGGCGTTGGTATTGCGAGTCATGGCTGTACCGTGACCCCTTTTCTTGCGGCGACGCCCCGCATACACAGCGCAATTCTCTCCTTCGCGTTACGTCTGATATCTAGATCTTGCGCTACAGCTTATCATAATTTGTCTACTGTTTCGAACCTGCTCCAAGAGCCGTAATCATTCCTCTGTGCAGCATACTCCAACCTCTTGGATTTCGGGAACAAAGGCTGTACGTCGCAAGCGAGCGTCGGGATGATCCTTCAGGTTCTCTTGATGTTGCGGGATTTTGAAGAGAATCTTCGTTTCGATGAAGCAGATTCCTCAATGAGACTGTAAGTCTCTCATCCTCTTTTCATACTGTCGAAACATGAAGTGGTCTGTCCGTAGAATTGCTGTTTGCTTGACTTAAAAAGATGAGTTGTGTTCCCTGAGCCTGCTGATAAGTATCTGATGTACTGTTTCCTTGGCACAATGCAGAGCCTTTTCATGCGTTTTAAGCATTCCCTGCGTGACAACTGACTATGAAGCCATTTTCGGGCTTTAAATGGATTGGTGGAGAACTAGACCTAGTCAAGAAGGGCTTGAGCATGTCTCCGGGAAGACTGTAGGAAATGATCAAAAGGAGCACACCGCTTGCGTACACGTGTTGTGGACAACTATGCTATTTTCCACTTCAAAATTGTAACATCACGCCTCTTTATAAATAGCGGCTGGGTAATGGGCCTTCATCAGCTGATACCTAGCGAAGTGATATACCTGGGATGATAACTGGCTCAAAGCTTCCTTTCTCGAGACTATTACTAAGCTAAAGACACAAAGCTCAAGGATTTTATTAAATATACTATGCCTATGGGTTTTACTCTACGGGGTCTTAACGATAGATGGCCATTCAAGAACATTTTCTTGTCTTTTTCATCTTGCCTTTCTTAACGTTTTGACAATATCGTAATCAGGCAAAGTAGTCTGTGCCGGCCATGGGTTTAACAAATGCTTCACATGAGCACTTAACAGCGCAAAATCCTCGCAAAATGAGCGCATTTCCCGATTTCAACCTGAGATGCCCTGGACCTGTTTCCAAGTTGAATTGTTTCTTGAAATGAATCCGACCACAAGTGCCCCCATCAATGATATACGTGCCCTACGTCCTGCTGTGACTCGCAATCGTGCTTTCTAAGCTTGGCCCAGGCCAAAGTCGGAGACGGTCAAATTAAGATTCAGGCTCTATCATGCATCAAGTCATCCGTCAGTTCCATCCATCAGAGAGGGAAGAACTTTGCGTGTATTGACTTACCTGTCCAACAGCAAGGCAGCATCGAGGGCGTCCCCGGCAAGATTCAATTCGGCATCGAGAGTCGCGCCCACGGTTGCAGTAAAGATGACATTTTCCTTGTACTGGAGAGAATTGGTCGTCGGGAATAGAGAGTCGTAGATTTCTGTACCCGTCTCACCACCCTTGTGGAAGATGAGATCTTCGTCGATGCCGTCAATCACGTTTTGCTTGGCGTGTTTCATGCCGAGAGCCAGTGCTTGTATGCTGTCCGTCCCTCCAATGAAGCTATAGCTAACAATGCTGTTTGCGAGCCTTGCAGACCAACCGCCGTCTGCTTTCGAGATGATTAGACGATCGGTCATTGGTGCGATGGTTTGCGTGAGAAGGGATAACGGTAGAAATTCAAACGTGTTTCCCCAGGTGATGAGAGGGTGGGCGATCAAAAATATTGAGTTGCGAGTGGGAACCCTTTATGTTGTGGTCATCTTTGTTTTCTTCCATGTTAAGCGGCTGATAGAAGTCGCTGAGATTTTCATGTGCTGGAGCTGAGAAGCATGTCTCAAACTTACGGAAATTGGATGGGTGCAAGTGCCATTTCAGATGCGAGCGGACTATGTTACCTCACGTCGTTAGGGAGTCTTTTGGCTTTGATCCTATCCAGTCCCGAAATCACTGTTTCTCAAAAAAATGTGATAGTCTTTGATCCAATATGTTGAAAGATTATCCCTGACGTTTTGACCCAGGTTCGCTCAAACGAGAGGAAATATTTCGCGGAGCACTTCACATCGAAGAATAGAATATCACCGTACCTAACGGAGGTCATCTTGTTCAGCTAGCCATCTTCCAAAGGCCTGAGACATGCTCCTTTCAGCGTCGCTAAAAGTACTTGCACGCATCATCGCCCCAAACTAAAGCAAACACGAGAATCTAGTGGCTCAAGCTTCATGCTCTGACTGGATAACAATGCATGTGATCAAAAGAGGCCTGTCTCGAGCGTGGCACTACCAAACGCGACGATGGTCAAACTCTCACATGCGATGGTCTAGATGCCTAGGCCACCTATGAAGCTACGAAGCTATTCTCAGCTCAATTTGAAAGCCATAGAGCGATCCTTTCCGTATCAATCTGATCATTGCAGTCGCCTTTGGAATCCCACCCAGACCTTCATCCCCGCCTTCCTCGCCCGCCATCATCCCTTGCTTTGTTTCCTGTCCTTAACCTTCTCTTTACTAACTTCTATATTTAATCTCTTCTGTAGTATTGTACTATTAACCAGTGATAAACTGGTAGTCTCCTCTATCATCTCACTACCAATATCTGATCCTCATACGCTGCTCAGTAAATGTTTTGTTGTCTAGCTGAAGCTAAAGTTGGTTGAGTGAACTGTCCCGCTACATCCCGGCGCGCTTGCCGGGGTTGGACGTCCAGCCCCAAGCACGCAACCGCGGCTCCAATCCTAGCTCCCGTTATGGGGTCTCTTGTAGATCGCGTCATTTGCTCGAGCCTGCCTTTACGTACTAAAATTGCCGAAATCCCACTCTCCTCGGCCTACCGAGTCCACTTCCCACCGGTCGTCAATAACCTCGATTGCTATCTTGACTTGTAGAGGGAAACAGGTTCCGATTTCTATGTGCGATACTCGAACATTGGAAAAGCGAAGCATTTGATGCATCAGAGAACTTCTGGGCTGTTCTCTACTGTCTCTCTACTTGCTGGTAACCTGGCTGAAGCGTTAAGTGCTGTTCATCATCAGGAACAAACCCATCCAGTGTGTTTGTCAATGCATATGGAAGTATCAGTCTGGAAGTGCCAGTCAACTCCTTCGGAAGATGATGCAGGATCGCGGAAGGCGGAAGCGGATATTCGCCATGTCGGCGATGTCTGTTGTCATCGAGAAACCCTGTCCAGTAACCCAGTCGTCCCCCTACCTCGGTGCCGATTGTATCATCCACCCCTCCAATGTTGAAATCAACATCGGGCCGTAAACCAGCACCGACCACTGACAACAGCAGGATTGCAACTCCACAAACAAACAATTGCCTGAAAATCAAAGCTCTATAGGGGTTTGACATACAGCTTTGGCTTACGAAGCAGTTATTCCAAGGGTTCTCAATGGCCTCTGACAGTGGCAAGTGGAATCTTAAACTTCCAGAGACTGACCGTCTTGAATTTCAGGTGTGTTGCATCCTCTAAGCCTATTCCGATGAAGTATTCCGAGAGGGAAAATGGCGAGTAAAAAGGTCTGCATGGTATATAGGTTTCCCGGCGATCGCGTTTCTTCTCCTTCCTTCTCGATCGCTGGCGCTATGCAGTGACCTTGTCCCTCCTCCCGACACTACTGCCATCCAACGGCGAAGCTCTTTTCTCCTGAAACACTGCTTTCAGCCCTACCCGCTAGTCTTCCGTCTCTCCCGTCTCTTGGTACTTGGCATCTCAATGACTTGGCGAAAGCCCTTCGGAGACCGCGCTGCGGCGTCTGGCACCGTTGCCGGGGGCCAGGTCGAACAGATCTCCAATGGCAGCGTCCAGTACATCGGCGAAAAGGGCGGCAATGATGCACCTCCAACATACCAAGATGCCTCCGGTGCGCCCGTTGAGAACAATTCGCCTTTGGGATATTCCGTCGGGCCGGTTACTATCACGTTGCTGAACATCACGATGATGATCGGTGCTGGTATCTACTCTACACGTGCGTCATCTCTCCGAGCATTTCGCAGTACACAGGGCATGCTGACATTTCCAAGCTGCTTCAATTCTCGCGGGTACTGGTTCCGTTGGTGTTAGCTTTGTCTATTGGACTCTTGGTTACCTGGTAAGTCACCCGGCGTCCCCATACACGCAACCCGACGGCGGCAGCCAAAATGACAACAATGGCTGACCCAATCACGCGATCAGCTATGCATGGCATCTGGAGCCGTCTACCTCGAGTTCACCGCATACTTCCCCAGTCGATCCGGCTCCGAAGTCGTCTTCCTCGAACAAGCCTACCCCCGTCCCATGTGGCTTTTTCCAACCACATTCGCGGTACAGAGTGTTATTCTATCCTTTGGAAGTGCAAATGCCACGGGTAGGTGCATACGCTAGATAAAGTACGACTCAATCGCTGATCAGATGGAAAGTCATGGCAAACTACCTGATTGCCATATCTGGCCATGAGGGCACAGATTGGCAAATCAAGGGGACCGCCTTAGCCTGCTACACCCTAGCCACACTGAGTATGTTGCAGTTGATCTTTACGTTGGTTTCAGTAGGCTGACCGCCTTCAGCACTTGTGTTCAACACCAAGTACGCTTATTGGTTTTCCAACGGCGTCGGAATCGTGAAGATTTGCACTTTGCTTTTCGTCATTATCACGGGTTTCGTCGTTCTAGGCGGACACACAAAGGTTCAGGACCCCACGGCAAACTTCAAAGATGCCTGGTCTGGTAGCTCTTCGGCCACTGCATACGGCATGACTACTGCACTTTACCGCATCATCTTCTCATACGGAGGTAATTTCCAACGAAATCTTCCGACTACTCCCAAGAATGAATTTCGGTCAACTAACGCATGAAAAGGTTATAACAATGCATTTAATGTTGCTAATGAAGTGAAGGTATGTGGCCGAAGGGCCGAAACCCCCCCGCAAGTGATGATATGCTTATTTGAGTGCCCCTACAGAATCCCGTCAGATCCCTCAAGATCTACGCTACCGCAGCTTTGACCACGGTCTACGTCCTTTACATGTTCGCCAACGTTGCTTTCTTCGCTGCTGGTGAGTTGTGACCCTTGCAGAATAACAGCCAATCCCCTCCAGAAAGGCTAACTGATTGCTCCTTATTAGTGCCAAGAGAGGATCTTGAGAACTCTGGCTTGACAGTTGCAAGTCTCTTCTTCACGGCAGTCTTCGGAAACTCTGGGGCTGTGCGTGGTCTGAACTTTCTTATTGCACTGGCCTCTTTCGGAAATATGATCGCGGTTATTATTGGGCTTTCTCGCCGCATTAGAGAATGCGGTCGCCAAGGCGTACTGCCTTGGACAAGATTCTGGGTATCTACGAAGCCTTTTGGAACGCCATTGGGACCGTATGCGGTGATTTGGTTTCTGACTGCGCTAATGATTCTGGCGGTCCCTGCTGGAGACGCTTTCACTTTTGGTACGAGCCCCATACATGGCCCCGAGCTCGGCGTGGGACCCGTCTCGCTAACGATGCTACAGTCAACGATCTCGGAGTCTTTCCCCAGGCCGCCTTTAACTTGGCAATGGCTGTGGGTATCTATGTCGTCCGCTGGCGGCGGAGTAAGCTGAACCTCCCCGAGCCCGAGTTCAAAGCGTGGCACGTGGTGATCATCTTCAACATCTGCATCCAGCTTTACCTTCTGATCATGCCGTGGTACCCGCCGGCAGGCGGACAGTACGCTGGTGACGTCAGCTTTTGGTATGCGACGTACGCGGTGACCGGTGTGGGAATGTGAGCAGTCTTTCTCCCCAATAATCTGACTCGCAATGGCTAACGAGATTGCAGTCTCCTCGCCTGTGCAGCTTACTACTGGTTTTGGGCATTCCTCATCCCAAAATGGAAGGGCTACAAGTTGCGCCAGGAACTCATCAGTTTTGAGGACGGTGCTCAGAGTAACCAGCTTCGGAAGGTCCCTTACGCCGACGTTGCCGAATGGGATGCTACTCACGATGCGGCTGGGCGCATCGTCAACAACACCACCGTTACCGAAGCTCCGGTCCAAGAGAAGGCTGTGCGCACTTCATCTGAGGGCAGCAACTCTGATGTCGGTAACTCAGTTTCTGTGAGTAATCGGAAAAACGGCGGTGTCTAGCTTATGAGATAATGGGATGCACTGCATGAGCCATGTCTGATCGTCATCTGGTACGGGCGCTGGTGATTAAGTAGCCGGATTAGAGTTCTTGCCTTTTCCCCGAGAAAACCAGCATTCCCACGGCACGCGGGGTATTGCGCAACACAAATCAATATATTATTGAGCTTGCGCTGATTGCGCCGAGTCGAATGTGCACGTGAAAGGCTGCATGAACATGAGTCGCCCTGCCAAGGCAGTCACTCAGCCTAACTAAGCTCAACCTGGGATAAATGCACTGAGGCAATCATCACGATTAATGAGCCACAATTGTGGCAGATTACGGCTACCGTTCGAACTGCTGATAAGCAATCTATCGGACAACATTGCCTTGGCTTGGAGGGTGCGCTAATGTTGGTTTCGTCACACAACCGCGAGACACATGGGAAGGGTGATCCCGTTCCCTACCGGAGCACCCGGCAAGAAGGTTATTTAGACAGCTTCGGCATGCCTGGCAAAGCGAGCCCGGCCGAGGGATGGGCCATGAAGGGCCAGACTGGGGACTTGGCGCGGCACAGGGCCGGCTGGGTTCCTGCGCCTGAGTCAGGGAATGCCCTCGTCACACAGCGCGGCTGTGGCGTTAGCGCCTCGCAAACCATCGTTCTCATTGTCTGCGAGGCTCTCGTGCTTCGGACTTTGGCATCGCTATCTTTTCCATCTTTGACTCGTCACATTTCGTGCAGCATCAGATGATTGAACAAGGCACATCGATTACGTCAATGTCAATCCTCAATATCGAAATGCCCTTGTTCCCCCAACCCCTCAGACCCGCGCAAATCCATCCGTCTGCTCCTCGCCGGCCCTCATCGGCCAGCATCCGCAGTCGTCTCACGGTCCAGTAAGACGTCCGGGCGTGCACAACCGCGCGGGCGGGCGGGCGGCCTTGAATCGCACGCGCATCACACGTGGTTCGTGGGCTCGCGATAACGGGCGGGGTACTTGTCAATTCTGCATGAAAGGGTAAGAAAGTGCATGTACCAAGTGGAGAGCTGATAGCACACCGATGGCGAAATCGCCACAGAATTGAGTTCCCCGATATTAGGTCAAGCAACGTGATCCCTCTTTCAACGCCCATCAACTCCATCATGGACCCAGCAAAATGGCCGGAGAGGTTGCACGGGCTCACCAACCGACATGTCAATGTGAAACCCCGACCCAGCGGACATCGGACGAACCAATGGACCATTCAGCCGGCCCCAGGGGTCATGATTCAGTCCTGGCCTCACCCTTCCCACCGGCGCAATCGCTCATGCCGAATCGAGGCGAGTGGCTCACTGCGTTAAACCATCTTTAGGATATATTGTAACCCAACTTCAAGAAACTCTGCGTGGGGCGAATCAATATCAGACAGCCCGCATGCATATTGTAGTATTTCGAGCTTTTATGCCAAGAGACAGATGACAGATTCTCAGGGCTTACGCACATGAGAGCCAAACCAGAAATAGACATAGTTCAACGGCTGGAGATACCCACGAGGCGTTCCTCGAATCTTGGGTCGGTGTATACGGACCTGTCCGCGGCAATGCGACGGTGCCTTTGAAGATACTTATGTGCAGCCCACGATCCAGCTGCTTGGGATCCTCTGTCTTGGTTCTTCTAGGGTCGCAGCAGATGGCCGCATCTGGTATTATGCTCCGTGCTCGCTGAAACGTATAGCTGGACTAGATATTCATTCTTCAAGCAGACGATTCCTGGTCTCCGGTCTTCTTGCATCTTCGTTTCAACTTGACATGAAAAGCCTCCTTCAGTGGGCGCTTGTCCTGCTGCCATGGGCAGCTGAGACCGTCCGAGGTCAGGCTAGTACCACGACCACGACCACTTCGCCGCTTGATCTCATCAGTCAGATTCCTCAATGCGCGGTAGGTTGTCTGTCGCGGCATCGCCAATTCATGCACGATCTAACCCTTGGATAGGTATCATGCGTTACCGATTCTTTTCTTGGGTCAGGATGCCCGCTCGACAACATCGCTCAGTGCGTTTGCACCAACACGACACTGTTGGAGGGCCTCTCTGGATGCGTACAAACCTCCTGCGAATGGCGAGATCAACTGAGTATGTGTTTTGGTGTCGGAAATTGCAAGCATAGCTAACAGACAATCACAGAGTTGTCGTATATGACCGATGACCTTTGCCGACCGTACCCTCACGCATCCCGAGATCTCGAAATCAAGTTGGTCGTAGCCGTGCTGGCTGTGCTTACGTTCCCCGTTGTGATTCTGAGACTTGTCTCCAGAAGGTCTATCGCTGGAAAGCTGGAGCTGGACGATTGGACTACATTGGTGACGGCTGTAGGTGCCCATGGCTTCCGTCTCGCCCTTGCAGAAATACTGACCTGGGCGAAAGATTGTCTTAGCCGCCACCATGGGATGTGTCATCGCAAGTCAGTTGATCTCAGCTTCTACTTCCACTCATTCCACTAACAATTTCAAGGCGCCAAACTCGGATTCGGCCTCCACTACTGGAACGTCAACCCCGCCAACGCCCAGCGCATCATCCAAGTAGGTCTCCAGTCACGACTATTCATGCCTCGATCGTGCACTAACTGTCATGGCAGCTTTACTATGCTGTTCAAATGCTCTACATTATCGTTCTCATATTGGCCAAAGTGTCAATCGTCGCGCTCTTTGCGCGAGTTTTCCCAAGCCGCAAGTTTCAGCTTGTGAACAGACTTGTCTTTGTCTTTCTCGTTGGCCATGGACTGGTCTTTACCTTCGTCATCATGTTCGAATGCACACCGATTGCCGGCATCTGGGACCGGACTCTCATCCGCAAATGCGTGGACCTCAACGCCGTGGCACTGGCCAGCGCTATTCTCAGTATTGTCGAAGATATTGTTATTCTCGCCATGCCCATTCAACAGCTCAGCCAGTTGCAATTGGGGTCAAAGAAGAAGCTGGCGGTCATCTTCATGTTCAGCTTGGGATCATTGTGAGTTTGTTCTCTTCATCGGCCTTTTGCAACCTCAAGCGCCTCATGCTAACATATATCAGCGCGTGCATCACTTCGATCGTTCGTCTTCGATGGCTGGTCCTCTTTGCTGATTCCTATGACACCACATGTACGTTGCATAAGCATTTGACCCTTGAGACTGTCTCAAATTCTGACATCGTTGTACAGGGGATAACGTGGACTTTGTGACGTGGAGCATCACCGAGATATCAGTCGCACTGATGTGTGGAAGCCTTCCCGCACTACGACCCCTCTTCAAGAAGATCCCTGGTCTTCTTACAACGATCCGCGGACCGACCGTGGAAATCAAAGAAACACACGACAGAGGCAGCAGTCACATGTCGTTGCGCGACAAGGGTGCCATCCCTATGTCGCCAAAATCAAGCTCAACGGAGGCGGAAGTTGAAGAAGACATGATTATAATTCATATTTCAAACGACCACGACCCGCGGATGAAGCCTCTCCCCCCACCGCCGCTGCAGCCACTTACCTATCAACCCCCTTGGCGAGGAAGCGGAAGCGTTAGTGGCGGGCACAGGACTCCAAGCCTGATGAGCCCGAGCCTGTTGAGATCGCCGAGAACGCCGAGAACACCAATGACTCCGATGACCCCAGGCAGCATGAGAAGTGTCAGAAGAGAGGCGGATGCAGAATACGAGATGGACCTTCGAAGCGTCGTGAATACGAAGACGTGGATGTAGACGGATTTACTTGATACCCCCTTTCCTACCTTTTCTTCTAAACCTTCAATCTTAGTATATATTCAATATTATCCGTACATATGATGGTACTACGGCACGAGTGATGTTGCGCAGATGACACCGGCGTATAAACCGTAAATCTCATGGATGATATAAGATTCTCTGCTGAAATGTCTTGCTGTCCGGGCGGATATTTCCAGCTCAGTGGGCAGACTGTTATCTATCGGTCTTATTTACAAGCTACATCCAGCGCGAGCCTGATGCAAAAGGATGGAGGACTACCTCCGTTAGGGACCCTGCTAAGTGGGTCAGTTTTCGCAATCATTTTACGAATCGGAATCCATGGAGTTTTAAGTTGTGACAGGCAGGGAAGACGACCTGACGTGCAGGCCAAGATAACCGGCCAAGACGTGCCGAGTGAGGCTCGGGCGAGCGCCAAGTCCAACACTTCAACAGCAAGATTCACTCAAGCGACGCTTATCATATGGAACGAGGCGCAGTTGAGTGGGTGACGAATCTTTTCTTTATCATATTCTCAAGTCAAAGTTGGGGGAGTCCGGACTATTATCATCATCCATCGATTTCTCTTTTGGAGCCTGCTTTCCGAAGCCGTCAATCGGATCAAGTGGACGAACATTTTGGCACGTAGAGGAAAATACATGTGCCGTCTGACTGCATGCCTAAAATGAGGCGTACTATGGCGTCCGAAGGATCGGTTCACTTAATAAGACTGGCGCCGTTCTATGTTGGCTGACGTTCCAGACTGAAGACGAGGGTTGGACATAAAGAGCAGTTTATCTTTCACCTGTCGTTCATTTTCTAAACCTTCCATTTCCTAAACTCATAGTATTTTTACTACCTCCAACTCTGACTCCCGATCACGCCACAACCGCGCATTGCAGCAAGATTCAAGAGCCAAGATGGGATCGCTCAATAATCCCCATGACAACTTGGTCGTTCTCGCGGAGTCGCTCTTGCAAGATGCTAGAAGCCTTGCCTCGACAGACGATAAGGCTTTTAAGTCTAAGATGTTCATGAAGGCAAAAAAGATGCTTCAACTTACGACAGGGCCAGAAGAAATGATTGGCGGGTTTGCCGTGGCGGTAAGAGTCTCATCGATAACCCGACTAGTTTCAATATTATCAAAATTCAGCAAATGACTGACTCTGGTGAAGATGGGCGAAATCGGCGCTCTGAACCAGTTCATAGAATGGAAGCTGTTCGACGCTATCCCGGACAAGGGCAGTATCTCGTACGCGGATCTCGCCAAGTCTATCGACGCAGATGAGAGCCTCGTGGGTAAGTGGAACTTCTGAAAGAAAACAAATGGTTTGCTGACTGGCTTGATTTGAAGTCCGCCTTGGCGGCATGCTCGTTTCCACTGGGAGACTCGTCCAGACGTCATCGGGCCACGTGGCTCACTCGGCGTCTTCACGAATGTTCAAACACAAGAACCCGATCGGCAATCTCATTCGAGTCATGTTCAGCCATGGCCTTCGCGGATACACGCATTGGCAAGACTACTTCGCCACATACGGAAACCATGAGCCAGCCGGCGTGTCACACAATCCGTACACATTTGCCTGGGACAATCCAGAGCTCACAGTGTGGGAACACACCGATCTCGACGCGGAGAGAGCTGAGATATTTGCATCTGCGATGAGGTCTCAGGGTTCCATCGCCGGGCGGTACGGCGGACTGGCCTCGATCTACGACTTCTCCTGGATCGGGGAGGAGGCCATGTCTGCCGCATCGGAAGGAAGGCCGCTGATAGTGGATGTTGGTGGAAACCATGGCGATACGCTCAAGCATATTCTCGAAGCTGTGCCAAGCATTCCGCAGCATCGATGCGTCCTCCAAGACCGCCCAGATGTGATCAGCGAGGTGACGAGAGAAGAAGATCAGGGGTTGAGCGAGGTCGTCAAAGTCGGGCACGACTTCATGCAGGAGAACCCCACTAAGGGTAAGTACGCCCTGTCAGAGAGGAGCAACAAGGTATGATGTCCGCGGGCCGCACATCAGTGCTAATAGTGCGGTTGCTTGACAGGCGCCATGATCTACCTGCTCCGCCGAGTACTCCACGACTGGTCGGACCAAGCCTCCATCGAGATTCTGACGCATCTCTGCGCCGCATTGCCCAGAGATGAGCCGCGCGCTAGAGTTCTCATAATGGAACAAGTGATGTCGGACCCGCCGTCTGTCAGAAGCGCTGCTGCTGACATGATTATGCTCAACATTGGGGGCAAGGAGCGCACCGAAGAGGGGTTTGAGAAGATCGCCAAGGCATCTGGTTTGAAGATTGTCAGAATCCACCGCAAGGAGGGAACAGAGATTGGAGTGATCGAGTGTGCTAAAACGTGAGGAACGGGCTCTTCCGGGTGGCTGCTTATGGCTGGGTGTAACGAGGCAGGTCATGATGTAGGCTAATGCCATGGCACGAGCCGGGCACTGGCGTGCAGGGTGCCAGATGTATTCGCGGTCCCAAGCGGCCGGCGAAATAACCGCTACGTTCGTTTCTTTTTCGCACTTTGAAATGACCCGGCTGTCTGGCCCTTTTGCTATTGATGTTGAGATGACATATAGCAAAACCCGGCGCTCTGTTCTGTTTGGGGTCCCGACCAGAAAACCATGATACGGCACAGATTCTCATCCAATGCCACGAGGTTAATCTCAGATCTGTGAAACATCAACCCAGATCGTTTGGGTGCTCTCTAACGTCGCAAACGTTCAAACTCTCAAAGCTGAACCTCCTCCATTCACAGCACCACTCGGGCTGAAGCTGCGTCTGCTCAGACCAGTTGTAACACCGATTCTCCGGAGGCCGCAGACGCACGTCCGCTTTCAACCGTGCCGCGTCCGCAGCCAAGCGATTCGGCCGGTGATGGGCCGACGGGCTCGGACTGGCACGTTCCTACAAAGAACCTGTGCATCTACAGAACTCGAAATCTGCACGAGTATTGGAAACGGACTCCCGGAAACGACATGAGATATGACGAGGAGAAAAGTGTGTCGGGTTGCAGATGGGGTGGCCATTGAATAGCTCAATGTCGCGCAACACCCTGAGCAGTGTCCCGAGGTGTTCCCCCCAATCCCTTCTTTCGCCCGTACAACTTCAAGCCTGAGCAGAAAATCTCCAAGAGCGACGTGAAGAATGGAGGAAACGAAGTATGTGAATGTCGCGCAGGAGGAGAGGGAGGGCACCGAGGGCCTGGGAGGAACAACGACAGATGAGGCCATCACAACAGACGAGGATGGCCAGTCGACTGAGGACTCACCGCTGATGACGGATTCGACACCGTCGACACCTGCGCTTGAAGCATTCGCAACGCCACCGGAGTCCAGGATGCCTTCAAGACCGGCGACGGCTTGCTCCAATACGAAGGAACAACCTGGTGAGGCTCGACGGATAGCACGCCGGCAATCGCGGGCAGAGTCCAACAAGAGTGGCAGAAGCGGCTCGACTCCGCGTCAGGAAAGAATAGGAAGCAACGAAAAGCAGGAGAGAGTGTCGCAGTCAGACGAAGATGCCTTTCCTGAAGGCGGAACCCGCGCGTGGCTCGTAGCCGCCGGCACAGCAGCCATTTTGTTCTGTTCTTTGGGATATACCAACTCTTTCGGCGTCTTCCAAGCGTATTACATGCGGAATCAATTGTCGGATCACACGCCTGACGACATTTCATGGATCGGATCCATCCAGGCTTTTCTGGTCTTTGCTTCTGGCGCAGTAGGGGGGCCTGTCTTTGACCGGTATGGTGCCTGGGTAAGCTCGAATTCCTCTCCCGATGCCTGTCACGAACAAGTTCATCCACTGACGGGCTCCAGGTTATCCGTCCAGCAGCGGGTCTATACATCTTTTCCATCATGATGACTAGCCTGTGCCACGAGTACTGGCAGTTCATGCTGGCCCAAGGCGTGTTGAGCGGTATCGCGAACGGGCTGATCATGTTCCCTGCCATGGCCGCCACGCCGCAGTATTTTTGCAAGAGAAGAGGCGCAGCCATGGGTCTCGCAATCGCAGGCTCCTCGGTCGGCGCGGTGATATTCCCCATTGTTCTCTCGGAGTTGCTCGACCGGCTGGGCTTCGGCTGGGCGGTTCGAATCTGTGCCTTCATCATGATCCCGCTGCTCATCTTCGCGGCCTTCGCAGTCAAAGCGCGTCTCCCTCCTCGAAAGACTCGATTCTTCCTGTGGACCGCCTTCAGAGACCCCCTTTATGTGTTCCTCATCCTCGGCGTCATGTTCATGTTCATCGGCATGTTTATCCCAATGTTCTACCTCCCAACGTTCGGCATCGCGCACGGAATGGACCAGAATCTCGCAGGGTATCTTGTCGCGATTATCAACGGTGCCTCCGTCCCGGGTCGAATCATTCCTGGAATCTTGGGCGATAAGCTAGGGCGTGTCAACATTCTCTTCTTCGCGGGCTTACTCACTGGAATCATGATCTTCTGTTGGACCAAGGCGACGACCAACGCGGGCATTATTGTGTTTGCGGCATGTTATGGCCTCACGTCAGGGGCCATCATCTCTGGAGGGTCTGTGGTCTTCACCTTATGTCCGAAATCGCCGAAGGAGATTGGAACGTATATGGGGATGGGCATTTCGATTGCCTCGGTGGCTGTGCTAATCGGACCGCCGGTCAGTGGTGCTCTGCTGAACGAGTACCACGGCTTCACGCAGATTTCCGTCTTCGGCGGTTCGGTCTGTATGGCGGGCGTAGTCTTTACGATGATTGCCAAATACTTCTCAAAGGAGGGGCTTCTAGGCTTGGTGTAGTGGCTATGGACAGGTTGGTCATGCGATATGACCCGCAATGGCATTGGACACGGAGGAAAGCAAGTATGGTTACTGGTTAGGTGGTGTTCAGCCATGAGGACGGTAGCCGGGCGATATGTTGTACAGAGGCTTTCTTAGGCACTAAAGAGCAAGGGGGCGGACGAGAGGTCTAGCTGGCGGGTGGGATATTACTGGCGGAATTTGCCCTACTATTCGCCTAGCCAGCAGCATTACATGCATCTCAGTCGAACCAGCCCCCTGTCCGGCTTGGAGATAATTGGCCTACAGTATGAGTTACGTGGCCTTAAGCTATACACAAAGAATGGATAGCATGTATAGTGGTTGATGAGCATGTTCGACTGTAAGACTTGACTTCCAGGATTCTCTGTGGTGATGCCCTGCCCCTAAGAGGATTATCAAAGACATCTCCTTGGGCCAAGCCGGCAGTTGTGCCATTGCCTACCTGTCTTTTCATCTCAAACAATGATTGTACATCGTACGATGAGGCAGTTCCAGTAAAATCTTCCATCAAGCCCATGATCCTTTCTATCTATACCATCCATGGATACAGATTGGCCGGGCCGTAAGGCCAGAAAACCAGTTTCACCTAGCGCTACATCACGTAGCAATTCATTAGGGCAGGACAACCCCTGAGCGCGATCATCAGCTCCGCTCCGCCCCTTCGACTCAAAACGGGCGTAAAGTACCCACTTGGCTGGCATAAAGCGACTTCCACCACATGTCCCTCGCAGTGGCCAGCCTTCCGGCCAGTTGATACCCTTTTGGGCTACGCCTCCCGCGGGACCGACCCAGGAGTCGAGTCGCAAGAGTAAAAGTACAGTTTGCTCACAGTGATAAACCGAGAGCGACTTGGTTGTCTAAGCTGTAAAGTCACGCTGTAGGTTCAGCTATAGGGTATCCTTTTGGTAGAAGAAACACGAAGTGTGAGAAGGCCTCAGGCCTATTGAGAACTCGTGGCCTCAGGTCCGAAGTTTCTCCATGTTCTCCCTGTTCACAGAAGATAACTATTCCTCACCTCCTGACTCATCAGAGGATTCATCACGATCCTCGAGCTACTATCGTGTTCAATCTTGCTAGGCGGTACTCACAATCTCCACTCTCTCTTGGCTTCTGTAGAGGAACCAACTAGAATCCTGACCGGTAGACTACGACTCAGTACAGAAGCATGGCTGTACCCTTGCCCATCACCAAAGGACCGATTCGCAGCGCCTCAGAGTTACGCGGCGAGGGGATTCGCATCCTGAAAAAGTTGTGCATAACCAATCCCTGGCAACGGTCTTCGTCTACGATTGGCAGAGTCTAAACCGCACGAGGCCCTGACGTAACGAACCCAGACTGGGGGGTCGGGGAAGTTCTGGCACAGACCGAGCTCGAACCAGCCGGCAGGGATGCTCATCTGTCGGAATGCCCTCTCATTGGATGTGCTGGGATGGCTAAGTGCCAGCGGCGGACGCTAATGCAGCCTGCTGACGCCGCTAAAATTTGTTGCAGGGGTGTTAAATCCGTCCCGCTCGTTTGTGTCGATATGCTTCGCCTTTGTCGATTACAAACCCTCTCTCTCCTTGGAGTCGTGGTTCCAGATGGCATATCTACCGCGACTATGCAACTCATGACTAGCGGTCGACGAGAAGGATCATTGAGACCAACAGGACACAGTCTCTGCCATATCGTTGTTAACAAAAGGAGGGGTAGTCCACGAAAATTCTGTTCTCTAGAGAACGGTAGAGCTTTCATCCAAGCCCGAGTCATTGGGAAATGACCCCACCAGAGGGCAACGAAACCGATTCGACGATAGAGTTGCGGGCTCGCGGGAGCATCCTGGCCACCCTCAATGGTGGAAGACCGTCAGCAGGCTGCATATATGGAACGTCAGCCTTGATCTCCGAGCATTACTGTCCAACCCATTGTCATCGTTCCCTCACGGACGACCTCCGCCGCCGCCGCCACTCGCGACGCTGCTGACGCTGACGCTGCCAAATCCGGTAACTTTTCGACGGGAAGAATAATCTCGGTAGAGCGGCAAACTATTACGAACAGCAAGCAGCTAGGCCACTCAAGGTCGACGATGGAGATGTGTTTCACCCCTGGAGCAGCCGTTCCCGCAGGGACGTCGATCCCGGTGCTGGCGAATCCGCGTCTGGCGGAGCTGCGTGATCCTTCCGAAGACTGGACCGGCGTGACCAGCACGGCTGAGAGGCGGAAACTGCAGAACCGCTTGAATCAGCGAGCAAGGCGTTAGTCAATCCTTACTAAGACTGTTTCTCTCACGTTCTTACCTCGGTCTCGTTGAATTCGTTGACTAACACAGGTACCCCTTTCGGGAAACAGGGAGACGAAATCAGAAATCAAAGCAGACAACACCGCCAGATACGGATTCAGAATTCGACTTGACCGCGGCAAAGATAAAATTAGAAACGCCATCAAGCGCAAGCCCCGAGTCTAAGTCTCTCGTAGCCACCAGCCCCAAGAACGTGTTCAAGAACAACGTGTCCAAACTCTGCGAGCTCGGCAACGAGGAGACGCGGCAAATGCTCTCCATGTTTGCCGAGGAGGCGTACGTCGACTACATCAACGGGAAACCCTGTCCCGGGTACCTCACGACCCTCGTACGCGTCAACGTCTTCCACGCCATGGTCCGCAACGCCCAGGCCCTCGACTTCAACGCGGAGTGGCTCACCTACGAGGCCATCTCCCCCTTCAACAAACTGGGCCCAGGCCTCGGCCCTTCGACGACAGGGCCGTCGTGCCCGGAGAACATGCGCCCCACGGCGCTGCAGCTTGCCGTCGAACATCATCCCTGGATCGACTTCTTTCCGCACCCGCAGATGCGGGACAATTTCCTGCAGATCGTGGCGGACAAGGGCGAGGACTACATCGACGAGGATGACATGTGCCGGGACATTGTGGACGTGGGGGCCGGAGCCGGGGTCGAAGAGGCCGCGCTTATTGTATGGGGCGAGCCCTGGGACCCGAGGGGGTGGGAGGCAACGGAGCCCTTTTTGAGGAAATGGGGCTGGCTGCTGGTTGGCTGCACGGAGATGCTCGAGGGGACGAACTGTTGGCGGGAGAAGCGAGGACTGAAGAGGCTCAAGTTTAACTGACAGACCTTCCAGAGTTCACGTTCTCGGCCTCGACATCAAAGACTGTGATGGAATTATGATTCGACCATGCTCAGCTGTGGTCTACTCTGTTCGAACGCAAAACCTACGATCGCTCCCTCCGTCTCTTCTCCAGAGTCTCCAACATCTTGTGGAAGTGCGGCAAGAATTCTTCACACTCGACCTGGAAACCCTCATGCGCACCAGGGACGTCGAAACGCGGACACTCCAGAATCTTGGCCTGTTCATCCACGGACCTCGCATACCACGCATCACGGCTCCTCACACCCCTCATCAGCCCAACACTCGTTCCATTCTCCCTGATACGATTGAAGTTCGGCGTGTACCCCATCAACGGTCCAAACTCATTCGCCCAGAAATTCTGTGCATTCCACGGCTCCGGCTCCATCGGCCTGGGAACACCCTCGTCGTCGTATCCCAACAACTGCGGCTCAAACTCGGCCGCCGCGGCCTCCATCCCCTGCGCCTCGTACACCTCTCTTAGGTGGTACATATTGTCGTAGATGGCCGCGGCGTCGGGCAGCAGGTTTGTCGCGGGCGACTCGTGCGCGACGACGTGGTCGACCATTTCGGGGAAGTCGTGCGCGAACTGCAGCGAGAAGAGCCCGCCAGAACTGCTGCCGAAGACGATGGCCTTGTCGAAGCCGAGGGCGCGGATGACGGCGCGGATGTCGCGGGCCTGCTGGGGCGGGCTGAGCTTCTTGGGCGCCGCGACCCGGCTGGCGGACATTTGGCGCCGGTCGAAGGTGGCGCAGGTGTATTCGCTCGAGAGGGCGGTGATGAGGGGGTTGTATTGCCGACCGTGGCCGTTGCCGCCGGGGACGAAGACTATGAGGGGGCCTTGGCCTTGGTACCAGTAGTGAAGGTCACAGTCTTCACTGTTGACGATTGCCTTTGTCGGGTTGAATGCCATGTTGGATAAATGATGCTAGGGCCTAAGATGTATATGTTTGTGGTGCAGGTGGCAATGGTTGCTCGAATACCTAGAGATCAAAAGTTGTTCTTTAACCCAGGGCTCAGAACTCGGCACTCCATATTTCCGGAGACACGTGGTATTTATATAAGGATCTGTCAATGCTACCAGAGCCCCTGCGAAGCGTCTTGTTGGAATCCTTCAGAGCACCGCCGGGCAAGATAGGCAGCTTAACGTACGACACAGCCACCCAACAGGAAATTATCCGCCAAGTCAAGTTTACCCGGTCGTCCCCACCCGTTAACTTATCCCAGAAGCCATGAGTAGTCGTCACTATTGAGAACGCACGACTGACGCGGCTCGAAGCCCATGGACATTCAGGTGTCAGAATAAGCTTACTCGTGTGACTCAAACGGCGAAGAACGACGCCTAGTTTCTCACCAGCTGACGACCGAGATTACAAATCGAATTGCCGTGAAAGCCGAGTGGGGCTTACCGGGCCTCGGGGCCGATATGGGACCCACATCTCCGGCCCGAGGGACCGGGTGCCTAACCAGGCAATAGACGGTGTCGAATCATACATCACTCAAACCGTAGGTACGAGCAGATGATGTTCATTGATTCGGGTAAAAGTGTGTTCGAGCTTAGATAATTATATATGAATAAAGCTCACAGCAAACAGCAACCATCCACCACGACACGACGCCTGCATTCATGCGAACGACGCGTAAGGCCAATCATTCGCAACAAGTAGTCCACCTTAGTTGGGGGCGATCCAGGGTCTGCACTTGTTCGCAGCACAGAAGCCGTTGCAGCACGACGCGACGAACTGGCCGTTCTTGTAGCAATCCCCGTAGATGCCCAGGCAGAAGCCCTGGCAGCTGACCGAGATGATGGGCTGGGGCGGGCCGACGATGATGGCCTGGTCGCCGTTCTGGTTGTTGATGGACTGGACAAGCGTCTTTTCGCCGGCGGTGTTGAACTGGCAGTTGGAATAGGCGAAGTAGTCGTTCGCGTCGATCTTGTCGATGGCGATGTTGTTGTCTGCAGTCATTGATTAACCTTGGTGTTTGTTTACCTAAGTGACATGAGGGAGTGGCGACGTGTGTGACTTACTAGTGGGGTGGGTGTTGCCGTCGGCGGGGATGGCGAGGTCGTAGGAGGCTGGGCCGCCGTGGAAGGTGAGGTGGACGGTTTGCACGTCGTCGCGCTCCTCGAGGGGGTGGCCGAGGGCGGGGAGGACGAAGGCAAGAGCCGTGAGGAAGGTTGCGGCGAACTTCATGTTGAAAGCGGGAGTGATACGGAGACTGAAGTCTGAGGATGGGTTGTGAACGATGAAGGTTTTTGGTCTGTGAGATGATGCGATGAGATGTCGAGATGGTGTTATTCTCTAGAATTCTCTAGAGATCATGTCGACTTTATATAGCCATCCAGGCTAGTGAGATCCTGCTCATCAACACAGCATAAGGCATAGAGATCACAAACTCGGTGAAGCGTATGACCCGACCGTCCATTACTCTCACGATCCTCGTCGTGCCCAAACAGCAGCACCCAGCCCGCGATCAACACGTCGTCCTCCCCCAACCGTCGACGCCGCATCCATCACGAGGATAGCCAATACGAAATGCATCTGCACACCCCAACGATAATCTATTTTCATTCTTCGTCATGTCTTCTCTCGACCAAAAATCGCTTCTTTCAGCTGGTATCCCTCTTGCATGCCTCATACCAATTCCGGTTAAAGGCCGATCAACCTCGTGTAGATAGCCAACACCCAGCCAAACGAGGCCAAACGTCCCGCTTGTGGCGTCACTTCAGCCAATGCCGACGTCGCGCGTAAGCCACTACGGCGGAAGCGATCCTGGGGCTGACTGGGACCCTAGGGTGATGTTCTACCCTTGGCTTCCGAGGAGCTGAAAAGATTCATCGTTGAGTGGACAGCTAGGGATGACATGACAATTGCATGTTCTCAAGAAGCTTTCCCCCACGATTCTGCCCGTCGGCGGCGCTGCTGTAGCCTGCTTAGTCGGATGCGTGCATCGTCGATCGTCCCGCCAAGTCTGGGGACAGACGGCACCGGCACATTTGGCGGCGGAAATGCCAGAATCAGATCGCCCCAGGGCTGACGCGGGGCAACGGCTTCTCGTATTTGACTGCAGCGCCGCACGCTATCGCGGGGCGAAAGAGCAGGAAAAGAAGTATATCTTTCTAGAGGCATGTCTCAGCTTAGGGCTTCTAGCACGTGTAACGTTGGACTTGAGGTGGGAAGACTGGTTCTGAGTAAGACATTATCGCCGGCGGTGAGCTGGGTACACTTTGAACGGCGCGGCGATGGAGAGTGAAGGAAAACTGTCGTAGTGACAGGGATTTTCAACAGAAGGCTACTACTTCAAATGCGATCATCACGCATCCAAACATTTTAGGGAGAAGTCGACGTGGAGGACGGTGCTCATCTCGGGTATTCACACCTCGGTGATCGCCCTCAGCTTGCGCCTACGTGGGTCTGACATCTGCACCCTGCAGTCAGCTGCGAATTCCCAGATCTCTGTCCCATCCAATGATGACGGAAGAGTCTCAGATGGCGTTCAGCGGGAAAGAAGATTACCCGTTGGAGGCTGACTATTGAGCTTGTTCAGGATACATTTTATCGCAGTCTGACCATCGTTGTCTTGGACCTTCAAGACATTGTGTAATTCTTGTGATTCCCCCTCCCCATGCGCAACGGTCGCCCACATGACGACGCCGCTCTACCTCTTTTCCATCTGTCGAAGCCGTGGGGTACGATAAACTCATGCAAAGGACATCTCGTGAGGCGGCCCCAAGCCCGCCACCCTCATCCCCTTCGTCGAGGGCAAGCAATCATCCCCATCCCAGGGATCGCAGTCCGGCTTGCACACCTTGCCGTCCTCCGGCACAACCCCGTGCTCGAAATACTCCTGGATGACCTGCTTCATACACTTGCTCCCCGTCGCGAACGCGCAGTGGCCAATTGACTCCTGCACCACCACCGTCGACCCGGGATGCCTCGCGCTCATCTTGTACGCATTCCTCAACGGCGTCACGGGATCCAGCCTCGACGAAAGAAACAACAGCGGCGCCGCCGGCTTGCCCTCCACCACCGCCGGGTCGTGCGTCGGCGTGCTAAACGGGCCCGTGTACCGCCACTTCGGCCGGACCCCCCAAGCGGAGCACGCGACCCGGATCTGCGACCAGTACCCCGCGAACGTCGGCGACTGGTCCACCAGCTCCGCAACGTACGCGGAGAACGCCGCCAGCGTCAAGTTCGTGTGGTCCTCGGCGTCGCCGCACAGGATGCTCTGGCCGCCGTCGCCGAAGGTGGAGGGTAGCGCGGTGCCGTTGGGCGCGGCGCAGGCCTGGTCGAGCTCGGGGATGGACTGGACGGCGTCGTTGAGGAGGAGGGTGTAGTTGCCGTCTACAGCGGCGCTGAGCTTGTCGGCGAGAGGGACGAACTTGCGGTAGGGGTCGTAGAGGGGTCTCTTAAAGGCGTCGACGACGTCGTAGCCCGTGAGGATGTGGGTTAGCTTGCCGTCGAGCACGGAGATGGGCTCGTCGTCGAGACGCTTGACGAGGTCTGACACGCGTGATCGGATGTCCTCCCATTTCGTGTCTGCGTGGCGGTAGAGGGCGCACTTTGATTCTGCGGTGAAGCAGGTCTTGTAGAATTGTTCGAGAAGTTCCTCGGTGTCTTGAAGATTTGTCCTCCAGCCCTGTCAAATGAGGTCAGCAATCTTGCTCCCACCCATCATTGTGAGACGCGATGGACTCACTCCTTCGACGTAGTCATCGGCATCCACGATGCCGTCGACGATGACTCTGCCAACGCGACCGGGATACATCGACGCAAAAGTGTTTCCAAGAAGACTGCCGTACGAAAATCCAAAGTACTGCAGCCTCAATGGTCCCTTCTCCTCACGAGCCTGCAACGGCTTCTGCGCATCACCATCCCCACCTCCGCGGGCGGCGGCAGCCTCCTCCTCACGCAGCTCCTGGATCTTATCCAGAATGTGAACCATGTCCCGAACAGTCGACGCCGTCGTCGCAAACGGGATAATCGACCCATTCACCGCGCTCTGCGAGCAAAGCTTCCCATACCCCTGGACCCTGGCCCACTGCCTCCTCAGCGCATCTGGATTAGCACTCATCGGCCCCGTGGCCAGCCTCTGAATCATATCGGTGCCGCGCGCCAGGCTGTCCTCACCATAACAATCCGGCCGCGGGGTGGTGAACTGCACGCCGCGCGGGTCCCAGCTGAGGATCTCGTACTTCCTGCGGTCGGAGTCGGCGGTCTCCTGGTGGGCGTAGCCCTCTGAGAGCATGAGTTCGACGCCGGAGCCGCCGGGTCCGCCCGGGTTCGTGAAGATGGTGCCGCCGAACGCTGGGTCCGTGTCGGGCACCTTGGCGGGGCGCTTGATGATGGCGAGGGTGACGTTGTACGGGTTGGATGCGTCGAGCCAGTCGAGGGGCACGATGAGGCGCGTGCAGTTGTACTCGGAGTAGCAGGGATGGTAGGAGAGCTTGTGCGTGGGCGTGATGGTGTCCCAGTCGAAGTCGTGGAGTTTGTGTTTGCTCGCTGCGGTGGCGGCGCCGAGGAGGCCGGCTATGGCCAGTTGGGCGAGCCAGCCCATGTCGAAGGTTGCAGTTTTGATGTCTGAAATGACCGCCTTGAATTGTAGTGTGTTTTTGATGAGATTTCGGCGTGAGTTGATGAAGAAGGGATGAGATGCGGAAGAGAAAAAAGTGCCAATTGATGCGGGCGCTTCGCTTGGCTTTCGGGTGGCTGCTGCGGTCGTGTGAGAGTGATGGATCGATTTCCCCAACCACGTCGCTCATGCAAGCCTGGGTTTTATCTTATCGCCCTGCCGTTACACTGTCAGTCGGCCGAATTGAGTTTGAGATGAGTGGTGGTGGTGAGATGAAAAAGGGGAACATGGCCTTCAAGTAGGTGTTCGATGTCAGCAAGGAACAAAATGATCCCGGCAGAAACATTCAGGCACGTAATGATCTTACGCCGCACAAGTCGCGTCCACATGCACCAAGCAAAATCAGGAAGGTCCTTAAAGCATGTAAGAATTGGCGACTATCGTCATGGCCTCTGAATCTCAACTATGAAATGATTTGTCTACTTTCATCAATCAAGAGCAAAACTCGCAACGCTTTGAGAGCAAAAACACTCGAGTCAGCGATCGTCATCATCACTGCTGCTTGGCGTCGCCAACACGAATGATCAGTGACCCAACGCCTGTGCCGCTCGCCCACTGGCGATGCGCGTCCTGCACATCCTCCAGATCCCACACCTTCTTGATAGGCACCCTAATCTTGCCCTCGCCCAGCAATCCAAACATGGCTTTCAAGTTCGGCTCAAACGTCGCGTCATCCCGGGTGATGTAGTAAAACCACGTGCGCTTGGGGCAGAAGGGCACCATGCCGCGCGCCAGCAGCTTCATCGTGGGCACCACCGTCGACCGCGGCGCCTTACCATCCCCGCCGAGCGAGTTCAAGTTGCCCCCAAACCCGATCAGCATGCCGCTCTTGGACAAAATCGTCCAGCTCTCGTCCCAGCTCTCGAAGCCGAGCGGGTCAAACACGGCATCCGCGCCGCCCATCTCCTTCATGGCCGACATCCAGTTCTTGTCCGTGTACACGAACGGGTGGCCGCCCTCGGCGCGGACGGCGGCGTGGTTGCGCTCCGACGCCGTGCCGTACACCTCGGCGCCCTGCAGCTGGCACAGCTTCATCAGCGCGAACCCGACGGCCCCGCTGACGCCGTGGACGAAGACGCGCTGGCCCTTGGCGACCTTGGCGTGCTCGTGCACCATGGCGTACGCGGTGCCCCAGTCGAGCACGAGCGCGGTCGCCTGCTGCAGGTCGAGCCCGTTGGGCACGCGGACGAGGTACTTCTCTGGGATGTTGACGAGCTCCGCCTCGGCGTCGTACACGGTCATGGCGGCGACGGTGTCGCCCGGGTAGAACTTGGAGGCGCCGGGCCCGTTGGTCTTGACGGTGCCGACGAGGCAGTAGCCAGGGGTTAGCGGGGCCGATTTCTGGAGCGGGTAGACGCCCTTGCGCATGTTGATGTCGGCGCCGGAGAAGCCGGAGTAGATGGTGGCGATCTGGACGTGGTCGGCGGCGGGAGCGTCGATGGTGTCTTGGATGACCTTGACCTTGGACTCGTCGCCGAACTCGGTGATGACGGCCTTACGGATGGTGGTGGATGCCATTGTGAGTGTGTTGGTTAGTGGTGTGCTGGGTTGGTCTTGAGATGATGATCGATTGAGATGATGTTGCTTCAAGTCTGATGCATTTGCTTGCTGGTGATGATGATTCTAATGATCCAGTATCTTGAAGACATGACTGCGAAGTCCTTCTCTTTATACTTCAATCCCCAACACGCCCTTCACGCACAGCCAGGCAGCTGTCGGATGGTGATTCCAACGTCCGCTTCCAACACGCCGTTCGACACTACCAACCAACGTCTCAAACAACGCCTCGCAAGGCGTCTTAAGCCCGACCCAGCGCCATCTCGGCGCAGGAGCGCAGGGATTGACGCCACGATGAGCTTGATTGCGCCGCACGCCGGAGCGACTTTTGGTGGTGATCCGCGTGTTGGAACTGTGTTGGCTGGCTATGTTCCCAGGTTGGCCATGACCGCTGTGCCGTGTGGCTGCAGACAACAAACAGGGCCCGACTGGCCTTGCAAATGAAGAGTTGCGCCGACTGGGAGGATTCGCGCCTTTGGGGGCGCGCTTCGCTCTTTAGCCGGCAGGACTTTGGGCCGCCTCGCTTCGCGCTTGGGGTCCCCCAAGCAATTTCGACAGCGCCTCCCCCTCATTGTCCGGATGCAGTAAAGTCTCTCTTCCGTCAAGCCACGCACGCAGGACCGGTGCAATGTTGGACCACCTGTGACGAGTACAGGGCTGAACACTAGCGATGAACGGGCCGCTGGCGTTCGCTGCTGGATGACTGGCGTCTGGGAATAAGCTTCGTGGTGGCGTCGCCAAACGGCGTCAATGTTTGACCGCTGAAGCCAGTGGACGGCTATCAGATGTCGGTGAACCCTAACGGGTAAACGCTTGAACATGAGCCAAAAGTTCCAATCAGTCAGCTGTGAAATTTGGTACGTCAGATTTGGGCTTCATTGTCAATTTCACGCCGACAACTAGGCGTATTGGACGTCTTCCAAAGTCAGCTTTTGTCATTCAAGGGTTGATGAGTGACCTGTTTAGCAAATTCTAGGAACGCTAGCCCAGCTGTAAACCCGGCTTGTTGGTACCTAATTTTGAGCAGTATGCACACCGATCATGATCACCCTAGGAACATCACATCATGTTCTCGATAATACTTAGTACCACCCAATATTCAAATTCTCCTATCCAGATTTGAATTTCTGCCCTTCTAACTCATGTGGAGTGAATAGCGCACTCGTTCAATGTTTTATGTCGTATTGCGCCTATGCATGTCCCGCAGCTCATTCATTGTACCTGGGGATCATCTATCCACATCACCCGCAGAACCAACGATGTGAGACAAGTGGACTTGATGGTCAATCAAAAAATGGAAGAAGATCCCACTTAGTGGCTAGTCCGGGATTGTTGATTCCAGTAATATCACCGGCAGTCGACAGCATCAAAGCTCGAAGCCTGGACGTTGTCCGCGAGATCATGGCTGTGACTGATGTTGAGCTTTAACCTCTTAGTACCAAAAGACACAGCACTGAGCATCTCTCGGGGGTAACAAGATTAGAGGAGAGAATTAGGTTCATTTTTCATATGTACATTTTCGCAAACTCTGCCGTGACTTGATATTCCGCCACCTTCCAGTATTGCCGTTTGCCGCAGGCCGCCCGCCAGCTCTATTTGGCGAATATTCCACTACTCCGATATCCAAGCGGTTCCCATGACACCGCGCAAACTCACGGAAAGTAGTCCTCATCATCGAAACTCTTCGGGCGCGATGGCACCGGCCCCGGGGTCGAACGACGTTGTTTGTCTTCCCCCGAAGAGTATAGATACCAAGGGTTCCTTGGACTACTCGCTTGCTTTGCAGCCTTCCGTCTCGCGTCGTCTGTTCCGCTGATGAAACACATCCACTCGTCCATCTGTTCGTTCATGACGAGACTGAGCGGATCACCGGCGAGCCAACACCACTCATCCCAGTCATGGTCGTGATCGTCTGGCCGGTTGAAAAGCTCCTTTGGCATGCGAGGTGTGTATTCGTCCTTCCATATCTCCTTGTCAGGTCGCAGGTAACTTCTCGACCAGCGAGTCGGATGCGGCCAAGGCGTATGTTCCCAGTCGTGACTCCCTGTATAGGGGAACAACTTGACTCCGTGCTCATCGGCGCGGCGAAGGACGTCTTCGCGGTAGTGGGGGTTCATTACCTGGACAGCCATCTCCAGCTGCTGCTGCGTCGGTTCCGTGCCGGCTGTGAGCTCGTTATAGAGTTCATGGTAGCTCGATGCGATACATGCCAGAGTCACCTGGTGTCTAAGATCGGGTCGCCTCCATACGAGCTCGCGAAGTGTGGTTTCGTGAGGGTGGTGCGGCCACCAGAATAATGAGGGAAGCGTTTCACCATCCGTCTCGCTGTCGATACGCGAGAGATCCCCATTCATTATGGAACGCGCGTGAATAGCCTGCCAAACGAGGTCGCTGAGGGTGGTCTCAGGACGGACAATATCATCGACGCATGTAGAGAGCCATCGTGCAAATGGAGTATGGTGGTACACCCCGCGAAGGACGGCTGTCAGTTCGTTAGGAACTAACACAGGCCGCCTCAGCCGCGAATAGCGTTCGACGTTGCCATCCCACGCGGCTAGAAGGATGAGGATGTCCTTGTTGAGAGCTGGAAGGTCGCGAGGCAGCGGCATGTAGGCGAGCTCGGTGAAGCGGGCCTCGAGTGTTGAGCACTCGGGTGTCGGCCACGATGATGGTCCGGCATTCTTGTCTTCTTGTATATCGAAATAGTGACCATCAGTACGGGTGACGTTGAACTTCTTTTTGGGCATTGGGCGTGCTAGTGAGGACCGGACAGCAGCATCGCCGTTAAGGCAGACTCCGGCGCTGGGATTTTCCAGTTCGACGGTTCGCGTGTAGTCATTCATAACAGCGTATCTCACGGGTTGGTTGACAATAGCGTCGAATATATCCATATGGCCATTGTCTCGGGCTTCCTCGGCGATGGACACATCTGGTAACAGGTCAAGTTCGTCGTAAAGCGCCTTGTATCCCGCAACAGCACAAGCACGCCCGACATTGTAACGCATGTCTGGGTAGCGTTGAGCCAGGGATCTGTACGTGTCTTCTGTGGCGAGGTCAGGATACCATATGCAGTACGGCTTCTCCACCTCGGAAGACATCTGCGGGACCTCATTGCTCATGATGAGACGCGCATTGCGGGCTCTAGCAAATTCTCTTCCCTTTTCCAAGCAGAGCTGTGTAACCTCTATTGATCTCGCAAAGTTCTCATGGTGTCGAATTCCATGAACAATGTAGCAATCTTCTACGTCAATGAAGTCTGCCGGGAGTTCCTTCCCATTAAAGGCGGCCAAGTCCATCGCATTGTAGTCTTTGGCGGGCGTCTCATCGCCTGTGTGGCTGGCTGTTTTCGATGACGAGGTAGACATCTGTCTGAGGGAAGGGGGTAGATGCCGTAAAGTAAAGGGCAGAAGAGCACAGCCTGTCCGATGTTGGCTACACGGGGACTGCCCGCAAAATGTCATCGCACGCTGCGTCGAGGATGTGCAGCGCGCGAGTCTCGAAACGGCGAAGCGACGACTGATAGAGAAGGACATCTTTCTTACGCCCGAATGTACGTTTTCATGCCAATGTATACAGCTCAAAAGTGACCAAGAGTGAGAAAAGTATAGCGTATTGTTTAGTTGAAAGAATGAGGTTGGTGATCAGTAGCGGCAGGACACGTTGGGAGGTTCGACCCTTTTGAACTAAATGCGAGAGCGCCATTGCCTGCTAAAGGTCCAGATACCCCTGCTTGTTTACAGGGGTAATGCATGACCTGATGGGCCGAACTACCCTAGTCATCATCTACGCAGTAGTCCAACAAGCTCGGAAGTCGATTGTCGAGGTACTGCACAGTCACCGAAAGGTACCAGGCACCCAGGAAAAGGGAAGGCCTACTAATTTTCCTGCGTCTGCGCGGCATTTCCTATGCACTTGATTACTACTATCGAAAGCGATAGTAGTGACAGCGACGATGAGGACGAGGACGAGGACGACTATAACGATATCGACGACAACAATAGAAGCGACGACGACGACAACGACGACAACGGTGGTGAAGGGTTGTCAATAGTGGGATTGAATGCCCCGGCAGATTAGCTTGTTGTCTCATCATCTCACAATCTTCAGACTTCTCCTGGGCCGAAACTTTGCTTTAGCTGACCTATCTAATGTCTAGGTACAAACATTTACAATCTTTTGGATCTTTGCGTCCTGGGCAACAAAACTTTGGCCAAACAGCGAGATCTTCTCCCCGGAAAGAGCCCTTCTCGCCGCCGCCGCTTCAGCGATGGCCTGTGAGGACGTTCGCCCCGACGCGCCGCCATAGGGCCCAATGAGAAGCGATAGGAGGGCAAAAGGCGCCTACAGGGTCGCTGGCGATACTCTCAATAGTAAGGGCAGCGTTTCCGACCTCCCCAATCAGAGTTGCGATACGAGCAACCATCGCAGCTCCCCCGAACGCAGCTCCAACGATCTCACTTGCGAATGGTAAGACGAAGAGAACGATAGAAAGAACCTCTATAATAAGGGTCTTTTTCTCTCTTTCACGCTGTTCGGCGCCAATACTCTTGATCTGCTTCATGTTCTCAATCACGCCTTCAAGCATCAGCACAGGCATAGCAACGGCCGTCACCATGTCACCTGTTATCCTCCGCGTAGCCAAGGCCTGCCATCACGTACATATTCAAGACGCGCATGGATAAGTCGCTGATCGACGGCATCGCCGCCTCAATAACGTCCTTAGGGTTTGACACCTTGACGTTGTTGCTGCTGACCGGGATACCCTTTTTGTAGAGAAGCTGATTGCGGCAGCTAATCTTGGGTGTTTTGGGGCGCCAGTCTGGCGCATCGGCGCATTCGCTGTCTGGCGTCTGCTGCCAGTTGCCAAAGGAAATCCAGTCCTTCTCGATGCCAAGATCTTTTTCGACGGCGGCGTAGAAGCCATCCGCATCAGACAAAGTATACGTCACTGACCAAGACGCTTGCTGTTGCCAGAACTTGTCCGCCGGCGGGCAAGGACCTTCTCTTGTCCTGGATTGGACGGTCCAAGAGCACGTAAAGAACTTGTTACCTGCCCCGGTGTCGAAGTCCATGTATGATGTGAGCTGGGGGTTGATTGACTCCTTGACGTAGTCGACGTAGCAGCCGAACACGGAATCGTATCCACTGAGAGCGTCCGTGTAGTCCGCCTGAAAGCTGTCAAGAGAGTCGGAAAGTATGCGAAGGGCCCAAAGGTTTCGGCAGACAGGGTTGTAAGTATCGTCATTCATGACCTTGACCAAATCATCGAGAGTTTGGGGCCTAACACTCGGATCGCACGTAGTGTCGGTGGAAAGAATGCTGGGAAAGACGTCGTCCTCTTCGATGCTGTACTCTGGGACAAAGTAGCCAGCCTGCCAGAGATCTGTTGCCTGGCCCAAGTCTGGATCAGCGCAGAGTGACGGGCAGTACCCACGCGCGCAAGTAAACGCGCATAAACCGTGGTCATCGGCGGCACCGTCTAGAGTCCTGGCGTTGCTTTTGCTCGTAGGCTCCATAAGATTGAGCGCTCCCTGTGCAGAACAGTAGCATACGTCGATTGGACAGAAGCCGTGAGAGCAGGCAAAAGAACAAAGGTGATCACAGTAACCTCTGGAAGACCAAATCTACTTAGTCGGAGTTCAAGAAGCTGGCCTAGAAGTCGCTTCTTGGCATTCAGTCTCGAGTGTCCAGGGGACTGGGCGATGACCTGGCGCTCATGATCCTGAAAAGATGTCTGATGATGCATGGGATCGCTCGGAGAGCTAGCGCTGAGCTCTAGCATGACGTCGGCTTCTGGACCCTGTACCTTCCCAGGCCAACTAGAGAGCACATTTAAAAGGCTTAGAAGGCTGTTGGAGAAAATCTTATTGCTATCTGCCTTGGTCTCCGCGCTTTCTTCGTGGCCGCATTGTTGGCACTCTTGCAAACTCACATGCAGTGAAATATTTCTTACCCAAACTTTCTTCGAGTGCGTGGTAAATATTTTGAAGTCCTTCATATCAAATGGCATGTCTGACCTGAGCTTTATTGTTCTCCAGAGCCGAGAGGTGAAAAACTTATACCAATACATCGATACTGTAGACCAGCGTGTAAAAGAATTCTTCCCAGCAGTAGGGCCTAGTTGCCATAGTTCTTCTAGGACCATGAGCTTCAGCTCTAATGGAAGACGAATCCACGGAAACGGCGCTGTGCTTTTAGATGCCATGTCTTAGGCACCTAAAGCTGCTTGACAGTTTCAGAATCGAGGACTCAGATGCTTAGAAAGGTGAGTTAGGTGTGGATGCAAAGGTAATGAGGTGCGGAATGAAATATTGACTGTAGATTTTCCTTGTGCGTAAGCAACTGCTAATCTAGTTATTCGATTCTTCTCCCTCATCAAGGTAACATGAGTCAATTCTGAAAACGAAGCATGGTTTTGATTTAGGCCCGCCTTTTAGACACTGCAACCTTCTTGAACGTTCCATTGTGGAACTCCGCTTGAATTTCCGCCCTCACGGAAACTCGAGGGGAGGATTCCGGACAACGACGACAACGAGAGATACCAAGCCTGTCGTACGGGGTGTCAATGCAGGCATCGTCACGCGACAAAGTGCTGCCCAGATAGGCTCCAGAGATGGTATCAAATAATATCGAAACCTTCCCCCATGTGACTGGGTTAGCAGGCATGTTAATGACCTTCCAATCTTGGGGAAGCGGTGCATGGTTTGGCAGGAACTTCAGTAAAAGTTATGCCACCAACGTTTGCTGTGCCGCTCGGCCGTTCGTCCCGTTTGGTTCGGTAAGCTGACAGTGAAGGATTGCAAGAATTGGATTTAATTCGCAAGAAGGGTGGGAAATCGAGTAGGGCGACTATACGTATTACCAGAGTAGGTAAGGAAGAACCAGTAGGTCCGTTGTTGAACCCTCTCTGCATATCTGCAGTGTGGACAGTAGAACTCAACTATCCGGGGTTTTCCTTAACGAACCCCTGCAGCCGATGCCAAGATCTGCATCAGACAAGCTTCATAATAAGCATTTTTCTCGGCTCGGCAAGATCCACGGGTGCCTGCTGCTCACCCCTGGAAAGATGGACCAATGTCAGCCTAGGTTGAGAGCTCGGTAGGTTAATAGACCAAAATTTCCACCGTCCCTCCGCTGGGTTGTATTTAGCTGATATCTGGCAACAGCCGGGGGCGATAAAATAAGCCGCTCAAAAATAGAGCAAATGAAGTCCATGGACTGTCCAGTATTATCTACAATCGTTGAATTTTCTCTTAATCGCTGAAGTTGCAAAGGCTGATCAGCAGCCGTAATCAAGGAACTTTGTCGGAGAACACTGATCCAGCCTGGCGAACAGAAGTCATACATGGACGCAGATGATGGCCAGTCTCTAATTTGGCTGCCTAAGACTCCCTGGTCATGTTGTCAGATGTCACGGTCCAGCCGCTCCGAGAATTGCAAGGGCTAGCCCTGCAGGGCGAGGTATTTCCGACCTCCTGCGGAAAGAGGAAAGCCGTATTTCAACTTCATCAGAGGACAGTAGCTTTTGCCGTCCACACCACAAGTCATTCAGAACCCGTGCCGTAGGAAAGCATCGCACCTCAACCTCCATTTGGCACTTTGACCCCAATCTCACTCTCATGACTCCATACAGGTTTGGCTTGACAGTAGAAGTCACGGTGGCGAGGGTGTCGCTGAGTATCGAAAAAGATCTTCTGTGTCTTGGCAATCTAATGACATCCAATATTGGTATCTCGTGTGCGGAATAATAGGCAGAGACATTTTACTCGAAGGAGTTTTCTCACGCGATTACGCTAATATGGACTTTGCCCGGAATCGTGTCGCGATAAGGTTTGAGCGAAGTACTTATAAACTAAGGAACAGCTTTCTGCGACATGAAGCATCGGATATGGTAACTGCCTTTGTAGCTCTTTGTCGCGACTCACTCGCAATCAGCAATCATGAGGTTTCCAATCCTCGCACCTTTGGCGATTCTCGCAAGCACTTGCCATGTGCAAGCCAAAGCGGTATTTGCGCATTTCATGGTACGATACTCCCGGCAAGCTGTCACTTCCTTAGAGCACTACTGACCGCAAACAGGTTGGAAACACCGGGAGATATTCTCCTGCCACCTGGCGTGACGACATCCGTCTCGCTCAAGAGGCCCACATTGACGGATTCGCCCTCAACATTGCCCACGGCGAGCCCATGAACGCTGTGTCGCTGGAGAACGTATTTGAGGTGGCCAGCGACATGGGCTTCAAGCTCATCTTTTCCTTCGACTACGCCGGCGGGGGCCCGTGGCCTAAGGATGAGGTTCTCACCCTCTTGAAGAGATACGCCACCCGGCCGGAATACTTCAAGCATAGCGATGGGACACCGCTTGTGTCCACTTTCGAAGGCCCCGAACAGGCTTCAGATTGGGTCGACATCAAGCGCTCCTTTCCCTGCTTCTTCATGCCCGATTGGTCCTCAAAGGGAGCCAAGAGAGCAGCAGAGCTAGCGGGAGGAGTCGCTGACGGTCTCTTCAACTGGGCTGCCTGGCCTTGGGGAAACACTAACATGGATACATATGTGGATGCTTCATATTACCAGTATTTGAGAGTGGATGAGGACACCAGTAAGCCTTACATGATGCCTGCGTCGCCCTGGTTCTATACGAATCTCCCTGGCTATAAAAAGAATTGGTTATGGCGCGGAGACGACCTGTGGCACGAACGCTGGATTCAAATTGTCTACAACCAGCCAGAGTATGTTTCTCTTTCGTTGATTTCTCGCATACCTTTTTCCCCCGGGTGGTAGCTAACATACTTGACCTCTTAGCTACGTTGAAATCATTTCCTGGAACGACTACGGAGAATCCCATCACATCGGCCCTCTTCGTCCTAACGCCATGGAAGCCTTTGTCACGGGCGAAGCCCCTTTCAATTTCGCACGGGACATGCCCCACGACGGTTGGAGGATGACACTCCCCTTTTGGATCGATTACTACAAGAACGGCAAAGCAACTGTGACCCAGGAGGGCATCATGGGATGGTTCAGAACAACCCCTGCAGCTACGTGTGGTGATGGCGAGACATCCGGTAATACCGCCAGCCAGTTGCAGCTGGAGTTCTCGCCGGCCGAAGTCATGCAAGACAGGGTCTTCTTTTCGGCTGTGCTTGGCTCGCATGCAGACGTTACTGTCAACGTCGGGGGAACCTCCCAGGCCGGAACTTGGACGTCCGTCCCGGACGGTGGCATCGGCGTCTACCACGGAAGTGTGCCATTTCAAGGCAGGGGTTCGGTCTCCATCTCTCTTCAGAGGGGCGGCACGAACATCGCCACCATCGACGGGGGTTCCATCACAGACAACTGCGCAGAAGGCGGTCTCACCAACTGGAATGCGTGGGTTGGGAGTGCGATGGCAGCAGGCTCCATCTCCGCCACGCCGGCTTTATCACGCGACGAGCAAAAATGCATCAAGGGCACCGGCGCGACTGGGTTCACCAAGCTCTGCGAGTTTACCTGCAAGTACGGCTACTGCCCCGTCTCAGCATGCCAGTGTCTCGCTATCGGCGCGCCAATCTCTGAACCTCCTACCACAGGCCCAGCAGGCTTCCCAGCTGCGGGTAAGAGTGAGAGCTACACGGGTCTCTGTGGGTGGTCATGCCCTCGCGGCTTTTGCCCTTCGGAATCTTGCAGCACAAGCAAGCAGCCCATCAAAAATCCCACTGTCTCCGAGTTTCTTCCTCCTGCATGTACCGGGGGAAGTTCGGACAACGGCCTCAGCGGATTGTGTCAATATGCGTGCAACTTTGGGTTCTGTCCCCGGGGCGTCTGCACGTGTTCTGACAAGGGCGGGCTGAATGAACCACCGCCGATCAAGGATACGACTGGCGACCCAGTGAATAAGATCAAGGACTTTGGGCTGTGCCAGTTTGCCTGCTCGCGCGGGTACTGTCCCCCAGACGCATGCCGTCTGGACTATCCCATAGACGAAGGAGACAGGTGCGATGTCAGAGACAACACGTGGCGTGAAAGGACAATGCCTGCCGTTCAGCACGCTGCATACCCGATGCCCATTTCGAACATCCACTACATCACAATCGTCAACCTCACGCCGTACACCTTCCGCTATATGAAGGACCGCTCCAACTACTACCAGGTGGCTGCTGACTTTGATGATATCCCACCGGGGCAGTCCCGTCAGAACAAGGCCCGGTGGGCAACTTCAGGCTCAAGCAGAGCTGACGACAACGGCGAGGCGTACTTTGAAGTCGCGGGCACGAACCATGAGTTCCGCATCAGGTGCACGACTCATTATCCCGCTGACAGGCCCATACGGTTCGTTGTTGACCTGGACGGATGGGGACTAGGCGTCAAGGAATACGAGGTCCCAGAAACCGAGGTGTCTGTCACATTCGTGATTACAGGAAGCGAGAACTACGGGTACCATCATTCTCTTACCCTGGATAGCTCACCTGTGGCTTGGATGAATTCCATCCAGGAACACATTAAGTCAAGGCTTGTGAAGCACGTCATTATGCCGGGGGCCCATGATGCTGGAATGAGTGGGATTGGGAAGTACAAATGGGGCGGTGAGTATACCGTTTCTGGAGAGATGCTGTTCTAATATTCATTCCCCCAGGCATCGACAGGGATACCCAGACCCAGGCATATGGCATCGCGGGGCAACTGGCGCTTGGTGCCCGCTACTTTGATCTTCGACCAGCTCTCGCGGATGACGAGTTTCACATCTTCCACGTGTCCGATCCGCGAGCGACCGTAATCGTAGGAGCCTCAGGGGTTACGCTGCAAGATGTTATTGACGACATCAACGCGTGAGTTATTCCCACGAGCACCACATCATCTTCATCAGCTCCCACGACTGTTGAACTGACATTTCCAAGGTTCTACGCCAGCAATCCTGGTGAGGTCGTCTTCCTGTGGATGCGAGACATGGTCTCCTTCCGGGGCGGCCTGTTCGGTGGTGGCCATCCCTTCAACGGGAATGAAATGGCCCAATTCTTTGACAAGCTGCGCGGAATCGATAACCGCTGCCGCGGCCTGACCGAAGCGACCAGATTGCAGGAACGGGTCATGGGCGAGCTCATGGAGCAGAACGACGGCAGAGGCTGCGTGGCCATTATCCTCGATCAGTTTGGCGTCGACTCGGGGATCCCGCAGGACGACCCGGCGTCGGGCATCTTCCTCGCGGGAAAGCACATGGACCGCACCGACCGCTGGGAAGAGGACATGGGCAGCACGCCCGCGGAACTGCTCGCCTACCAGGTCTCAGGCTTCGACGCCGCAGAGCGCAGGCGCCTCGAGCCGTCGAAAGGAGGTGACTTCTTCGTGTCGCAGTGGGTTCTGAATGCACCCCACGAGTATGCGTTGCTCTACACGCTCGAGAACCTGGCCAACTACCTCACCACGCCGATGTTGTACTACGGCGGGGTGGCGGAGATGACCCCGGAGATGTTTCCGACCGTGATGCTGATGGACTACATCGGGATGCGTGTGTCGGGAGACCACACGGCGAACAATCGAGCGGCCGAGTTGCGGACGTTGGCGCTGGGGTTGAATCTCTACATGGTCAGCGAGAATTGCTACGTCAGCAAGCGGCGGAATCCGCTAGTCAAGAAGTCGGGCAAGAGGTTGGCGGCGCCGTGGAATGGGATCATCTTTGCGAACGGCACTCGGATTGACAACCCACCTCCGAACTTTGATCCTTGGCGAGTGGATGTCTTGAGAAGTGGAACAGTGTTTGGGAACGGGACTGTTCTGACGAGGAACATCACAAACCCTTTCTAGTTCACTTCTGTAAGCACAACCGGTATGCGCAGTCTGAAATCATTTGACGGGGTTGTTGGTCAAATGGGATGATGATGAGCGTTGTGTATACCTACTAGGTAATTATCTAAGATAGAGAAATAGCCCTGTGTCACTGTGAGAAATGAATCGTGTTTTGAAATAAAGAACGGTAATAACTCCATGTAATAGTGTTGGATCTAATGGAGCAGCGAAACTAGTGGTATGGATGTGTCATCGTAGTGGCCATTGATGTAATGGGTCTCGCGTCGATAAAAGAGTACTACACCTTGGCGACTGCATACTTACTACCGATTTGTCGAACAACTTTCGTTGATAGGATAAGAAGAAGTCTTTCATATAATGGTATCAAACTATCTAATCTTGACAAATGCTCCTCTAGTCCAGCATGGACATATCCCAACATCTCTCTTCAAAAGACCTCTCTATGGCCCAGACAGGAGAAACCCAACCAACACAAAGCAAGCTCAAACGCCAGTACCGCCCAATCCAATCCTGCCGCTCATCAAATCCATCACTCAACCTCTACCAAAAAGCTTCTTCGCCGTCACCCTCCTGCCCGAGCTCGGCGCATACTCCTGCTCATGCCCATAATACCCGTTCTGCTGCTCGCCGATCGAGCTCGGCGAGCGCTGGACATACGACGACGCCGCCTCAGGCGCGAGGCCCTCCTCCGTCCTAAGTTTCTGCGGCCTGGGAGGCGGGGGCGGCGCCACCGCGGGAGGAGCTTGGGCGGGCGCACGGTAGTACTCCTCGTCCCATTCCGAGGTCGACGTGTTGGTGCGCGGGGCCTCTTGGCGCGCTGTCTGCACCGGCGTCGGGTGGCCCGCGTAGGTGTAGTTGCCGTTGGGGGCCGCGGGCTGCTGCTGCTCTGGTTGGGGCGTCGCGGCTGGGCGCTCACGTTCGCGGTCATCGCGGGAGCGGGTTGGGCGGTGGGCTGGTGCGGTGGGCGGTGCTTGCGCGGGCGCGGGGGTCGAGACTGGCTTGCGGCTCGTCTCGCGTGCTGGCTCGCGCTCGCGAGGCTTCTCGTCCTCTTCGTCTGAAGTTTCTTCTAAATCGCGGTCTTCGTCGGCGTACTGTGACCCAGTTAGCATCATCGCGCGTGAACTGTGGGAGAGACATTGACTTACCATCCTCAACTCCTTCCTCATGGCCAGGTTGGCGCAAATGTCCTTGGCCTCCTCAATGGCGACCTTCTGCGCCTTGAGCGTCATCCTGCGATCCCTGGTCTCCTTGTTCTCCGCAGCGATACCCTCGACCGTCTCATTCTGCATGCTTAGAATCTCCACAGAGTTGAAGATACTGTACATGCCCTGCAGCAAGTGCCGCTCCACAACCTGCGTGATCGTGTTGCGGATGAACGTCTTGGCCGCGAGCTCGTAAAAGATCAACATCTTCTCACACACCTCCTGCGCCTCCGTGTACCGCCCGCCGTCCTTGGTCGCCTCCAGCTGCCACTTGCGCAGCCGCTCCTCGTACTCGGGGTCGTACGGCTGGATCTCAAGGTTCATGTCCTGCGTCAGGCGCTCGAGCTCCTCCTGCGCGCTCGCCATCAGCTTCTTCACCTGCGGGTCGAGGAATTTGTAGCGCAGGGGATCGTGCATGCGCCCGGGCCACGCGAAGTCGATGACCTCGCTCAGGAACTCGTTGCACACCACGCCAAGGTTGTCCTTGTGCTCCTGCGCCAGCCGCGGCCAGTTCTCCGAGTAGCTCTGGAAGAGCATGTACACGGCGCGCGGCTTCGGATCCATCGGAAACTCGGAGCCGCGGATCTGCCGCAGCAGCATCTCGACCTCCTTGGTTACGAAGTCGCGCTTGCCGCTGTCGGAGACGGTCACGCTGCCGTCGGGGCCCGTCGGCGAGCGCGGGTCCGTGGACGAGGCGAAGCCGAACTTGCGCCCGTTCTGGCGGATGCGGTGCGAGAACTTCTCATTCTCCTCGATGGCGCGGGCGCGCAGGTTCTGGGCGGGCGTGCCGCGCGGGTCGGCGGTTGCGCGGAAGAAGTTCTTGCCGGGCGGGTTCTTGTAGAAGCCGTACACAGCGGGGATGACAAGCTCCTTGGACGCGGAGAAGAGCTCGACGAGCTCGATGCGCATTTCCTCGACGGTGTCCTTGCCGGTGCCCATGCTCTTGAGCTCGGCGTCGCAGTCGTCGAGGGCATTCTGGATCTGCTTGCGCAGCGTCTTGACGTGGCGGCCGATGTGGCGCTGTAGCTGGACGGAGAGCTTCTGCTTGAGCGCGCCGGCGCCGCACATCGACCCGGGGAGAGCGCGCCACTTGCCGCGGCCGAAGAATTCCTCCTCGCGCTGCCTGCGCTCGCGGGCGGAGGGCCACGGCTGGCCTGCGTCGCGGGGGCCTGGGTTGAGCAGGACATACCAGCCGAGCTTGAAGTAGTTCTGCTTGTCCTTGTTCTGAACGAGCTCGATGAACTTGTCTTCGAGGCCGATGGACTCGCAGAGGTCGGGCTTGGTGAGGACGCCAATTGTGCGGCTGCCGGAGGGGTCGAAATGGCGCGCCTTGGTGAGGATGGGCGCCTGGACGTAGTCGGTGTTTCCGCCGACGACAGCGAGGATGATGGTGCGTGAGGACTTCATGTAGCGGTCGCAGAGCGTCTCGATGGTCTTGATGTCGTCCATCGACTGGTCGTTGTTGGCGTTCTTGACGAGACCGGGAAGATCGACCAGTGTGAGGAGAGGCATGTCCGGCCCGCGCTTCTCTACCACCAAGATATCGCGGGCGGCAAAGCGGCCGGGGATGTTCTTGGGTGCGATCAGCTCCACGGCCGACCTCATGAGCGACTCAAACGACATGTCGGTGTCCACCGCGCCGCCAAACTGTTTTAACCTCTCCTGCTCCCTGAAATTGCGGTTCTTGTCGGGAATGATGGAGACATTGAGTGTCGCCTCGGCGGACCGCCTCAGTCGGATCTCGGTCGCGAAGCGCGTGCATGCGCCAGCATCGCGAGGAAATGGCGTCCCCGTGATGGCTTCGAGGACGGAACTCTTGCCGGCAGACTGGTCGCCGACGACGACGATTTGCGGCAGCTTGACATTGTCGAGCTGGGCGAACTGCAGCTTGTCGATGAGCTCGAGCAGGCCGCGCTGCTCATTGGCCATGTCCGCCGTCCCCAGCGCCGAGTCGATGGTCGGAGCCATTTCGCGTTCGGGCCTGAAGGAGGCGTTAGCTGCTGAGCGATAGTCACGGCCTGCTGGAGATTCTTCGTACAATGATCCCATAAGTGTCATGCAACGATGTATGTTAGAAGCGATGCGTATGGGGAGAGTGTGCGTATGTGTGTAAGAAGCAGTTTCGTAGAGCAAAAGCGCCGCAGGTCTGAGAGTAGAAAGCGGCAGCAAGCCTTTTAAAGAGAGAAGCCGGTTTATGATGGAGAATGCCTAGCTTAAGCTTATGTATAATTACGCAGCCCAGAGACACTTGCGTCTGGACCGAACATCACATGTGCCAGGTTGGGGGCGCACCTCTCCAATGGCTATGAACGGGTGCCTGGATCTGGCCTCTCAGTCGTCGCAAGGCTGGCGTCGTAAGCTCCCATGACATACCAGTGGCCAACCGGCAACGTGGAGAAAAGCAAAAGCTTCGCCTACCAGGTTGCCACCTCTGGTGCGGTGGCAGGAATATGCAGCGATTAGCATTTCTCTCCTCCATGGATATTGCTTGGCTTGAGGCAGCCTGTAGGCGTATGTTCAGGCCCTTTGTGCATACAATAAGGTGCCGTCAATCCTGCCACTCGGCAGAGGCCCAGCAAACATCCGAGATTGACACTGAACAATCCCGGGAAACATCAATGAAGACGTGGGGAGACCGAAGCTCATCCATGTCCTGCGCAAGGGCAAAGCCACAGACTTTCGGGGATGGAGGGGGGACGTGAGACCCAAACGAGCTGATGTTGGGCATGTCGGACGAATGACGTCGGCTGTCCGGCGTTGCACAGCCTCATTTTTGCTCTCCGCAGCACCCGCTTGGCTTGACTAGCACTTGAGTCGTCCCTCTCTCTCTGCTCTGTATGTGTGTGTGTGTCTGTCTCTGTCCTGTACCAGGCAGTAGGCGCAGGAAACGGTTCGCATGACGAGGCGTACGCGTCGGAGGCCACTCGTTGCCCAATCATCCGTCCGATGGCTGGCATTTTGAGCGAATGAAGGAGCTGTTGAGGAGCGAGAAACCGAGCGCCAAGGGACAACGGTGCCGTGCCGGTATTTGGGACTTGGGCTTGGAATTCGCCACTTGTGCAAGTTGGAAGATGGGCGGAGTCTTTTTAGAACAATTAAGTGGAAATTGGGGGATGGCTGTGGCGGTGCAGACCGGGGAAAGCCACGAATGACTAATGTTGTTCTAGATCGGGCGGATGCTGTGGCTGGTGCAGATCTGTGGCTGGTGGGATACAGCTGTGGCGAGTGCTTCGGTCTCCGACTTTCGAGCTCCTCGCTGTGCCTCTGTCTCTCCCAACACAACATCACTCGTTCACTTGTCTTCACCCGCGCACGTCCATCAACGCCAACAATGACTTCATTTCTCATCTCAGAAGTGCTTCACCAACGATGCAGCCGCCGTGAAACTACATCTGTCTGCACGCCAACTTGACCGTTTCCAAAAGGGCCGTGCCGACCTCTCCGACTTGCCCGCTTCAATATCCAAACTCCTGCCCAACAAGCTTCTCACTCAACCTCCACAGCATGTCCGCGTCAACCTTACTCGTCGCCCAGCAGTACACCTCCTCCTCATACGGATCCGCGACGCGGCAGTGGTTGAGGTACTCCCCGTTCCTCTCCTGCTTCAGCTCCTGGTCAAAAGCCGCATAAACATGCGTCGCGACCCCCTGGTCCATATCCTTGGGCGCGATGCCGCCCATGCCCCAGAGATACTTTGTGCCCATCACCGCGTCCACCCGCCTCAAACCTTCCAGCAGCGCGGGGATGTCGTCCGCCCCGTGCGCCGCGCTGAGGAGGTTCGTGTTCACGAAGCCCGGGCACAGACTGAACGCATGCAGGCCCCGCGACGCCCCGAGCTTGCCGGCCAGCGCGACCGCGAACAGGCTGGTGGCCGTCTTCGACTGCCCGTACGCCGCCCAGCAGTCGTAGTTGGCGCCGTTGTCGAAGGCGTAGTCCGTCCAGCGGATGTGCCCGAGGCGGTGCGCGCCGCTGCTGATGTTGATGATGCGCGGGTCCGGGGAGGCGAGGATCTTGGGCATGAGGAGGTTTGTGAGGAGGAAGTGTGAGAGGTAGTTTGTTTGGAACTGCGACTCGAAGCCGTCTTCGGTGAGGGCGTACGGGCCGGCCATGATACCGGCGTTGTTTACTAACAGGTCGATGTGAGGGACGTCTGGCCAGGAGTTGACGAGGGACGCGGCCTCGCGGACTTGGGCGAAGGAGGTGAGGTCCAAGGTGAGTGGCTTCACGGTGATGTCCGGGTGCGATGAAGTGAGGAAGTTGATGAGCGGTTGGGACTTGGATAGGTTGCGACCTGCGAGGATGAAAGTCGATGGCTTGGCGACTGCCACCTGCTTCACGAATGCTTCACCGAGGCTCCCAGGAGAGACGCCGGTGATGAGCATAGTCTTTCCGGCGATGTAAGGAGCATAAGTGGGCACCAGCTCGCTGGCGCGTGTGGTGTTGTCGTAGGTCGGTGCCATGGTGTAAGTGGTGATGAGGCCAAGGTAGGTCTGTGAAGTGTAAGTTGGCGCAGTGACTTGAGATGCAGATGAACAACCTGGTGATGTCTCTTTGCTTTCAATCAGTCGATCTTGGCTGTCTCTTTATACCCATCCCAGTCCATCGTCTGCGATGGTCTTACATATGGCATGTCGTATCATGGCTCCTATCCACATCTCGGAAAACGCTCAGACAGCATCGCTATCCACATCGCAAAGTCTTGTGGCGCTGCAAGGTGGATAGGTCTTTCGGGTCTGCTCAGTTTTGAGTGGTTGGTCTCTATGGCTCATTGTCGAAGCATGCGGAGTTAGCGGCCATAAGCGGCGGCAACACCTAAGTTGCTGCTGTTTCGGCGTTACCACTTCACAATTCTGAGGAAGCCTGCCTGTGAGCACAAATAACTCGGGTAAGATTGAAAACGATCCTTGTATTATCTCTAAAAGACTCCCGATAACGCCAAAATTTGTTGGTCTCCAGTTGCCTCCCCCAAGCGTGCGGCCCCACGGCGGCCGCATATGCCGCATGTCCCGCATCCCGCATCCCGCGCCTTGCTCCATGCTAGCCCCCATGCTCCGATGTGATCCTCTGAGCGATCAAAAAACCTTTCTCTCATACATCATTCGTCAATTTCGTAAGCTCTCTTGCCAGGATCAGTTCCTGCGGCCCTGGCCGCTGCCCCGCGTAGCTCCATTGCTACCCGGTGCCGCGCCCCATGCGTTGGCCCCACTTCCGGAGCCGGTGACCGGCCGGTAGGCCCCGATGTTGTGGTACGGACTCACGGACTCGTCCTGGGAGAGCCAGGTGTTCAGCGTAGCCGAGCCGCCTTGGTGTTGATATGTGAAATGTGTCGTCGTCTGACCTTGGTGCTGGCGCGGGACGGAGACGTATTGGGTGGTGTATTGGTTGGGCTGTTGGGAAGACATCTTTGCGACGGATGCAAGTAATGGGATGGGTCTCAAGCGACGGCCAAAATTGTAGATGATCTGGCTCTATCGATATCTGATGGGAGTAGTGAATGAGAGATTGAAGACTAGAAGCTTTTTTCCTTGGCCTTCATCGATCTCTTATACACCATTTCCAAATCCTCACAGGCATTCGAAAGGTCGTAAAAAGACCGCCGCGGTGGTCGCGATCCTCATGCGCCGAGGAGCGTCAATCCTCAGTGACGAGGAGTCAAACTCCTCCGCCACCACACGCTCCCCACATGGGTATTTTTGCGGTTCTTTCCTCACGCGGACAAAAATACAAAATCATGTCCTCTGTCAAACAGCGAAAACATTCCCAACCCATTTCCAAATGCAAGCGTCGTCATCAAAAATACCCATGTTCCACCCTCTCCAAAAGCCATCCTCAAGCGGTCTTTTTGGTAGGCAGTATTTCGAATGTCCAAAAGAACCCGACATGTGTAAAAAGTCCCCTGGAGCCGTAGGCTAGTGCAGGCACCAAAGTCTCTGGGAAAGGGGGCACATGGTCGACAGGGGTGATTGCTGCTAAAAAGACCACGCTTCAGGCGCATCGGCGAGCGGGTGTTGCCAGCAGCACTGCATTTTAGGGGCAATTGATTTCTAAGATGTTCACTGGCTGGTTGTCTGAAAAGGGTCTCGCTTACGCAGGGTCTTTTTGCTGACGGTGATGGGGATTTTGGTCGATGTTGGCTTGGCATCTTACGTCTCCTATATTTCATTCGCGTATGGCGGGCGGTCTTTTTGAGATGACTACTTTTTTAGCCTTGATATCATGAAGACGTATCCTCAAGGCTCTTCCCTTACGACCAAATTCACCAACACACTGGCGTCGTAGGGCTCACTTCCGTCAACACCTACCGCATCGTCATTGCTGGAAATCTTCGAGGCGGATAGCTTGAAACCACCCGGCATGTTGTTCTGAAAGAATCCATCAGGATCGTATTTCAGTGCGACATCGCTAAGTTGCTCTGCAGCACCGCGAGGATAGCTGTTGAAGAACTCAGCAACCTGGAAAGCGGTGGAATCGCCCATGTACCTGAAAGGATGGTGAAGGCCCGCCTCAGCCGTGGCGCTGTCGGTTGCTTGGACTGTTTTCTCCATCCAGGCGGAAATGACTTCGTCGTGCCGAGAGTTGACCCAGGTCAACGCAATAGCGTAGACGACATAGGTGCCCTGGGACACGTCCAGCGACAGGGGCCCTCCACCTTCACCGTTATTTTGTGAAGCGATGATGAAATCTCGGCCCAGGGGCTGAAAGTACACCTCCGTGGATGCGAAGGTGCTCGCAGGAACTTATGCCTGGATCGATCTTACCGCTTCTTCGAAGATCTCGCTGATGAGCTGAACGCCGGCAAGCAGTCCTTCAAAATCCGTTGACGCGATCGTTCCACCGGTAAGCATATCACTCGGGCCATCCATGACTGACTTTCCAGTCTCGAAAGCGGAATTTGTGACAGTCTGGTGGCTCTGCGTGTTGCCAACATTGGATATCTCGAGAAAACGGCGGAAGATCGCAGGCTCCGCCTCATCCGGATCGTCGTAGAATAACACGACATACGCGAAGGTGGAGATATTGTCTGTGACGTCGTCTCTGGCAAACCCTACCGTGTGGATAATGCGTGACTTTGCGTCGAAGATGTCCGCGGAGTATGCAGCGACAGCCTTGAAGAAGGCTTCGAATTGCGAAGACTTGAATCACAGAACGCCCGCAAAGACTCTTGAACTAGGTATGGTCTGAAGCTCGAATGATGTGACGAGTCCAAAGTTGGAGCCGCCTCCTTTCAATTGAGAGTACTATCAGCTTTGACTTCTGCCGCGGGTTTCTCGGAGGATGCTCACCGCCCAGAGGAGGTCACTATACTTACTGGAAGAAGTCACGTTCACGAACCTTCCATCAGCGACGACAACCTCATAGCTGCTGACCATGTTGGCTGAGAAGCCGTACTTGTTGTTGTAAAAGCCTATTCCGCCAGCCAACAATAGCCCAGACACGCCAACAGGCGCTACGCGGCCGCCGGCGACGGTGAGATCGTATGGCTCCAGGGCGTTGTAAACCTCTCCCCAACGCAGCCCTGGACCGACCCGGACGTGGCTGCATTCAGCGGAGAGTTCCATTCGTGTCATGTTGGAGAAGGCGATGAGTATATCTCTGCCAATACTATTCGCCCCCGGAATGGCCGTGTGACCACCGCCTCTGACAGCGAAGGAGCCATTGACGGACTTGATTGCGCTTATAGCTATGGTAACCTGTTGAGCTGAGGTAGGGATGAAGATACAGCCAGGGTTGAGAATCTTTACATCGTAGAGAATCAGTTTACCAAGTTGCATGCAAATGAAAGCGACTTTCGAGGATTTACGTGTATTGAAGCCGTAAACTGCAGACCCTGGCTGGAAGGTGGCATTCGGCGACACTCTAGCCAGGGCTTTGCACCCACAGCAGCGGAGAGTGCTGCAGAGTTCTGCAGCAAGAGAAGCAGGCTAACGCTTGTGATTCTCAGGTTTGGTGTCTTTTGCATTTTGGAAAATATTTTGTTGACAATGGATCGCTAAAGAACTGCCTATCTAATGATACCGAGCTCAGTACACTTCATGGCGCGTTTTAGTGATTGCCCTTGAGCTCGTATACTACGCTTTCAATTATTTCCACGATTGCGATACCATGGATCTTTGACATGCTCACTTTTACAGCGGATCCATGAACGATTCCAGGGCCAATTACGGGCGTTTAAGAACTCCTCGACCGAGGCCGAAGTCTGGGATCCGATCGGGGCCTCAGACAAATAAATCTCCATGTTCATCCGACGCGGCCGGCTCCCACTGGACTTCGACTACACCCGCGACGCGAACCTGATGCCAAGGACTCTTATGGGTCAGTGACCTGAGACGCCCAATGGCAAATAGAGCCTTTGCTTTCTCTGCAGCTGTCGTCTTGCGAGTCATCGATTCGCTTATTGATCGCGTTTATCGGTATTCCGAAGCTGCCGTTGATGGGATCAAGTTCCGGTTCTTCGGGGTCCTTCATTGACCGGCTGGGGGATGAGATGATCTTGTCGAGGTGTATATATGCTTAGTGTGTAGCAAAGCCTTCTTCCACAGTCTAATCTAACGTAGTAATTCTCGTCCTTCGAATTTCTCAAATACTCAAGTCAGACAACATCGTCAACATGGCCCCAGCAGAGGTTCAAAAGCTCGCCTTCTTTGGTTGCACCGGCAGCACCGGCAGCGCAGTCTTGAAATCACTTCTATCACACGTGAACAAATCAACCCAGATCCATCTCTTCGTCCGGTCAGCGCGCAAGCTCAAGCTACTGTTCCCCGGCATTGAAAGCTACTCCCATGTGGAGATCACCGAGGGCCAGCTCAGCAACCACGCCCTCATGGTCCACTGCCTGTCGGGCGCAACACAAATTATGTGCACCATCGGCAGCAACGACAACCAACCCGGGATGCGGATGCACCGCGACGCAGTTGAAGCAATTCTCGCAGCATTGAGCGAGTTGCACGAGAAGGCGGAAACGAGAGGAACGTGGCGGCGACCGCACATGACGTTCCTTTCATCCGAGTCCATAAGCGAGAGGCTATCATCACACCGACCAGCGTGGGTACATTGGTTGATCATGGCCTCCTTGAATCACATCTACTTTGACCTAGCCACAGCGGAGAAGAAGCTCATCTCTTCATCGCTGGTCACGGTCACCTTGTTCCATGCCCCTTTTCTTTTCGAGGGGGAATATTCGGGCTATACGGTTAGCATTGACGAGCCGGCTGCATCAGCTTCATATGGAGACTTGGGCGCGGCGATGGCGGAGATGGCCTTCTTGCCTGCGAAAGCAGAAGTCCAGGCCGTTACGGTGGCGAGTCATAAGCCGATGGCCGTCGGCGCCAGGACAGTGGAGCAGGTCCGGAGACTCACCAATGGAATCTTGGGTCGTTTCGTTCCTGGATACTGGAGCCTGCCAGGATGGAGTTGAGTTCGTTCATAAGTACGGTGGTGAAGGCAAGGTTGACAGGAAAAATGATGTAGATATTGAAAAGTCTTGTTTCGTACTATGTGAAGTCCAGACGTGCTTTTCAGTCCTGAAGCCGACATCTTCAAGTTTCAGCTGTTGTCATTTGGTAAGCTACTAGTACTTGGCTGAGAATATAAATAGTGAAGAGTGAAGTATTTGACTTGATTCGTTGCTTTTGAAATCAATTACGTGAAGGCCGAAGAGACCCTCCGACCTCGGACATAGGCATCACCGGTATCCCACCCGCACCGGCTGGCATGAAGACCTGCTAAAGTCCGTGGGCGGTAGACATACAAAGTTCACTCTTGACTCAAATTCTGTTACGTAGCGAAAACGGGGAAGGCGGAGACAGTTAGCTAGCAGCCGTTCGCATGCCTTGATGGGGCGTCACTTTGGTGATTTTGTAATTCAATTCAAGGTGGAATGAGACAATCAACGAGTGTATATGACTAGGAGATATGTGGTAATGACTGGCTCTGGTATACATCAACCCACGCTGTTCGAATTCTCTGACACTTGTGCAATCCCCTTGACTAGCCGTAGGTGTCATCTGTCGTCAAAGTCCGTTCCGGCCCATCTCAAGACCTTATGAATCCTTAATCGCACATGGGCACATTCTCAAAGATGTAGTTGCTCTTGAACTCGCGCGGCGGGAATCCACAATCGGCACCATACTCGCTGCCGTCCAGGCCGCCATCCGACAGACGTCCGTGGTAGACGGTGCCGTCAATCTCAATGGCGATGCTGCAGTCGGCATCGTCAATGGTGTCATCCTCAGCTGAGACAAGAGTGTAGTCAACGTCGCAAATGTTATCACTCGCCGGCAGCGACGAGCAGATATCCTCGTCGAATACGTTGGTGGTATCACACGGCGTGCCGGCCGCGAAGGTTCGCCAGTCGTGTGCGCCGTTGCCGCCCTGGACTTGGTACGTGTAGGACAGGCAGAGGTTCCCGGCAGCGGCGGTACGGAAGAAGTTGAGGGTAGTGGCCAGGGCCATGGCAAGGTTGGCGTTGGAGAACATCATGTTGAATTGGTGAAGTAGTTTGAGGACTTGAAAGTAAAACTGGCCCTTTGATGCAGGTGTTTAATGAATTATTAATTAGGAATCTGGTAAGAAGGCTTAATCAAGAATTAAAGTGAACGCTATACGAGAATATCAAAGCATTATATACTTTGCTGATTATTTCGGGCTATTTGGCGGCGGTATTCAGAGGAGATAATGACAACATCACAGATAGCCTATAGGAGGTATGTAGTGTGAATTCCCGCATATCAACGCGCTGGCTCTAAATTCAATGAAAGAACACGCAATCACTTTACCAAAGTACAATTCACAAGATACGAGTAGAAAGTTGAGTCTCTATTCGATTAGACACTACGCAAATCATTACCCTCGGTGAGCCGGAATTCAACCCTGAGCTGACTTCAGTCATCCGACGTGTCCGTGATAATTCCTGACACCTGAAGAAGATCGAGATGAGACCATGTTGGTACAGCCAGCAGACTTTTGGTGCGACTCATGTTGCGATGGCAACGTATTTCGGATACACAGAGGGTTAGATGAACTTCTAAATATTGTATCGTGACTTCGGGTACCTTTTGGGTAGCATCTTTGAAGCTATGAAGTATTCCAGATGTAATGAATTTGTCAAGATGAGAAGTTGAAGCGCAAAAGAGTTTTACTCATTCTATGTATAGATGATCCCAAAAGGGATCAAAGTCAATTGTGGGACCAGGCCTTCAGTCCTAAACGGAAGTAGATCAACGTTTGGTCACCTTTTCCGTATCATCAGTGATCCTTATTCAGAATTGATCGACAGGACGCAGGCCAAGAATTTTCAGCCCAACTCGGGACTTTGATAGATCATCATATCGTGTCTGTACCGGTCTGACAGGTGGACCACACCGGGCGCGAGCCGTTCGATGAGTCTACTTCCGGCTGATAAAACCAAAGTCCCATGAAGTGCCATGCGGCGGCGCCGGACCGTCCTGCGGAGTCGTAACCAATCAGCTACTTGATTACGTCTTCCGGACGAATCACAAACTTGCGACCTACACGTTTTTCGGAGAATATTGGAGACTATGAAGCGGCTCCTGCAAGAAGCCGGCACATCTTGTCATTGAGATATTCCTTGGTGTCTTGGCGGCTGCCTTCAAAACACTGCCTCGCCCCCAATCACAGCTCTTCGCAATCGGGAAAGTTTGAGAGTCTAGAGTTGCATTGTCACAAATCCTCTTACCACAACACCATTGTCACAGCCTCCGGCGTCCCATCTTCGCCCGACGCCCGACTTTGTCTGCACGTTGACTATTTAAGGGATTGTGATAGTGCAAGGATCTACAGCCTGTATTTGTACACGGCCTCAGAGCCGCAGTTGTAGCTGCAGCAACAACCTCCGAAAAGCACTCCAACTTACGGTAGCATCACCAAAAGTTCTTTACAGTTGCTTTAACAATTTCACCCAGGGACTAAAGGCCGTATTCCTTTGTACCGGGCTGTTGTCAGCAAAAACGTCAGCTGTTCGTGACGATCTCTTCAATCGCAGCTTATGATCCCGTCACAAATCGTCACTTGGTTGTCAGCAACTTCCCAAAACCAGAAACTGTTCTGTTTCGTGTCGCCCAGTACGTCCGGAGCTCAACAGCAACAACATTCAAGCGCTTCCACGATGGCATCGCAAAGTATAAAGGAAACCCAGAATCATGGCAGTAAGTCTATCTTTCCGTTCCTCATCAGACACGAACACCTCTACATTAGCACACAAGTTCTCTTCCCCCTTTATACAACCTAGTATCACATCTAAGCCTGAACCGCCATCATGCGTACCAACACTCTTGCCATCTTTGCCTCTCTTCTCCTGCTTGGCCACCGCGCCTTCGCCTTCGATATCTACTTGAATGAAGACTCTGACTGCCCAGATGAGGAGATCAGCATCGTCTGTGAGGAGCAAGTCGTTGGCGACTGCTGCAATGGCGCTGTCAACACCCTGTACAGTTCCGCCCAGGCCAGCGACGACCAGGGCGGCGTTGTTCTGTATGGACTAGACCAGGGCCAGGCCCCGGACTCGGAGAATCGCTGCGGTCTTCAGCTGGCCAGGGACGACACTTGCGCTACCACTGATATCCCGCAGGGCTCTGCCGCCGGCGCCCTCGGCGAAGAGGGCGGCGATGAGGATCCCAGCACCGACGAGGAGCCGACTGATGGTGATGAGGACGGCGAGGATGATGGCGGCGGTGATCACGGTCGCCGCCACGCTCGCGACGTGTCCCCCAAGAAGGAAACTTGGATCCAGAAGAACAAGAAGGCTAAGCGTTCGGAGGGCTGGCGTCAGACTCAGCACACGGCTTATGCCGTCCGTGATGCCACCCATGTCTGGAAGCTATCTCGTGACTCCGAGCATGCTCCTGCATACGAGGCTCTCACCGACCGCCAGGAACGGGTTGAATTCCTCAAGCGGCACGGTGTTGCCAAGCGCCGCTAATGCTGAGTCGATATCATGACCACCAAATTTGCAAATGAGTGGAAGGTCTCACATCCCGGTTCGAAGCACTTTATGTTCGGCGGCAAATACCAACGTCACTCATTCGCTAGTAGCATTTACGACATTCCTTTGGAAATAGGAGACAGCAAGCATGCGTGAAACAAAATGTAGGAACTTGGAATATCGTCACTCGCTGTATTTTAGTTGTATTCCAACGAACCACAATCCATTGATACACGTCCATTAGAAGTCAGGCGAGGCGTGATGCGACAGCCATTGAAGCTAACGCTCTTGATAGGTACTTAGATGTCTTACCCTGGTACCGAGCATAGCCGACAATATCTCGTGTGAAGGTCTCAGCCTGGAAGAGTTGTGTGCGAGTGAGTGAAAGTTGGAGGTATTTCAATCAGTGTTGTGCCGCCCTGCCTGGCTAGCCCCAACACGACCCGACTGGAGCCGGCAATGGAAAGGGTTTCTACCAAGTACCTTATTTAATTAAGTAATGATCGATGGGTTGGCGATGATGTCACATTTCAGTGGCTGGGCATGCCTAAATAACTGCGGAGGTTGATCTACAGCCTGTCATATTAGCTAAGACACCAAATTTTTCAAGTCAATCTAGGGGTGTCGAGTTTATGATTGAGTGGCGGCGATGGCCTCTCCTTGTTTCAGTTGGTTGAATGCGTTGTTGAGTAACTTCCTCTTTCGGCAGCACTGGGCGGTGCTTGGCAGGGAGACGGGGCGGGATGGCAGACAAGTAGTCAGCTCTCGCGGAGCCGCTGACGATAATAGATGCACAGGCTTCTCTGCCTCCATTCACCTTCATCCATCAACCAAGCCCGCTCTGCTTACTGATACACACAAAGAAACACTGCAGGTAGAGGTGCTACAGTCTCAGAAGGTGTCGCACCAAAACAGCGGCATTTTAAGTATTTAATGTGCATTGCCATCTTCTAAATGCTGAGTCACAGCTCAACTACTTATCTTTAAGAAACATCCTCTTTTAAAGCTGTTGGGCGTGTTATGAAGTTGATGTCACACAGGAAAGATGCATAACTCGCGATTTTCGTATCCAATCTCCAAGCCGTACCCTTTCAGGTGGTTCACACCCGTCGCCTTGGTAGGCGGTCTTGTTCTTGCAGTCTTACTTTCGTTGCTCAACCTGAGCGCGAACGGCTTTTACCTGAAGACTGTCTACACGTCCGACCCCAACAGCACTGAAGCCCATGCAAATGCACAGTATGTCAATATACCAATTCTGTCTGATCAGATGCAGACTAAAATATCTTCAAAGATGGTTCAGGCAGCGTCCATTCAATTGGCAGAGTGATGTGCAGACAGAATGCCAACCGCATCTGTTGTCCGTTGGAGATTCCTTCTTCACCACAAACCTCGGCTTCCGATACACTATCAAAGCGATTACAGACCCGGCCAGAACCTCCTTGTCCACAATTGGTTACAAGAACAACACCCTTCAGAACTGTATGCCGAAGGAATCTTTCTTCCTTCAGTTGAGAAAGTCCGACACTGCGGCTCCACCTGCGCCTTCAAGATTGCTTTCATGGATAGATTCATCCATACTGGCGACATTCAATTGTACTATTGCAACTGATGACGGCCTGATGACTATGACGGTCACGAACGAATACAGGGTTTCAGGGGACGAGATCTATAGCTATGCTATAGAAGATGATTACAAGACACATGCCAGCGTTTGGTGGGGAACCAGATTACTCAACGCCTATTGGAATGGGGTGCTAGTTACGGCATCCCGCATGACAAAGGTAAGAGACGGAAAGAAATATGTCGTCCGAGCTCATTTATATTATACATTGGACCCATTTGAAACAGAGTGAGTTTAATTCGTCCGCTACTTGCTGAACGCTGTTGACTTTGATGAAGCATTCAAGACGACAAATTCTTCAACCTGTACTGGTGGACGGGAAACGATGACAGCTCGGGGCCGAGTAAAAACGATCTAGAAGATGACGAAGGTTATCACGACTACAACTCTAATGTAAGGAGCGACTTTATGCTTTTTATGAATGGCTTTTCCTTGTAATGGAACTATGCAGCTGAAATTAATATAACACAGTTTTATGTCTCGCCGTCATTAACAGAAGGACTCCACTGCACCAAGATCTTGTATTCTCTTCTTTCCCTGGATCTGGGTAATTGCCAGTCGCCAAGTCTTCTGCTTGATGACAATGGCCTGGAGTACGCAATTCTGGCACCAAATGACTCGAATCGAGCGCCTGGGGGCCTCCTGAATGGATCCGCTTCTGCTCCAGATGGAATAGAACGTTTCAACCGGATTCCTAGCCCTGTGCCTAATAGCACAGATAAACATCTGACAGATCTCAAAGACTCATTCGATAAGTTCCATTCTCTTATGGGACCCTTGGGCTGCAAAAATGCCACCATTGTTGACCAATACCTTTGCTCTGTTCCTCAGCAAAAAAGCTGGGGGGTATTACTTTTCTCAATATTGCTTGCGGATCTAGTCTTCCTCCAGGCGGCTTGGAAGATTCTGACATGGACTGCCGATGCCTTGGTAAAGAAGGATAACCCGGAAGCAATGTCCTGTGAGGGCCATCGGACTCAGAGCGAATCCTTTCAGCCGTTGGACAGCTCTAGTGCATTTCATCATGAGTTTAGACAGATTCCTTGTCAACCTCGGAAGGTTGCGACTTACTAGGGTAGAGCCATCTATACGCGCGCAGACAAAGGAAAATTAGGCAGTCGCTTACGGACCTCTGTTGCTGCTCACTACAATAACCGCGTCGACTGGCAGGACCGGACACATGAAGCAGGACACAGGTTAGACTGTGGTTTTCATCCATTTCTACAATTGACTCTGCATGAGCTGGTTCTCCATTAACATCTAAGTATCCATCCTTGATTACGCCTTTTCAACATCACTTGTGCATACCCTGGCTACGATGTGGCTCGAAACCCCACTTATAGTTTACGATCTAGGTATCTAGAAGCCGACTGTTAAGTAATTTTAAGCTCGTCAAACCGCACGAGAGTAATCTCCTCGGTCCCTCCCTCTTCTAATAAGCAGCATGAGACGATTGATCCATTCGGAAAGCCATTTAAGTCGGAGTCGTTATCAATATCGACAAAGCCAAGATTCCGTATCAATAATTGATTTTCGACCGTCAAAAGAGGTAGAGACTCAACCACTGACTGTTTTCCATTGGATGTTATTCCTCCATTCGAGAAAGCGAATCTCTGGTAAGGAGTGTTGCCTGACACGACGTACTGCAAGCTGAGTCTTGTCTCGTCTCGTCTTCTGTTATTCGATGAAATGTCGGCCACCGATGGCTGATCATGTCTACATGCTGAGAAGCGTCCGGATAGTTTGGCACGGCTACACACGCACCGATACTGTTGCCAGCGGGGTAACTGGGAACCTAGCCTCCGTCAGATTGGGTGGCCAATATGAGGCCTGTAGTCAGTCAAAATTTACCGCATGTCTCCTTGCATCGCCCCGTCTTATTGCTTACCCCCTCTGTCTTCCCTCGATTATACATTGCAGCCACTGTTCTTTGGAGAGCCCAGGCGATGGGGCTCCATGAAAGCTGTATGTTGTCGTGAGTTGTGCTCTCTTCACCGGTACTATCGTGGATGCTCGAGTGCCGCGCTCTAGTCTCACTGTGAGAGAATGGACCGGACCCCCGAACTCGGACCCGGAATGTGGCTCTATTTGTGGGACTCTGTGATTATGGTGGGCTGGATCGCTGCCCCTGGCCGGGCCGTCGTCGGGTACGTCATCCACGCCAAAGGACTCGTGTCTCGAATCAGGACCACCGTCTGTCGGAGCAAGCTTGGTCTTTGGTAAGCCATATCCCTGGAAACACCTGCACCGTATTTGGTGTCAATGCTTGAGACCACGCAGCTTTCGTTCCACGCCTAGTCATCCGATAGCATTCAATCGTTGCAAGTTGCAACAAGAGGGTGCCCATGCGCCATCAAGTGAGGGCAAACAGGAGCCCAGTTGGAGAAAGTCTCCGGGTATCTATTTTATATAAACCGACAGCTTCGTGACAAAATGGCATGCGGGCAGCGCCGACATGTTCCAGATGCAGTTATCCCTAGCCAAGCCCCGCCCCTCTTCACATGCAAGACACGATCAGCTCCTGTCCCAGCCCACTCCGCTGAACACCTGTCCAATGGCACCGAGTACCGTATCGACGATGGACTTAACGAAGCCCTGGCGCTTGTTCTTGCCAGATGAATCCCGCAGGGGGTCCTCGCTTCCCATTGTAGGCAACACGTTGTCGCTCGCGGACAAGCTCACGAAGAGCGCGAAGGGGACCATCCAGACGCAGAGGCCAAAGTAGGAGGCGATCTCGGTGAAGCTCGGGACGTCGGGCTGGTCGTAGTAGGAGTGCATGTTGGAGTAGGATTGCTGCTGGGCGGCGGAGAAGTGGCGGAACCAGAGGTAGTGATTGACGAGGACGAGAACTGTAGCTTGCTGTCAGCTTGGGCTTTCTAGGAAAGCAGCTTTTGGGGAAAGACATACCACACGAGGCCAGGAACAGAGGGTCAGTCAGCTGCACGAAGGGGAAACGCCGCATGTTGCCGAGGTACACGACGTGGGAGACGATGCCCATGAGGGTCAGCTTGAAGGGGAACCGGTCGACGACGCATAGCAGGAGCTGCAAGGCCATGATCGAGTAGATGAGCTTCGTGAGCAGCTTCTTGGCGGTAACCGTATGCTCCTCGACGAGTTCAGAGAGGTAGTAAAGACCCGAGGCTGTGGGAATAGCTACGTCAGTCCGCGATGCTGCCAAGGGAGACCCGGAGAACAGAGCCCGGGGGTTGGTTTACGAACCGATGGCCAGGGTCAGAAAGCAGAAGCCCACGATGGAGCCTAGGTAGCCAACAAGAGGTAGAATCCACATCTTGACGGCTGTGTTGTGTTGTGTTCAAAGAAGAATATGGTACAGAAAGAAAAAGAACGTGGAGAAGGCGAAGGTGGTGTTTGGTGGCGAGCAATTGTAACTGGGAAGCTTCACATTGTGTAATTAAAGCCCAGGCGCATGCTGCACGGCCACGGGAGGCGCGTCGGGACGGGGAGACAGGGACACTTTTTTGGTGGGTTCCATTTCGCAAGCGTGGCCTTTGCGCTGGAGTCTCGGAGCAGCTCATGATCCGGGGGCGGGATGACCGCGGGATGAGGTAAGCAACCGTGACTTGATCTTATCGAGGCTTATCGACCCCACCAGCTTTGTTATCTTATCGATAGCTATCCGCACCCAGCAGCCTGCGAATTTTGAAGTTTCCCACGACACAAAAATTCACCGCCCAACCTCGATGCGCCGACGTCACGAACCGCTTCCCTGACCTCCGGACCGCTGCTTGTCTCCTGATAATACTCTAGACCGTCAATTGACCGAAACATCTAGCCCATCATGTCGCGTCCTGAGGATACCCTGTTCGTCAATCTCCCCTCCGAACCCCGCCATCCAACTAACCTCCTCCAGCGCGGCCGACATCCACTACGATGACACCGAAGCGCGCAAATACACCACGAGCTCCCGTATCCAAAACATTCAAGCCTCGATGACCCGTCGCGCCCTCGAGCTTCTCGATCTCAAGGGCCCCTCCCTGATCCTCGATGTGGGCTGTGGCAGCGGTCTTTCTGGCGAGATCCTCTCCGCTGAGGGCGAGGAGGACGGCGGCCCGCACACCTGGATCGGCATGGACATCTCACCCTCCATGCTCGATATTGCGCTACAGAGAGACGTCGAGGGCGACCTGCTGCTGGCCGACATTGGTCAGGGCGTCCCCTTCCGCGCTGGTTCCTTTGATGCTGCCATCAGCATTTCCGCTATTCAATGGCTCTGCAACGCTGAGAGCAGCGACACATCCCCCGAGGGCCGCCTGACCCGCTTCTTCAACGGCCTGTATGCGTCATTACGTCGTGGAGGAAGGGCCGTGTGCCAGTTCTACCCCAAGAACGACACCCAGCGCAACATGATTACCCAGGCGGCGGTGAAGGCTGGTTTCGGCGCCGGTCTGCTCGAGGACGACCCGGAGACGAAGAACGTCAAGCTATACCTGGTTCTGACGGTCGGAGGTACGGCTGAGGGCGGCAAGGGAGGCGACATCACCAACGTTGTCAACGGCATGGAGGGTGTGGACGTCGAGGACGCGAGGCGGAAGGCGAGCGACCAGAGCGGCAAGGGAGAGATCAAGAAGGGCAGCAAAGCCTGGATTGTCAAGAAGAAGGAACAGATGGAGAGGAAGGGAAAGATCGTCAAGGCTACGTCGAAGTACACTGGTCGCAAGCGCAATATCCGGTTCTGAGGGGACCTCAGGGGCGGATGGTTTATTGCGGATGACGCATGGCATGGCGTTTTGGGTTATCGGAAAAGTTGCTTTTTTTAGAGATCGAATGCGAACCAGATACCCTCGGTCAAACAGATGAGTTCGTACCAGTGATTCCTCGGATTTCCCTGCTTGAGATTGAAATACACAGTGGAGAGGACTACGTGAATTGGAGCTGCAATTTTATGGCACAGCAGCCGCCCAAGTTGGTGCCACCTAACGATCTCATCTGCCGGAGGCCGACAAGACATGCATTCCCCTTGCTGCGCCTCCCACCATCCATTTAAGACAAGATAGGTATTTAAGTGTGAGCGATCGTGGGAAAGAATCTATTACAACTGGGCAATCCATGATCACTTTTTGGTCATTCCACGTCATCTTTCACATCGCCAGCCATCTCTGCTCAAACCCTCATTGTTCTGTTTCTGTTACTTCACAATGAAGCCGGAGACATTGGCGGTAGCCCTGGCCATAGCGAACTTCGCCATGGGCAACATGCTTTTTGGACCTTTCTATCAAAATGTCTCATCCGACGTCCTACTGCCCAGAAAGAATCCGCGGCAAAGTCAAGACGAATGGGATTCACGCAACAAGGACCTTGAAAGCAAAAAGTCGATGATTCGAGAATACGCCGCTTGTCAGATGAACTGCGCGACCCTCGCTTATGCCTGCTACATAGTTGTGGAAAGGGAATGGGTCACGAAGTGCTGCATCCCACCGAAGGCCAGGGCATGTTACTTCGCTTTTGAGGAGTGCCAGGCTACCTGTGCTTATCCCATACGATTTGAATCTAAATACTGGGACCGAGAAGGTATGGGCAGAACTTCACAATGATCAACATGGCCGATACTGATGCTGATTCCGTAGATGTCCAGGCAGCCTGCAATCGTCTGCACCATCAATGTGATGATGGAGACTATGTCGAAGAGCTTTGAGATGGAGTTTTAAATGTTTGTCTCCAGTGACCAGGAGCCTGTGAAGCGACACACAGGGAGAACAACACAACAGGCCTTCTCGTTGATACAGGAGAGCGCCCATGAAGACATGAAAGCTCCCTCCGCTGCAGGTCGATGGAAGGAATGAGAAAGCCCGAAGTGGCCTATGTCGCTTTTCTATCGCAGTGACGTAACTTTGTTTCTATACCGTCGCTCTCCGGTTGTCTCGGTGATACTTTTGGGTGCTGGCTTCGATGAGGGAGTGGAGGAACATGCCAGAATAGTTCAAACTTGCGTTCAAACCGTCAAGCGCGAACGGGATGTATTTAAGGGGTCATATTCCCCGCAATCGTTTTGCTTCCAATCTTTTTTCACACACACTACACACCACAATTCCTGCCCTCACCTTCCTCGGCAAAATCGGTAGCCACAACATCCACTTTCAAGCAAAATTCTTTCCAACAACCCAGACTCAGCTGTGACCATGAAGTTCTCTACGGCTACACTGTCGACAATCTGCATTTTGGCACCTGCTACTGTCTTAGCTGGTCCTTGTGCATATAGCACTTGCTAGTTGTTATTGTTGTTATTATTCTATTTTTCGACGTTAGAGCTAGGCTCAGATCGCTCCCTAGGGTATACGTCGTGTAGGGTAGGCCTATATATCTATAAATCTAATATATACTATTCCTGCTCCTCAAATTAAGCGTCTTCTAGTTAATTACCTCCTATATATAATATTTCTAGGCCTAGAGGCTACTTTAGCTACTAAAGATAGTATAAGTATCCTCTATTTCTAGCTTATATTACTTAGTTAAGGCTAATACTATAGAGGTTTAAGCTTTATTATACTAAGGCTAGTATTATTATAAAATCTAAGTAGGAGGCCTCTAGTTAGTAACTTATTATAACCTATAAGTAAGGATAACAGTTAGTTAACCTACCTTAAGCGTTAAGCAGTTAGGATAGGATATTTATACTATAGGACTATAGGAATAATAGGAACTTACTTAGAAATAGTATAATAGGGTAAGGGAGAAAACTTATTAATTATACTAAGCACTCCACTCTAAACAAAAACCCCCTAAAAATACCTAAACACTTATATACTAATTTTCTAAATAGCTATAAGAGATATAAAAGTGAATATATAAATATAAGTCTAACTAACTTATATTTTATCTATATTTTCTACTCTTATTATACTTTAAGTTATATAATCTTATAAGAGAAAATAAGTTACTAAAAAGAAGTTTAGTAATATTATCTCTATAATATTCTACCCTATTTTTACTTTAAATAATTAAAGAAGTATAATAGGGATTAAAAAAGAGGATAAAAGTAGAGCTAATTAAGGCTAAAAAGGCTTAAAAATACCTATCTTTATTTAATTTTTAAAAAGTAAAAATTACTAAATTTTTTCTATAAACTAAACTAAAGAGTTTTAAAAGCTTTTCTAGAGGGATAATTACTAAAGTTATTAAGAAAAATAGAAAAGGTATAAAAATAAATATATTTCTTATTTATCTACTTAGTCTTTTTTATTATAAGCTAACTAAACCTCTATCTACTTATATAAGTTATTTCTTTCTATAATAATACTTAATATTTATAAAGCTACTTATTTAACCTCTTATTTTTAAATTAAAATTACTAAAAATTCTAAGTTCTTTACCTCTTTTTATATATCCCTTAAGTTTTTTATATATTAAAAAGAAGAAGACTTAATTAACTTTACTTTATATACTTAATTTATTTTTTAGCTTTTAACTTATACTTTCTATTATTTTAGCTAATAGTTAGTCTTTTTATTAATTCTTTCTTAATATAAGCTTAATTATAATCTTCCTTTTAGATTTCTTTAGTTTACTATATATTAAGTATTATCTATCTTTTTAATATAATTAGAACTAAAAAAGTATTTTAAAATTATATAGCTTAAACTATATCTTTAATTAAATTATCTTAAGTAATAAAAAATTATTTTAAGATTAAGTTATTAGGTCTATTTACCTTAAATAACTTAAGTTTCTTAACTCTTTTCTTAATCTTTATATAATAAAGTTCCCTTTATTTATTCTCTATTTTAACTTATATATTTTTAACTTTATTTAATACTTCTTTAAGGTAGTCTTTTTTTTTATAATAATAATAAAAGTTATAAGATTAAGGTTATTATTATAAATTATATCTTCTATTTTATTAGTTTCCCTTAGAGGGATTAGGTTTTCTACTTTAACTTTAATTAACTCTTAAGTAATTAATATTTAATTAAGTATAGCCTCTCTAAAACTTATATTTCCTCTATTTTCTTATTATTCTTCTTACCTTTTTCTTTTTAAAGCCTTTAATTAGTTTTTAAATTTAGTTTTAAGTTTTAGTTTTAAGCTTTTAAATAAGGTATAAAAGCTAAATTCTTTAATAATAAGCTTAACTTAATAATTAAAAAAGTTCTTATAAAGATTTAAATTAACTTCTTAAGCTTTAATAGTAGTTTCTAAATATAAAGCTTTAATATTAAAGATACCTTATTAGATAATATATCTAATAAAGTCTATAGTATAAAAGCTATACTTCTATAAATCCTCTTTTAATTTAATTTAGAGTTATAAAATAATAAAGGAAGTATAATTAATAAGCTTTTAAGTTTTTATTAATACCTTATAAATTCTATACTAATTATAAACTAGCTTAACTATAATCTTAAAAGAGGTCTCTAACTTACTTAAGTTACTATTATTAGTAATATCTTATATACTATCTAAATAGAGGTATAAGCTATTTCTTTAATTAATACTTAGGCTTATATATTTTCCTCTATTATTATATTATAAAAAGATAATAAAATTATATAAAATAAGCTTATTAGCTAGGACCTTATAATACTTTACTTTAAGGTTATTATAGAAGGGGACTTAAATAATAAAAACCCTTATATACTATTCTTTAATTATATCTCTAATAGTTAGGTTATAAGCTACTTTAATATAGAAACTTAGATATATTATAGAAGTTAAGAAGGATTTTTACCTATATACCTTATTCTTAAACTCCTTAAATTAAGTTTTCACTATTATTATAAGAGAATCTACTTTATTAGTATTTAGTTAAAGTTATATTAGTAAGATTATTATTAATTTATATCTATTTAGGTATTAAGAAGGATCTATCTTAATTAAACTTAAGTACTCTATAAAGCTTATAAGGTATAATAAAGGACTTAATAAGCTTTACTATTTTAAAAATAATCCTAAAAAGTTTTTTATTAAATTATATAAACTAAATATACTTAGTCTTATTTAGTTTAGTATTTACTATACTAAAGTAGTTAAGATAGAAATTAAGAGGTTAAAGAGGTTATTCTCCTTATAGGAGTAGAATAGCTATATCTATTACCTATAAAGTCTCACTTTAAGAAACTAATTAGTTTTTATAAAGGTATATAATATAAAATATAAGTTTTTACTTAATTCTATTAATTTAGTTAATATCCTATATAGTTTTATAAACTTTCTAAGACTTAAGATTATAGTTTTTAGAAAAGAAAAACTAAAGAATAATAAGAATAGTTTAGTAAGATATTATATAAAGTTTTATAGTAGTTTAGAGGAAGAATTATTAAATAATAAGTATATAAAATTNTAATATAAATAAGTTTATATTACTATTTATCTAAATTATAATAATTAGATATTTTAAAAAGAAGGGAAAAGTTAAAAAGGTAAATTTATAATAAGTAAGGGGAGGTTAATTATAATATTAATAATTTTTATTAAAAGTTAGTAAGAGTAAGTAGAAAGAAAAAAAGTATAATTTTTAAGTTATATAAGTAATAGTTAAGCTTAGTTAAAGTAATAGTTAAATATAAAAATACTTATTAAAGTAGAGTAGTTATTATATATATAAATATATAAAGATATTTAATAAAGAGTTAGTAAGTTAAAATACCCCCTTTTATAAGTATTATTAAAGTAAATTTAGTACTAATAACTAATACTCTTTCTAAAAATATAATTTTTAAATAAAGAAAGAGCTAGTTAGGTATATAAAGTAGTTTTTTTTAAGAGTAAATTTTTAGTAATTACTAGATATAGCTAGTAATTAGATAAAGGTAAAGTTAAGTACTAAAAATAATAAGTTAAAAAAGGAATAATAATTAGTATAATTTAGTAATAAAGAAAAGAAGGATATAATTATAAACTACTTAGTTAAGCTTATAATTATATATTTTAAGTAGAAAGTTAATTATTTATAGTTATAGAAGAGGTAAAGTTTTTTATAATTTAATTATAAGATATATAAGGTTAAAGGCCTTCTTTTTATAGATAGTAATATTTTAATTAATATACTTACTTTACTCTTATTATTAAAACCTAAATAATTATATTCTTTTTAGTTTAGTTAATTATAGTTTTATAGTAAAAAGCTCTTTAAATTATCCTTTTTTATCCTATTAATAGGTTAATATAGTAAATAAGCCTTTAGGTTATTATAACTACTATTTTTAGTATTAATTACTCTTTTAGTTAGATATAAAAGAGTATATCTCTTCTATTTAGCTATATCTCTCTTTTCTTCCTCTTAATATATTATCTTTTATAATCTCTAGTTTAGCTAATACTTTATAATAATAACTAAACTACTTCTAAGTAGTATAATTATAAATATTAAAATTAATATAGGTTACTCTTATATTACTACTTTAAACTAAGTATATAAGCCTTTCCCCTTCTCTCTTATACTAACTTCTATAAATTATAAAGATAAAGAAGGAACTATTTATCTATTTAAACTTATTATATTACTATTAGTTATAATAAGTTATCCTTTTAAAACTATTTAAATTACTACTAACTTATATATAAGCTTCTCTTTCTTTTTCTTAAACTCCTATTAAAGGTCCTATTAGTTAGGTTTAATATAAAATAAGCTTTATCTATAAGATTACTATTAATAAAAGAGTTAAAGGAGTTATTCTAAGGTTCTAATATTTACTTACTAAGTTCTTAATAATATATATAAAACTAATTAATAAGAGAGAAGTACTAAATAGGTTTCTATTTTTTATAAGAGAGGTTTATATTATAGAAGGTTATATTAGCCTTTAAGGATAGCTATACTAAAAGATAGATAGGTTAGAGGTAGTTAAAACTTTATTAATTTATATATATAGCATTTAGAATCTCTTTCTATATAATAGATATTTTAAATACTAAGTAAAGATATCTTTTAAAGCTAAATAGAGTAGCTACTAAATTATTATATTTATTCCTTTCTAAAAATATATTTCCTATTAAACTAAATAGGAAGAGGCTTATTCTAACTATATCTACTATAAAAAGGGCTCTTTATACTTATATAGGCTTAATTATAACTAAGAGACTACTAATTAGATTAAATATATTAAAAAGGGTAATAAGAAGAAAGGTATTCCTAATAGTACCTTTTATAAAGAAAGTAGGGGTATTAATATAATACTTCATTCTAAGTATAAATATCCTAAAAATAAGACTATTATACTAATATATAAACTATTAATTAACTAATTTACTAAGTTAGCTCTATAGTATAAATTTAAATTATAGTAGTATTCCTAAGTAGTTTCCTATAAAATTCTTAATAAGAACTCTTATAAATAAATTAGCTTTTTAATAGTAAAAGTGAGGTTAAAGTATAAAGATAAGAAGAAGGAGGTTACTATTTATTATACTTAAAGAAGTAATCAGTCTAACTTAAGTTTAAATTTTTAAGAGGTAGTATTAGTTTCTTTTAAGTTTTTTAGTATTTTTTAGTCTTTTTAATATTTATTAGTTTTTATTATTATATATCCCCCCTTCTTTTATAACTTTATATATTACTAGTAAAAGAAGTAATATAATATATAATTAATATATATTATAATATAGGAGTAACTAAAAATAAGTAAATAAAATAATATTTTACTTATTAAAAATAGATAAAAATAAGTAATTTTTATAAACTTAGCTATCCTTTAGTTCCTCTATATCTTTATACTAGCTATTAAACTCTTTATTCTTTATAAGGATACCTACTACTATTTTATTCTTTTTCTATTAAGTATTAACTTTAGCTTATAGTATTTTATTTTATTCTTATAATTACTTAATTTATACTTTTATAGTATTAAAATTATTAGTCTCTACTTCTTTTAGTATAAATAACTTATTAAGGTTTAAGATCTCTATTAAGTTAAAGGTATTAGAATTAAATTAGTTTATAATAAAAAAAACCTTATTAAAAGCTTATTTAAGGTCTAATTAGACTTCTATTTTAGAGATATTATTTAGATAGCTATTTTTATTTACTATAAATTTCTTTAAGTAATTACTAACTACTATCTACTTAATTAGAATTCTAATAAGGGTTTTAAGTAGATAGGATAAAATTTAAGAGGATATTTATTAAATATAAAAGGGGCCTAATTAGTATATATTAAGCTTACTAAAAGAGCTTTTATTAATAGATAATCTTATATTATAGATAAAAATAATATCTCTAATTTATAGCTCCTTATANTTCTATATTTATTTCTTTAGTTATAATCCTCTATAACTTAATAGTACTACTTTATAATATATTTAAAAGTTATTTATTAGTTAGAATTAAATTATTCAAAAGTTTTTATATATAAAAGGAGTTTAGTTTTAGTATCTCTAACTTTTAATTAGTTTAGTACTTACTAAGTAATACGTTTAGTCTTAATTAGGGTAATTAAGTTATAACTATAAATAAAATAAAAAGGAGAGTATTTTATAGAAGGTCTAATTAATATTTAGTTAGTAAAAAGGGCTATATAAAGGACTAAAGTCTAATTCTTTTTATTAAAGTCTAACTAAGTTATAAAAGTATAAATAAAGGGTTAATATCTCTTTTTAATAAGTTTATTAGCCTTTAAATTATATATTAAGATAATAAAGTATTATTCCCTATAAGTTTAATTAAGCTTCTTAATAAACCTCTTATTTTTTAATCCTCTATTAATTATAAGAAGCCTATAAATTCTATAGTAGTAAATTATATCTTCTTAGATAAACTTAGTTATTATCCTTAAATTAATATTCTTAAGAAGTTAATAAATTTCTATATAGCTAGTAAGTATATTATAAGCTTTAGCTAAAAAGTAATTATTAATCTTTTAGATATTAATATAAATATACTAAAATAGAATCCTTAGAAGTATAGAAAAAGTATAAAAGTCTTTAAAACGTCTTAATTAGGCTTATATATAAAGTAGATAGCTTTTTATCTTATTACTTATTATCTAATATATATTTTCCTAGGTATACTATTCTTAAAGTTTAGTATATATTATATCTTAGCCTTAATACCCTCTTTTAGTATATATATATTAGATTAACTTCTTTTATTTATTCTTATTATCTATTACTTATTATAATATAAGGTTTAACTTTATTCTTTTTTAAAAGAGAAAACTATCTTAAAGTATATACTTTACTATATATAGTTTAAATTTCTTAAAGTTAATCTAAGAGATAGTTCTTAAGTATAATAATAAAGCTAAATACTTAATAATTTATTATAAATATTAAGATTAAGCTTATTTAAAGTTTAATAGATTATTAATTTTAGGTCTAAAGTTTTCTTTAACTTTAAGTATATAAATAGAGTTATTAATTATTTTATCTAAGTCTTCTTTTTATTTAGCTTCTTAGATATTAGATTCCCCTATTAGTTTATATAAAAAACTATCTACTACCTTATTCTTTATATTAAGTATATAGTAAATATTAAAATTAAATATTTTAATTTAAGTAATCTATTATATTAAAACTACTTTAAGTAAATCTAAAGTAGTACTACTAATTTAGTCTATAAGAACTTTTATATTAGTTTTAAGAGTAAATTATATACTATATAAATAGTTCCTAAATCTCTTAAGAGTAAGTAAGACTAACTAAAGCTTAAACTTCTTTATATTATAATTAAGAGTAATATCTATTTAGATTTTACTTTTATACCTAGTAATATATCTCTTACCCTAATAATATTACCTAAATATAGCTCCCTATCCCTTAATACTTATATTAATAAATAGATAAATTTCACTAGCTTTTTCTTTATAATTAATAGGTTAAAGTAATAGAAAGCTAACTAAGTAGAGTTTAAGAGTTCTTATAGCTAGCTACTATTCTAGCCCCTACTTAAAAAGCACTCCTTTTTAAAGAAGTTTTACTAATAGGGTAGAAATAGTTTTATAATTTTTAATTTATACTTAATAGAAACTAATAATACTAAGAAGACTTTTAACTATTATAATATTATTATACTTTTCCTATTTAAAAATCTTAATAACTTTATTCTAATTAGGCTTATATCCCCTATTACCTACTATATAACTAAAGAAGTTAATAGTAAGCTAATAAATCTAAGAGTTTTTAAGAGAAATTATAATATTAGTAAACTTAAGGTTCTAAAACACTATATCTAAGTTTATAAAGTACTTAAAGATATATAAATATACCCCTAAAAGCTTAACTATATAGTTATTATTATATATTATTCTAAGTCCCCTAATAGAGATATTATTAAAGAAAGATTAGTAAATACTTAGAATTAGGTTATATAGAATTCTTATTATAACTCTTATAAACTAAATAACTAAATTAGTTACCCTTTAAAGTAAGATATATATTCTAAATAGCTCTAAAGGTATAATAAATATAGTTAGGTCTTAACTTAACTTATTAAGTAAAACTTAATTATATCTAGAAAATAAATCTAAAAAGTTTATAATCTTATAGTTAGTAAAGTCTTCTAAAAATTTATTAGTACTTAGAGGAATAAAGGTATCTCTAATACTAATCTTATTAAGTTTTATATATAAGTTAATTAACTTTATATTACTATCTTTCTTAGTAATAAAAAACTAAAAATTCCTATATAATTTATAGAATTCTTCTAAAACTCCTTAAATAACTTATAATCTAAATATATTAATAACTTTACTTTATAAAGTTTTTAGAATAGGAATTCCTTTCTCTTATTAAGTAATATATAGGATAGTTCTAATCTTTTATAGTAAAGCTATATAAAAGTTAATATAGCTATATTCTATAAAATCCTATATTAATACCCCTTCTTAATTTATAAAGATATATTTAAATATCTTAATCTCTCTTAGTAAAAGATATAACTATATAACTTTAAGCTTTAAAAACCTCTCTAAAATAAAGTAAGTCTTTTAGTTAAATAAAATAAATTATAAATATATATAGCTAGTAAAGAGGAAGTTAAAAAGCTAATAATAGCTTTCTACTTCTTAAATTAAGATTTTCTTCTAGTTTTTCTAACTATTAAAAATAAACCTATCTAAAAGTAGATTATTAACTAGATAAACCTTCTTATCTTTATATTTATATATTATATAGATACTAATAAAGCCTTAATTAAACTTATAATCTTTCCTAATTAACTTAAAGAACACCTAATCTTTTAGGATTTTAAGAAGATTCTACTAGTTCTTAGTATTCCTAAGAAGGTAGACTTAAATAGTTTCTATAATTAGAGTAATTACTACTTTAATAATAGTTCCTAATATATTAAGTATAGCTAAAAATAAAATTAAAGTAAAGTATTAATTAGTCTTAGAAATAGCTTCTTCTTATTTAAGAAAGTTAACTTCCTTCCTTTCTTAAGTAAAGAGGTACTCCTTTTTATAATTTATTATAGTATTAATATAGTAAATTTAAACTTTATTATATATATTACTAAAGTCTTAATTAGTTTTAAGTTAGCTTTTAGTAGTTTTAGAAATATTATAGATATTTTTTATATAGTTTTCTTATTTAGAGAAATAGCGCTAAATTTAATATAAAAAATCTAATTATATAAAGCTAACTAGAATATTAATCTTTTAAAATTTACTACTTCTATAGTTTTTTACTTTTATTATAGTAATAATAAAGTGTTTTAAATACTTAAAAGTAAGCTTAATAGAAATAGTAAATAGAAATCTAAGAAGTAAGTTATAATTAATAGTTTTAAGGTTTACTACTATTATAATTATTATAATCTTATAGTTATTAATCTAAATAGGTATATAGTATACTTTAATAAAGTATAGTTTTAGATCACTTTTAGCTATT